>NC_140588.1:1026963583-1027368583 GCF_964204655.1 Triturus cristatus | reverse complement strand
ATGGAGGATCCGCGCACCCTCCCGATCAAGAGCTTGATTCAAATTGGCTGTCAACACTCCAAACCAGGAAGTGTTGGCAGCCATCTTGTGCCTCGGTAACCGAGGCACAAGCAAACTGAAAAAGAAATGCAAAACAAAAAGGAAAAGGGGGCAGGGTAGAAACACCCTGACCCCCTAGGCCTGCTCAGGAGGTCCCACAAGGACCCCCAGGGCCCATAAAAGCATTTATTTTAAAAAAATCAGCCAAATTCGCGCTGGGTGCGCGAATCCGGCCAAGAAAATAAAAACAAAATGTATTGCGCGGGCTCCTGCGCTTCGTTTAATTGAAGCCCCCGGGTGGGCTAGGTCCCGCGGGCAGTAAAAAAAATGTGTGGGGGGCCAATCCCCCCCACACTGCCCCAGGGACTGCCACCCCGGGGCTTTTCATAAATATTTGCGGGGGGCACACTCTCTGCCCTGGGGACCACCACCCCTGAGGCTTTTTTATTTTTAAACAAAACACCTGTGTGGGGGGGCTCCAGCCCCCCCCACACACCCCGGGGACTGCCACCTCCCTGGGGCACGATCACCAAATAAACACACGGGTGGTTTCGCTTTCAGTGAAACTGTGACTTGTGAGAGTGTTACAAATCCATACAGCGCTCTCTGTCTTCCAGCCTGTGTTTAAACGCTTTTCTAAGACGATGTCCCGACACAAGAGACAGGGAGGGTGAGCGGCAGTCTGGACTCCAGTCATGGGTGTAAATTGTCGCTTGTTCTGTCAGTCGCAGAAGCGAAGGGCAACTGCTGCCAAAAAAAATATTGATTCCTTGATGACACTTAATGAAACTTAAGGTTGCGCACTTTGAATCCTATATGATTTCTTGGCGTTTGATGGGGTAGAGTATGTGTGGATGGAATCACTGCCTTGTGGTGTAGTATGAATGGCATCACGCGTGCACAAATGTAAGTAAGTGCCATGTAGATTTCCTATGAGCCCCAGCTGTTATCTGCTAGGACTCCAGTGGTGAACTGGTGAAAACCTGATTGCCGGCAGTGCTGCACCTGTACAGCTGAGCCATAGTCCTGGGTGTACATATTTGCACGAGTACCACAATGCCGATAAGTCACCCCCTCACCGAGCACCAGAAGTGAGACCTCAGAGGCGTTTCAGCACCACCTAGACCCACGCTTATAGACTCCACTCTCGAATTCCGGGGCCGGTTCAGAGCTGTCCTCCCTCACAGCCACCAGGCCACCAGCCTTCCTGCCTCACAGGCAACAGCCCCCTCACTCACAGCCACCAGCCCTCCCCCTCACAGCCACCAGCTCTTCTCACTCACAGCCACTAGCCCACCTGCCTCACAGCCACCAGCTCTCCTCACTCACAGCCACCAGCTCTCCTCTCTCAGTGCCACCAGCCCTCCCCCTCACAACCACCAGCCCCCCTGCCTCACAGCCTACCAGCACTCCTCACTCACAGTCCACCAGCCCCCCTGCCTCACAGCCACCAGCCCTCCTGCCTCACAGCCACCAGCCCTCCACCTCACAGCCCACCAGCCCCCCTGCCTCACAGCCAATAGCCCTCCCCCTCACAGCCAACAGCCCCCTCACTTACAGCCACCAGCCCTCCCCCTCACAGCCCACCATGGCTGGCGCAGAAGCCGCAGTGGTCAAGCAGAGGGCCATGGCCGAAGGCCTGGGCACCAACAAGAATGCCATCAACTACCTGAACCAGGACTTCAAGGCTCTGAGGAACTAATGCTTACAGTCTGGGGTCCTGTTTAAGGATGAAGAGTTCCCTGTCTGTTCTTCAACGGTGGGCTACAAGGACCTGGGACCGCGTTCGCCCAAGACACAGGTAAGAAGTGCATGGCTATGGTAATGTTATGTTATTAAATGGTGTGTGTGTTTATATACTGCTTGCCATGTCCATTGCACGGTCTAATGCGTTTTTGGGTAGTCCAATTGTATTATTTGCATAGCGCTCTTTGACCTTATTGAAGCACTTGGATATGCACCGGGCTTCTGGGCGCACGTCGAAGTGCGTGGCTGAAACGCTGTTTGTAGTTTGGCCTACGTGGGACATAGGTGTAGTGAGGCGGCTTTAAACAACGCGGTGGAAGCAGGCACACATGTGAGTAAGGGGGAAGCGGAAAGTGTGAGAACAGACCCCATGGCACAATCTGGTACTCACCAACTTTAGGGTGGACGGACTCAAATTCAGAACCTTCTGTTGATGTGCCTAATTTGGGACCGCCAGGGTGCTTGCAGTCCACGAAGGAGCATCAAGACGAGGGGTGTGCGGAACCCACGTACTTTGCTTTTGTGTAATAGGACAACATTTCGGGAAAATTACACGTAATTGCATAAACTTGAAAGCTGTCATTTACCGCTGTATGTTGGGGTTCAGTGCGCCCTCCTTTCTATTTTTGATGCAAGGACGCATTTTATGGTAACGAAACAATGCAAAATGCTCGTGTTCTGGCCGTTTGAGGTGCTCCAGAGCGTTCACAGGAACATTTATACTGTAACTGGTGCGTAATTACGCACTATGAGATAATACAGGGTGTGCGGTGCCCCAGCCCCCGTGGATGGAACATACTGCTAAACCCAGGCCAGAGGTCACCAAATGAGACCTGAGCAGGGGGAGGGGTAGGGAATGGTACTGGACAATAACAAATGACCATGGAACCTCTCCCCAGCAGCAAGTGTGGACACAAAAGTGATAGATGGATTGAAAAAGACTGAGGAAGAAAGAGATGAACAATGACTATATATTGTTGAAGCGAAGACAAAGACCTCAGCTGTGCTTCAAGAAAAGGCAGTAGTAAGGCAGGATGGGTGCATCCTTATTCTGCCTGAAAAGGCCATGTTTATGTATTTGGAGTTATGTCATCCCCCAGTAATAGCAAAAGTTGGGTTAAGTAAGGGCAGTGGGCTGCCATGACTTAGGTGCTGTTCACCTACAGAAGAGCAGAAACCTTGGACAAAAGTAGGTTCAACAATAGCTTCAAAACAAAGTGTCCGCCCTTCCACCCCATGGCAAAGAAAGCAGCCTTCTTGCTGAGAGTAAAACAAGTGTGGTGTGATTTCTATACCAGCAGGGGGCATCAGGTAGAGACACACTAAGGAGGTAGCTTCCAATACCTGCACCTTGCTGGTTGTGTTTAAAATTTGTGTGTGTGTGTGTGTGTATATATATATTCACTGGAAAAACCATAGGTGTCAGGCATGTTACAGTTAGAAATTAGCATTTAAAAAAACCTTAGAAATTCACTGAAATAACCATTGGTTTCAGGGGCGTTATAGTTAGTAGGACATTTCACTCGTACAAAACCAGAGAAATTCCCCCGTTATAGTTAGTTCAGCAAACTATAACTCACGCCCCCGCAATGCACTGCTGATGACGTCACATATTACATCACTCATGACATGGTCAGTGACATCACCCATGACATCACTGATGACATCTCAAATGACATCACTGATGACAACATTGATGACATCATCCGCGTGGGATATGCGATGGGTACGTATTTTCATGCGTGATTACTATGCATCTGGTATGCGACTCCACCCGCATACACGTGATATACATTTAACTTTATACGATGCTCGCACACTTGCGCGTGACGTCATATACGTGTTCGACGTGTTAGGAGTCTCGCACCCAGCGCGTGCACACCAGGGGACCGCGTTGAGCACCTCGGTGGGTGCGCGACTCCTAATTTGCCCGTAAAAAAAAAGTAGCACCTATTACTAATTTCTTTTCTCCCCGGGGACCCTATCCCCCGGGGCCTATATACAATGTTGGAGACTGTGGGGAGAGCCCCAATGCCCCCACGGTTTCAGCCGGGAGCCAGCATTGCTTTTCCACACAGAGAGCTGCTAACATGCAGCTCCCCGTATTGAAAAGCATTATGGTTTGCATTTTGAAAGAGACAGCAGGTTTCCTGCTCTGTCTTTCAAAATCCAAACCAAGTTTGCTTTGACAGGGCGGGAGCCTCAGCGCACGCCCTGCCATAGCAAATAGCAGTGTCTTGGGGTGGGCACCCTGAGACACTGCAGGAGCTGGCCCTGGGGGGTGGCAGTCCCCAGCGCCATCGACGGCTCCAGGAGGGTGGCCACGCCGCCCCCCCTAAGCAAATCTAGAGGGTCAGGGTATTTCTACCCTGCCCCCTTTATACGTTTTGCACACTTCATCCACTGATTTCTTAAGCCTCGCTTCTACCTAGGCACAAAATGGCTGCCAACACTTCCTGGTTTGGAGTGTTTACAGTCAGGTAACAGCCAATTAGAAGGCAGTTCGTGATCAGGAGGGTGCGCGCTGGGTGCGCATAGGGTGCGCGGATCATCCAAGGCCAAAGATATATATGTGATTTTGATTTTCTCAGCAACTACTGAATGGATTTACACCATTTAACCAAAAGGCACGAGTGTGAACCAAGGTCTACCTTTCTGCCAAATTTGGTGTAATTCCGTTCAGCAGTTTGGGGTGTAGCTGCGACTAACGGTCCCTACGGAAAATTGCATGGGGGAAACACATTTTGGGGCCCCCCTTTTTTCTCGGCCCCCGCTGGATGAATCACCCCCAGACTTTCAGGATAGGAGTGGACCGGAGCGGGCCACAAGTTTTGAAAATTTCACGAAGATTCGTCAACCGGCGCTAAAGTTATTCTGAATAGAATGTTGCGGATTTCCTATGGATATTAGGTCCTAACTATAACTACCTACTGGCGACCGCCAGTAGGTATTATATATATATATATATATATTCACTGAAAAAACCATAGGTTTCAGGGGTGTTATAGTTAGCTGGACTTTTCACTTGTACAAAACCATTGAAATTCCCCCGTTATAGTTAGTTCAGCTAACTATAACTCGCGCGCCCGCAATGCACTGCTGATGACGTCACATATTACATCACTCATGACATGGTCAGTGACATCACTCATGACATCACTGATGACATCTCAAATGACATAACTGATGACATCACTGATGACATCATCCAGTGAATGTGTGTTTTTCTGAAAATTAAATATGTTTTATATATGTATATCTCAAGGTCGATGGAAGAATAAATGGGTATATAAGTGTCTAAATGGATGATTTGTTTTTGAAAAATTGATTGTGTAACTGACTGATTAAGTGTATCATAGTGAATACATGGCTTAGTGAGTAATGTTTAAATATGTAAATATCTGTATCAGTCTCTCACTTTGTGTATAAGTGGCTGCATGGGTTGGTGAGTAGCTACATGGGTGTCTATATAGGTTATTAGTTGGTTTTTTGAGTATCAGTCTGAGTGTCTGCATGGTTCGGTGGGGGGTATTACGTAGTGCATAGGTGCATGAATGAGTGACTCACTGTTTGTATGTGTTGAACACAGCATGTGTGCAGGACTGTATGGGTGGATGAGTGTGTGTATGGGTGTGTTAGTGAGTGAATGACTGTCTCAATAGTGTCTTTATGAGTAACTACATATGTTTTAAACTAGTATATGTGACTATTGGTGTATATATGTGAGTATATGTGAGAGTGAGAGATTGAAAGAGTTCCTGTATGAATAAGTATGTGTTTCTATAAGTGATTGTTTAAAAGACTAAGTATGTGTAAGTTTCCGTAGAAGTAAGTATGGTGGTGTGTGTATAACTGTATATGCAAGTAAATGTATGTTTGATTCTTTATTAGCATGAGTGACTATGTGTGTGAGTAACTCTATGGATGAGTGGCATTGTGTAACAGGATGTATAGGTGTATGAGTACATATGATGAGTGAGTACATGTATGAGTGACTGTATAGGACTGTTGGTGAATGAGTGGATGTGTATGTGGATCTTAGAATTACTGAAGAGGTTGTTGTAACTGGTATTGGTATGTCCATTGTTTTGAAAATTTTAGTCTCTATTTTTGAATGTGTGTATCAAAGGTTATATTAGGGTGAGAGGAGGTCTGCCACTCTATCACAAGGATGATGTCATCAGTGATGTCATCAGTGATGTCATTTGAGATGTCATCAGTGATGTCATGAGTGATGTCACTGACCATGTCATGAGTGATGTAATATGTGACGTCATCAGCAGTGCATTGCGGGCGCGCGAGTTATAGTTAGCTGAACTAACTATAACGGGGGAATTTCAATGGTTTTGTACAAGTGAAAAGTCCAGCTAACTATAACACCCCTGAAACCTATGGTTTTTTCAGTGAATTTCTGAGGTTTTTTAAATGCTAATTCCTAACTATAACGTGCCTGAAACCTATGGTTTTTTCTGTGAATTTCAAAGGTTTTTTAAATGCTAATTTCTAACTATGCCTACAGAGATAGGACATGTGAAGAAAGAAGAAAAAATGCACAGAAAGAAACAAAAGAAGTGCAGAAAGAAGCAACAGAAATCCTCAAATACGAAGATAAGTGCAGGAAGAAGGATAACGTGCAGAAAGAACAAAAAGAAGAGCAGAAAGAAGCTTTGTTGCAAAATCATCCTGTACCCTCAACTTTTTCAGACGGATACTGGTGGTAACTGAGTCTGACTAACCAGTCCTAGAGCCAGTGCTATGTTAAAAGACACTTAGAATACAGTGAAAACACCTACATACACTAGGGAACATTATGCGTTGGGGTCCCCCTGTGATTAGCATGACCTCCTCTGTAAGCCCCTAGTGTATAATAGGGCATGGGGATTAAAACTACCTCTTAAAACAGGCCACAGGGCGTTTTTGCACACGTTAACTCAGGCCCCGTCCCCTCCCTTCACCACTGTGTAAACACGCCCTGTGTCCATTTTTAGTTGGGAGATTAAGTTCATTTGAATCCTGAGGGTCCCTAGGGTCCAACTAGCGCACTAGGTACCTCCAGTAAGTGCCACAGAGCTGCGTTGCAGAGAGGTGTAAAAAGTGGCACGGCCTGGACCACCTCTCTGCAATGCAGCTCAGTGGCGCTTACTGGAAGCACTTGGTGGGCTAGTTAGCCCCCAGGGGCCCTCAGTATTGAAGGGAAATTATATCCCCAATTTAAAACATGCCATAGTGCGTGTTTGCACACGTCACCTCAGGCCCCGTCCCCTCCCTTCACCACTGTGTAAACGCGCCCTGTGGCTGTTCTAAGTTGAGAGATTAAGTCCCCCTGAATCCTAAGGGTCCCTAGGGTCAAACTAGACCACTAGGTACCTCCAGTAAGCGCCACAGAGCTGCGTTGCAGAGAGGTGTAAAAAGGGGCTTGGCCTCAGAACACCTGGCTGCAGCGCAGCTCCCTGGCGCATACTGGAGATGCCTGTTGGGGGCGCGTTTGCAGAGTGCTGCACGGAGGGGGCATGGCCTCCGGCACAATGCCAGTCTTTTATTTATTTTAGTTTTTTAAGAAGGGGGGCTGTTTGGTTCCCCTTCTTATTCTAATTTATTGGCCCTGATGACCCCATAACCCAGGGCCAGTCTCCTAATTATATTTTTTTGACCCCAATCCCCAGGGCCGGCCACTGTTTTTTATTATTTTTAAAAAATATATATTTATAGACACACCTAGGACATGCTGGACAAACCGTACGTACCTATCACCATGACGATTTGCGTGATATTCATTAAAAGGCGACTATGCATGCAATGAATCCACGTGGAATGTATTTACACCACTAGTGAAGCTCTGACATGTCTGATGCCCTACCGTGCCTAATCCTGGTAGACACCCTTGTCGTTTATTTATACAAACATGGGTAGCTATTGACGGGCACATTTAATACACATGCACACCAAGCCATTCAAAGGGGATTCGACAAAAATTCGACCAAAACTATGCAAGAAACCCCCCTCACGGTTAATAAAACACACATCCACTGCCGGATGTGTAATACTTTTTATTTTACTCTCTGGAAAGGGGACGAACATCACTTGAGAGTCACAGCGTGCTCCTGACAGAGCCCAATGCTGTGTTACACCCACCATTGCCTGCCGAGTGCCACACACCTCTGTGTTGTATTCCACTAGCTAGTGCATATGCTATGACACTCTCTAGCCCATGTGCACTGTAACACCACCCCGTGAATATGTCATGCCACACTTGTCTTCGCACGGGTTATATTGCCCCATCTAACGTGCCTTTCTCGATGCCTATGTTATAACGCACAGTGCTATGCCATACATATTACAATCTGGGATCCATATATTTGTCACAGTGCATATGCAACGTTACACTCCCCAGCACATATTTTATATTACAACTTTAGAGACTAGTTAGGTTACACAACACTGCCCTGTGCATATTACACTCCAAGGCGCATATCGCATAGCACGCGCTAGTGCCTGTGCTATCTCGCGCTCTCCAATGAATCTGTCATTGCGCACAATGTATTGCATATTATATTTCACGCCCGGTTCATCTTATATCACACTTTTTGGTGCATAGTTTATACCATACACTATATCTAGTTTTCATTTTCAATCGTGCTCTCAGGACTATGTTCTATATAACACTGTGTTCACCTACCCTTTTCACGGGCATTACATTTTGCGATAGGGGGTGGAGGGTCAGGGGGTGTTTCTGCCAAGTGAGCCCGGAGTCACAGTCACAAACGTCCTCTTCTTCCTGAATAAAAGTGAGATTATGCTGCATACTTGTTCATATTTTAAGTAGTTCGCACAGACACAATGTTTTAAAAACAATAAAGTTCCTAATACCCGCCTTCTCTGAACAGTTAGCTTGCTGCCCCATCCCCTTCCTCCCTATCCTCTGTTGTGTGAATCCATGGACTAGCCTCCTCCCTCCTGCCATGCATGGTCTGATGTGCTGCCACTGCCCTCAATTTAGTATGATGTACCAGTCCACTCCTCCTGCCCTCCATTGCCCAATTCTATGCCCCATTATTGACCTCCTGCTTAAACTCTGTGCTTAGCTTGCTGCCCCTATTCTCCTTCCCCCTGCCCTCCGATGTATTTGTGCATGCCCCTGCTCCATCCTTTTTGCCCACCATGTCCCATGGACCTGCCACTCCTATCTACTCTGAGTGTTCTGTTGAGCTGCCACTCCCCTCCCACCTGCCTAGCATTGTCAGATGACTGTAACCTGTCCCTGCCACCTCCACCCTGCCTGTCCACATGCCATGCCCCTATCCTCTTCCTCCTGTCCTACATGGTCCATTGTACTGCCACACCCTTCTGCCCTCCCTGGTCTGTTGTGCTGCAACTGCTCCTCCTGCCTGCCCCGTGTGGTCTGTTGTGAGGTCCCTTCCCCTGAACTTTCTTGTCTGTGCACAGGTCCTGACCCTCCCTTCTATCCTCCATTGTCCTTTGTGCATGCCCCTCCACCCTCCTTCTTGCCCATCATAGCCATTGTGCTGCCACTAACCCTCCCACTTGCCATGCATGGTCTTCTGTGCTGCCATGGCCCCTCCCACCTTCCCTGTGTGGTCAGTTAGCTGCCCCTGACCCCCTCCCACCTTCCCTCCATGGTCTGTGTGTATGCCATCACAGTCTCACTGTTGCTCTTCATGGTGTGTCTTGCTTCTAGTGCCCATCCTGCCTGACCTCCATGGCTATCTTGCTGCTCCTGCCCTGCCCCCTTGCCCCCAGCCCTACTCCCTCCCTCCTGGCTTGTCTGTTCCATTGTAATGCCCCTGATCCGTCCCTCCTGCCCTTTATGGTCTGTTATGCTGCAGCTTTCTCTCCTGTCTGTCCATTATGGTCAGCTAGCTACCATTGCCTCTTGCCCCTCTGTTCTCTGTTGTCCATGTGCATGGTCCTGTCCCCTCCCTCTTGCTTTCTATGGATTGTTGTGCTGCACTCCCGTCCTGCATGCCCTGTGTGGTGTATTGTGCTGCTGCAAACCCTGATGCCTGCCCTGCAGGGTCAGTTTGGTGCACCTCTCCATGTCCCTCCTGTCCTTTGTTATCCAAGTCCATGTCCCTATCCCATTTCCTTCCATGATCCAATGTACCATACTTGCGAACATTTTGAACTTGGTAAGAGGGAGATTTTGAAAAAAAACTGGGGTATTGATTTTCCCCTTTGAGTTACATTGAAAAAGAGGATATTGTAGACAGGAGACAGATCAAATAAAGCCCATTTGAGCTTAAAAACATTGGACGTTTCCTGGCTGAATCGGGTCTGTTGGCATGTATGGTTGTACTACCATTGCCTCTTCCTTCTGCCCACAATGGTCTATTACATTGCCACAGCCTTGAAGGAGGGTAGATTTTGTATCAAAGGGGGCCCCTGGCCCGTTCTGTCCACACCTGAAGTATGAGACCCTTGTCCTTGCCCTGCCAGCTGCATTTGTAGGCCGTATTAAATTGACCAGCGGGTCCTGTGTTGCTATATAATTATCCTGAGACATCCTTACCACTCAGCCAGCATAAAACCCCTGTGTAGGCCCTTCTGTTCAATATGTAGGCCTCTTTGTTAAATTGACCATAGCTCTGCAATTTTAGTGTATAGCAGTCTGAAGGCAGGTCTGCGAGGCCTTCTGATCCAAACTAGTAGCCCCCACCCTACCCGAGTGCTCCGTGCTCGGTATCAAAGCTCAACATCCCCCTGAAGCTGTCGACATACAGTAGGCTGCATCCTGGACTGGTACTTGCTTCCTGGGCAGGTTTCCCGCTTTTAAGGAAGTGGCAACCGCAGAGCGTCAAGTTAGGAGAACTGAGGAGATTTTATACATAAATATATTGAATTCCCGTACAATACCCATTATTTTCTGCTTGCTCTATGGAACTTACGATAAGCGATTGGCCTGAGAGACTGACCTTTTCACCCAGTCCATTGTCAGCATTAAGTGGGTAAATGACGAAATGTCTGGTAAAATCTGCAGACGAAGCTTTTGGGTAGCATACGTAGGTAGATGTAGCGTGCAAAGGAGCCCACAAAATGATATAAAAAGAGAGCACCCACAGATATCGACGGACTACCTCGCCGTCTGTATGTAGGTTAACAGGCAGTGCAGGTTTTCCCCAAGAGCTGGGAGCTCTTGTCTTCCTTTGCTTAAAATGTCTTGCTCTGCTTTGCTTGAAGTATCTTATTCTATTTTACCTATATGAAATGTCATGTTATGTTTAACCATTGTTCTCTTTACTTTTGCATTTAAAAGATTTTGTATTGTAATTGCAGGAATGCTTGCTCTAAGAGTAAACGTGAGTGTTCCTAGGTAACATTTTCCTTGGTGTAACTTGTTTCTCATGATGCATTTATAGATGTGTTTTCTCTCTCTCTCTGTCAGTACATTAATTGAGATACAGAGAATATTATGACAGCTGTATGATTATCTGGATTCTGTATTTTGTACTTTATGTCTCTATTCTGCGGTTTCTTTGAAGTTGCATCTTCTCATTAAACTGCCATTGTATTCTGCCTCCAATTCCATGTCTCATATGTCTGTTTTCTTCATTTTTGGAGCAAGCGTTCCTAGGCACCCCGGCTCAAATTAAGGTGCCCCTTTTGTCCCTGACTCACTCTCCTGCTCAGTTCTGTGGTGGCTCCCGGGGATCTGGGGACCGCCCCTAGCTTCCTTGACCCGTAATAGATCTTCCCTCCAACAGCCTCTCTTGCAAGTCCTGTATTGTTGGTTTGTTGCCCCTGCCCCCCTTTCCACTGCCCTCCATAGTCTGTTGTGCTTCCACGGCCCTTCCTGCCTGCTCAGTGTGGTTAAATTGTTGCCTTTGCACCCTCCTACCTGCCTTCAATTTTCAGAGTCCGTGCCCCTGGCCTCTGCCTCTCAACAGTATCCTAATGAACAACTAGATTGCTAACATTCTATATTTATTACAAAAGTGTGGAACGCCTGACATCATCTTGATGTAATCAAAACTGTAATACCTAGAGCATTTCCTTTAGAAATTACATATATGAGAGGGTCTTATTGGCATCAAAATTATGGTTAGTGCTCTAAAAGACTAAAATAAGGACATATTTTCTGAGTTTTCAAATAGCGACAAAGCACTTTTAAATTATTTGTTATCTTTATGTTTTTTTATCCAGTTGACCACTTGATTAAATGTTGCACTTAGGGGAGAGGATGTGGTGTTACTTCCAGAACTGCCGTCTTTGCAACTGGGGAACCAGGTTGAAGTTTCTGCTTCAGCTCGACATTCTGTGATTCTGGTCAAATCACTTAGTCTCCCCATGTCTACAACCAAAATGAATTTGTTCTTGTGTGATGTAACCAATGCTCATGTAAAGCACTCCAATACCTGACAAGTCTGCACTATATAACACTGAAAAAACACAAAATAATAAGTGTTTTGCACACTTCTGTCATTGGGCTATATTTGGGCTACATCTGGTTGATTTTGGGCTACATTTGGGCTCTTTTGTCTCCGGTGGCCATCTTGGGAGATTTATTTGTTATGAAGTTTCCTAATTTCCTCATGTACTGCAGTCTCCTCAGTAGGAAATGCTTTCAGTTTTTTACTTTGATTCCATCATGAAGGTATTCAGATATGTCACACATTTGCCATAAATTCTGAATGTTAGCACTCTAGTTGCTCATTAGATCACTGTAGTAAAACTACTCCACCATGCAAGTCTGCTCCTGGTATTAAAAGTGCATGTTTCAGTCTGCATGTCAGAATTTTTTAATGAAATAGAAGAGGATTTGAGAAGTCACTCAAAATGTGCCCTCATTTTCTTTCTTCAGCATTAATCATAATTTCTATGGCAAAATGAACCTCCTCATTGTGTTCCTTTTTAAATTAAATGTTTTAAGTGTTACCAGTTTATTCCAATCAAGATGGCTTCAGGTGTGCCATACTTTTGTCATAATGAAGACAGTAAGCGCTCTAGTTGTTTTTAAGAACATTCTGGGACATTCTGTCATTGGGCTATACTTGGGCTACATCTGGGTGATATTTGGGCTACATTTGGGCTCTTTTGTCTCTGGTGGCCATCTTGGGAGACTTATTTGTTATGAAGTTTCCTAATTTCCTCATTTACTGCAGTCTCCTCAGTAGGAAATACTTTCAGTTTTTTACTTTGATTCCATCAAGAAGGCATTCAGATGTGTCACACATTTGCCATAAATTCAGAATGTTAGCACTCTTTTTGCTCATTAGATCACTGTAGTAAAGCTACTGCTCACCAGGGAAAACTGCTGCTGGTATTGAAAGTGCATGTTTCAGTCTGCATGTCAGAATTTTTTAATGAAATAGAAGAGGATTTGAGAAGTCACTCAAAATGTGCCCTAATTTTTCTTTCTGCAGCACTAATCATACTTTTTATGGAAAAATGAACCCCCTCATTTTGTTCCTTTTTAAATTAAATGTTTTAAGAGTTACCACTTTAATCCAAGCAAGATGGCTTCAGGTGTGCCATACGTTTATCATAAGTAGGACTGTTAGCGCTCTAGTAGTTCTTTGGAACACTCTGGGAAGCTGCAGTAGAACACAAAGGAATCAACTGACAGTCTCTGCCCTTGTTGGATGTACATGTTTTACTGAGAATGTCAGACTTCATTCTCACATGACTGAGAAAGATAATGTGAATTTACAGAAAATAAGCTCTCAGTTTAGCCTATAGATCACCTTCCAAACCTCTGTGGTAAAAGCATGAGAAAATATTTTTCTCTCAATCATGATATCCCAGCAGAAGGCTTTTTCACATGGTGAAATCACCTTAGAACATACCACAATTCCTAAAATGAGTATGGTACCATCAACAAATGATTTATAATGTAACTAAAGTCTTAAAACCTTCTATTAACTGCAATGCTTTTTAATGAGGTGCTATCATGTATATTGGTCCCAAGATGGCTGCCAACACTTCTTGGATGAAGTGCTGACAGCCAATCAGATCTCAGGATGAGATGTGTGGTTAGGCTCCGCCCACATATATATATGCTTTTAAATGCTATTTACTCAGGAAATACTGAACAGATTTACACCAGACCTGCAAAAGGCACTTCCTTGACCTTATGGCTACCTCTCTGCCAAATTTCAAGTAATTCTGTTCAGCCGTTCGGGCTGTAGCTGTGTCTAAAGGTCCTATGGAAAAATGCATGGGAAAAACGCGTTTTGGGACCCCCCTTTTATCTCAGCCCCCGCTTGACGAATCCCCCCGAGACTTTCAGGGTAGGAGCAGAGCGTAGCGCCCCACCTATTTTGAAAAATTCGCAAGGATTCGTCGACCGGCGCAAAAGTTATTCAAAATAGAATGTTGCGGATTTCCTATGGAAACAGGGTCCTAACTATAACTACCTACTGGCGACCGCCAGTAGGTAATATATATATATATATATATATATATATATATATATATATATTCAAAAACATCGGTAGCCCAGTAAAGCAGCACTCTAACCGACGTGGCTGGAGTGCGCTTCTGTGCGTGGGCACACCGTTTTTGGATGTTAATCGCGGCCGCCCAGCCGCGGGAAGCCGCACCACCCTGTTGATTGTAGGGGGCACGGAGGCTCGGAATTTGCCGAGTTCCCTGAAGCTACGTTTTGGGATGGATTGCTTACTGCTGGTGTTACGAGGGGCCCATGCAGGGTTTAATATGTTTATTATGCAGCAAGACTACTGAGGCATTAAGATTCATCCGCACTGCAACTCCCAGAATTCATCTGGGGAGGTCTGTACACTTGATTGGCCCATTGGAGGGTAAATTGGACCTATCATTGCATGTGTGGATGGCTGCAGTGGCGTTTCACCAGGAAGAAGGGAAGAGCCCGAAACGCGTCGTGAAACTGACGCCACCATTGAACTTTACTGACGCTTTGTGACATCAGCAGTTTTCCCCGAATAAAGGTTTTCCTCTAACCGACGTGGCTGGAGTGCGCTTCTGTGCGTGGGCACACTGTTTTTGGATATATATATATATATATATATATATATATATATATATATATATATATATATATATATATATATATATATATATATTAGAAGACAAGATGGTGGTCCATGGGACCACATTCCACACCATTGTCACCTTGAAACACCAGTCATACACCTCCAACCAACATTCTACCTGCCCCAACCACTTACAAAAACCCCATACTCTCCCTACACCCACACTCTTCCATTCTCAAACATCTTCTAAGTCACCCCAAACCCTCCCATAGCCCACAACCCTCCACTACACCTCCATCAACTCTTATCCCCAAACCCTCCCATGTCCTTATTTCCTCACATACTCCTAAAGCATCCACATCTACCTACAACTCCAAAACCCTCCCCATCTTCTATATCCTTCCATACTCCTGAACCTTCTCCTGTACCTACATCCATCCAAACCTCCAAACCATCCCATGCTCCAATGTAGTCACATACCTCAAAGCCTCCCATCCTTTTGAAGCCACCCAGACCCCCAAACACTTCCATGCTACCACATCCTCCCATTCGCCCAAACCCTCCCATACACCTAAATCGTCATGTACCCCAAATACTCCCAGGCCCCAAAACCTTTTCAAACTCCACAACCTCCCCATTCACCCAAAGGACACGATTCCTGTTCAGCTCTCTCCTCAGAACCACTTTCCAACCTACAAACTCCCCCATTTTAAGCAATAGGCCCCCAAAAAACATCAGCTCCAGGAAGATGGAGAGCCTTATGAGGAGCATAAAGCTACACTTCCCAGGAAGACTTAGACTATGCTTGGAGACATATGCAAACTGGAATATTGGACTGACATAGGACACTGCTTATTCACCCACCCCCCAACTTTGCTCTTTTCATTATTCACTAAGATTTCACAGAAGATTTCCCCCTTTTTCCGAACATGAAGATTTGCATTTTTTTAAAACATGTCTATTGTTTTAGCGATATATATCTGTTTACTGAACGCCCTAAAAATTGTCACACGATTAACAAATCATCTTTTTCTGCGTGGTCACTTAGAATGTTTTTCCTCCTCTAAATACTATGTTAGGGTTTCATGATCTAGGTGCACTTTAGCCCCACTAAGCAGTGGCTATATTCCCTGTGAGAAAACGTCAATTTTTCAATGCATACCCCCATTTTATGCAGCTTTTTATTGGTGTCTTCTATATTATGTACACTAGGGCATTGCTGCCCAGTGTATCTGCTCTGGCCGTTAAACCATGTGAAAATTGTATAAAACCTCAATGTCATTTTTCACATTCTTGTAAAGCCATTCTATGTGATTTAGAAACAACACTTATGGCATGGAAAGTGAATTCTCACCTGTGGACTGCAACTCTCACTGTGGCATCCAGTAGGATGAACCGCAACACATGGCTTCAGGTCTAACAATGGAGCCTGACAACAGTTTTACCTGTCAAAATAACCCTTTTCACTGGGAGGAAACAACAAGTTAAATATTAGTAGACCACCCCTATGTAGTCTTGTAGACCACAAGCAATGGTGCAAGGTATTTAAAGGTGGGACATGTAGAAATGTAATATTATCATTTCCCTCCAGTGAGAAGCCCACAAAATATATTTTCACTATGACTGGCTGTCCTATGAGAAATGTAGAGTACCGGATTAAATATTAATTCTGCTGCCATGAGTCCACCTGGAAAAACATTCAACTACTCTTCATAATGTGGTAAACTCAGATTTAATGTAATTGGAAAGTACCTTTTATAAAATTACCTTTTTCCTGTCTGTAGTCACTGGAGGCTAATTTGTATTAACTCTCAAGTAACCCACAGCCTCTGCTTTGCCTGAATGGGGTGTGAATGAGCTGTCAAATTTCTCCCAAGAGCTACAGAATAGGTCACTATGATTGACAAGTTGATTTGAGTGTGCAGGGATGTCTCTTTTGAGCACAACAGAAAGGTCCTGCCATCCTGTTGGTGCCACAATGTTAAATCCTGCCTGGCTGGTCTGTTTGAGCCACATGTAACAGTTTGGCACACTTTACAGCAATGAACCAGGATGTCAGTGGTATTCTTGTGCATCCCTGTCTAGTGTTGAGGAACCTTGCTTTTATCATACCAGACCTATGTCTCCTGCTTAGTTGTGGGTACAAAGCCTTCTTTAATCTAATTTGTAGTGCTACTTGTCTGTGGACACTGGTGATTTACATTGTCCCCTCCTCTACTCACCCCTAACTTTTAGAGCCCAAGTTCAGCATGGATGAAGACTTTGGCCATCTTGACACTGCTGTGGCATGTGGCATTTTGTGATTGTTAGAAATGGGGGTCTCTAGTTGGCAGTGGTTTGCACCTTTGTATAAATAGGGACCCTTCCTTCTAGTCAGGTTAAAGGGGATACACTACTGAAATAACCCCTGCTCACCCCTTTGGTAGCTGTGCACAAGCAGTCAGGCTTATCTCAGAGGCAGTGTGTAAAGCATTTTCACATAACCAACAGTAACACGGTGAAAACACTACAAAAGGACACCATACCAATTTTAGAGAAATATCCAATATTTATCTGTGCAAACAAAACGATAAAAGACATACAGTAATCAAAAATAGGAACTGTGCAGAAATAACTTTATAATATAGTTCCTTGAAACTTGTAGTTTCATCCGGAGCTACCGCCGTGCTGGAAACAACAGAATCCAACAGTTCCGGCTGACCGCGTTGGTGCGGACCAGCTTTAGTGAAGCGTAGCGGTGTGGCGTGTGATGCCTTCAATGCGCGGTGCAGGCAGCAGCTCAGTGACAGTCATTCAGAGGCATCGGTGAGACCAGGGCTGCAGTGCGGAGTGAGGCAGTACTCGTTGCGGTGCTGTCGGGTCATGGTCAAGTAATAGTTTTGGTTGATGGGAGCTGGCGTTGGTTGTCCCAGACTGCGGTGTGGGATGGGGAGGTGCGTCGTGTGACTTATGAGCTGTGTCTCCAAACCACGGTGCAGTCACAGGTGTCAAGGTCAACTGTCAGGAACGTCATTGGTGAGACCGGGGCGGCGGTGTGAAGCGAGGCAATGCTGAGTGCAGTGCCCACAGGTCGCGGTGCAAGCAGCAGCTCAGTGGCAGCTACGGTCGTCATTGTCGGTGAGACCAGGATTGTGGTGCAAGGTGCCATGGTACCCTCTGTGGTGCCTTCATGGCACAGAGCCAGCAGCAGTGTTGTGATGGTGGTGGCTGCTTTCCCCCTCTCTGGCAACTGAAACCCACGATTCCAGATACGGTATCCAGATGTAAGTGAAGTCTTTGCTGTCCCTGAGACTTAGTGAACATGAGGCAAGCTCTATTTCAAGCCTTTGGAGATACTCAGCAATAGGTGAAGAAAGTTCAGTCCAGTCCTTTCCTTGCCGAAGGCAGAAGCAGCAACTGCAGGCCAACGCAACAAAGAAACAACACTGCAAAGGGGCAGTAATCCTCCTGGCAGTTCTTCTAGCTCTTCTTCTTGACAGGTTCTTTGATCTCAGAGAGATCTCTGAAGTCTTTTATCTCTCTGAGACTTCCAATAGGAGGCAAGCTCTACTTCAAGCCTTGGCGATAACTCAAACAGCAGGATGATAAAAGTACAATCCAGTATTTTCCCTGCCCAAGACAGAAGCAGCAAGCAGCAGGCCAACACAGCAGAGCATGCAGCAAAGTGGCAGTTCCTCCTGACAGCTTTTCCAGCTCTTCTTCCTGGGCCCCAATATTTGTATCACATTTTCTTTTGTTCTCTTGTGGCAAAAGTCTCTCAGCTCAGTCCAAACCAATTCTGTCCACTCTGAATACATACAAGGCCTATTCAGGAGCTAGTGAAACTCCTCCCACTACTCTAAATGCAGCCCAGGTCTATTCAACCCAACCCTAAATCATCCAGGAAAGGCAGGACACACCTCGACCCCACAGTGGGTGTCTACACTGAATGCACATTCCCAGCCCCTGTCATTGCAAAGCCAGACAGTGAATCCACAACCCAGCAGATGCAAACAGGATGGCTAAATAAGAAAATACCCTCTTTCTAAAGGTAGTATTTTTAAACACATGGCATAAAAATTGTCTTTACTAAAAGATGCATTTTTACATTCTAAGTTCAGGCTTACTAAACTCCATTTCTCCATCATTCCATCTTGTCCCAACGGGAAGTTATACTTGTAAGATGTTAGGAAGTCCCTCCCATTCTATCCTATGGGACAGATAGCCTTTCAATAGTAAAAAAAAACAAAAACACTGTATTTCACTAACAGTACAGGTCACACACACCAGTATATGTCCTACCTTTCACATACACTGCACCCTGCCCAAAGGGGTACCTTGGGCCTACCTTAGGGGTGACTCACATGTAACAAAAAGGAAGGTTAGGGTGCACTTGCCAAGTCGACATGGCAGTCACAACTGCGCGCAGACACTGCAGTGGCAGGTCTGGGAACCCTTTGAAAGGCTGCTTGTGTGGTTGGCACAATCAGCGCTCCATGCTCCGGTTCCTGGTCTGGAAGTGATGCAAGTCAGCATGCTGGCGGGACGAGACAGTTAAAATTTGGCATCTGCATGAGCACACCGATCTGGTTTCCTTGCACCAGCATGACCGCTGGACTGTTTACAATCTCTGGGATTTACTATTAGATTACATCTGTCACCTAATGAGTTGGTCCAGTTCTTTTTTAGAATTACGGATTTAATCATTGTATATCATTTTTTTCATCCATCGCTTTTTGAGTTCTCTTTTTTCGCTTTTACTGCTTTGGACGTTGTGTGCTTTAACCGCATTCTAAATAGATATGTTATTCTAAATGACACAGATAATTAATTGAAATCAAGTGGACGCTCTCATGTCTGATGTTTTGTCCTGATTATGACCCTTGAAATATTAATGGGTTGAAAACGCCATTGACGCCAAGATGTGGCTCTAAGTGATGAGGATACATTGTTTTTGTTTTGTGTTTCAGTTTTATCTTGAACCCTGCCCCTTGCAACTTCCCTCAGCCACTATTCGTTTGTTTACACGTCATTGAATATATTTGTAACACTGTTTGTGTAACCTTATGAGAGCCCTTATTGCTGTATATATGTATTTTTGATATGTCTTTTTTGATAAATACATTTCTTAAATCAAAAGGAATTATTTGTACATGGGCTTTGGGTGCATTGTAATTTTTCTAGCACCCCCTCTTTTTTATCTCCCTGTTATTTTCTCTTTCTTGATTGAAGTTTTGCTACTTTATTCTTTTTCCATTTCTCAAGCTGTCTTTATTTTAAGTGTTGTACTTGAACCACTGTTTGGATTCCAGCAGGCTCACTAGCAGCATTTGATTTACAGTCCCTAGGCACACACAGTGCACTATACTAGAGACTTAGTAGTAAATTAAATAAGCCAAACATCGAAACACTAATCCATAAACATAATTTACCTGGACAGCATCGGCACTTTAGCACTGAATAGCAGTGGTAAAGTGCTCAGAGTCCTAAAACCAACAAAAACAGGTCAGAAATAGGAGGCAAAAAAAGCAAAAAGTCTGGGGGTAAACCTGCTAAAAAAGCCAAGTCCAACAGTGACTGTTTACGGTAAAGCAAATCGGAACGACTCAAAAAGTGAGTAGAGTTGCCTGAGGAGCATTTACGGCATTGGTTATAAACGAGCCGTAGTCATCCCCAACCACTTGATGGAGCCAGTTGTAAATGTCACACACTAACTCACCTTCTTCGAATACTTTCTAAACCTGCAGATGAATAGTAGATGACTAGACCTGCTGCCTGTGATCTAAGAGCCCTAAAGGAGTACATTCTTTTTTCAAGACGGACCAAATCCAACTGGACCTAGATGGACAATGCTGGTGATCTCTGTTGTTGTACATCCTGGCACATAAGTGTTCTCCATGAAGCCTGAGAGCCTTAGACGTGACCCAGAAGAGTTGCTCAAAGAAGCTAGAAAAGTTGAGACTTCGATTTGTATTTGAGGTTAATAATTTCCAGAATTTCACAAGGACCTGTCCACTTCATGTATGTGAGAATGGCTCCATTGCAGTTGACCTAAAATGGCACTCAGGTTCCAGTCTTACAACTCCATAGACAATGAATTGTGGCTTGTTCCTTTAGCAGTATTCAAATTACAATTCTGAAAAAAATATCTATGTGGTGCCCTTATAGGATTTATAACTTTTCCATGTAATTTTATTACATTTAAGAAAAGCATTTTTTAATTTCACATTTGATGTATTTGGTATTTTTACTTTTTTCCCATCCATAAAGTAAGAAAAAAGTAGAAAGATCTTCTGAAGTTAACACTGTTATATACCTCTGTGGTGTAACTATAAGAGATTATTAAATATATTGGATTTTAAATTGTATTTTTCAAATGTATAAAGTAAAATGTATTTAAATATATATGAATTAGTATGTGATTGTGAACAAAGCTTTATTAAAAATGTTAGTTCACAAACTTCCTTGAGGTGTAGGATGTTGTAAAAATGGCATAGATAAATATTTGGTATGGGTATGTGATATAAAACACATGGCCAGACATGGTAAATGGCTAGCTTGCATTTTGCTATCATTATTTTTTATATGTTCAATGTATCAGCATTGATTTTAAACATTGTCCTTCGTTTAAAAATAAAATACCTTCGATTTTCTTGGGAATGCCCTTGCTTTTCGTCTAGGGGTGCCAGATAGACCATTTGAGATGCAGGCACATGTTGGTTGAGTCTTTCTAAGGGTCGTTTTGACCAGGATTTGGCTTTTTAGCCCAGTTTTTCGCTAACTCGGTTGTCAAGGTTCCACTGCGATGATTACATCGGAGGAAAGCTAATTCTAAATACCACACGTGGAGTTAGGGCTTAAATGACTCCATCCGCATTGTTTAGAATATAACTCCGTCAATGGAGGATGAAAAAAGTGAGGCACTTGGCAGTTGTTTTATGGAGTTTCGACCATCAAAACACCACACTCAAAATCAGACAGATGGAACTCCCCTGGACAGACGGGAGATGGTTTCTGGCCGAACATATGCATCTGCCAATCTCTAAATCACCCCCTGTGACTTATGGAAGGATGTTCAAAATGGCTATGTTTTAATATTGCCAAAGAGACCATGGGGTATATTCACAAGAACGTGTGATAACTACCGTAAGAATAGCATAACGCAACTTTCAATATCGCAGCCCATCGCGGGAAAATAACCCCGTTTCAACGTGGAATTCACAACACGGTGGTACCATGCGATAGTCTGCCAAAAACATTGAGAATATCCGCGATACAACCAACCTGACAGATATAAAAACACAAACCACAATACCAGAAAACCTGCGATGAGGAAAGCAGGGATAAGCAGTGCGAGGGCAGCAAACTAACGTGCAATGCGGTAACAAGCACAAGAACAGGATACCGAAAACGCCCCTGAACAAAATACAGCAACAGCGGAGTAGCACGGATGCACCCTGCCCAACTGCAGAGGACAACATGCACACCACTGCATCCAAGCACTGTGGAAGGACAGAACCGACAGGCACACTGCATGAAAGAGACCAGTGGCAGACAAATCAGACCCGCAGGAGTGACACACCCACCGTGCAGCATACGTACAGAAGCAGAAGTGCACCTCGACATTGGCAACATCCCGGTACAAACAGCAACCCCTCCACAACTGAACACAGGACACAACTGGATAGGCAAATGTGCACAACCAGGCAAATCACATCTGTAACCCCAGGGATACGTAACATGACAATGCACAATTCCAACATGTAACTTGTAAATATGTTTTATTCCCACATGAAGTGCAATTGGACATCTACTACTGTCACATGATTGCCACGGACTGACACAATCTGACGTGCTCATGAGAAGTAGGTGTCAATGATGTAGTTCCTACGGGCCATTCCTGCCGCAGCTGCAGTGGGATGTGGGCCAGCAGCCCCATCACCATCATCATCGTCCGGTACCTCTGGAACTGGGATCCATGGGGCCCTGGTGCAAACACAGATGTTGTGCAACACACAACATGCAACGATCATCTTGCACACAACGTCCGGGCTCTACAGGAGCTTCCCACCTGTGCAGTTCAGGCACCTGAAACATGACTTCAACATGCCAAATGTGCGTTCAACGATACCCCTGGTGCATATGTGGGCCACCTTGTACTGCCTCTGGGATGGTGTGTTCAGGTCCCGGAGGGGTGTCATCATCCAAGGGCAGAGTGCATATCCTTGATCACCTGTGACAGTGCAGGGACAAAAGAGTCAATACTTGGTTCAGCAGGATGTGATGGCAGGCCCACCAATTCAGTGATGCCTGTGCTGGCTGTGTGTGGGGTGAGTGTAAGCCAGCCCTCAGGGAGTAGCTGGTGCTGGCAACAACTCCAACAGTCATCAGGCACTCAGACATGCAATGTCGGAACCACAAGGGGGAATGACTCGAGTTGCACAGGGCCAGTGGCCCCGGATGCACAGCGGCCGACACAGGCCCACCGCCACGGGACGCTGACCTGCGGGAGAATGGGGCAGGGTCATAAGGGCAGAGTAGTGCATCACATGTGCCATGGCTGCATTCGGCATCTCCACACGTCAAGCCGTTGTTTGGCTGTGGTGCCATGCAATGTCTGTATTGGGTGCAGGAGTAGCCCAGGATGACCATGGAGTGGTGTAGTTGTGTCTGGTAGGTGGTTGTGTAGTCTGACATGTCGAATGTGGCTTGGTCACGTGTGGATCCCCACAGATGTGCTTTGTGTGTTGGTGGCTGTGGGATGTGTGGTGTGTTGATTGGTACTTACCAACGAGCAGTCCCGTTCCATATGTGCCATCCTGGAAGCGCTGGTTGATGATGGACTGTTGGAAGATGAAGGAATTGTGCACACTGCCTGGGTGGTTGGCGACGACATTGGTGAAGAGTCCCCGGTGGTCCACTATTGCCTACACGTTGATGGAATGCGTGTGCTTTCTGTTTCGGTAGTGGTGTGCAGTATCCGCAGGTGGCACAAGTGGAACATGTGTGCAGTCAATTGCCCCCAACATGGTCGGGAATCTGGCTATGGCATAGAAGCCTTGCTTTGTCTCCAGCTGTTCCTGGGCAGTGTTGGGGAAGTGAAGGTACTGAGGTATGAAGCTGAGGATGGCATCCAGGACAGGTGTGATGAACTTTGATAGGGCTGGCTGTGAGACTCCTCTGTCTCTGGTTGTTGGTTGGAATGTCCCAGAGGCCAACAGGTGCAGCACAGCCAGCAGCTTTGTCTGAGGTGGGATGTTGTTTCTCCGCTGTGTTGGGACCGTCAGCCTGCGGGCGATGTGGGTCATGATGATGATTGTTAGTTAGAGCCTGTAGTGGGCAATGACTTCCGCGGGCGTTAGGTCTGTAAGAGTAATGCATTTTCGGTAGGTCCGCTTTCATACTCTATGCTGCCTCTGTGGTGGTCCGGGGGGGCGGGTCTGAGTCCTGGGGGTGGTGGCGGTCCTGGGGGTGGTGGCGGTGGGTGTTGTGGCCCTGTTGGGGCTCCGAGCTGTATGATGAGTAGCTCCATGGCGTTGTTTGTTCTTCAGGTATGGCTGTGTGCGGGGCTCCGTTGTCTACTGCAGGTAGGCATCCGACTTTACACTTGCTTGAGTCAGGTGTTAAATACCTGCGGCCACCGCGGCTTATTGCCTGTTTTGGTTCACTTCGCAGTTCTGTCAGTTTGTTGTGAAAGTGGTGTTGTTGTTTTTTCATGAGTTTTTGCACGGAAACGCCTACTCTGCTTCTCATTAGAGTTAGTTGGTG
This sequence comes from Triturus cristatus, assembly GCF_964204655.1. Classification (NCBI taxonomy): domain Eukaryota; kingdom Metazoa; phylum Chordata; class Amphibia; order Caudata; family Salamandridae; genus Triturus; species Triturus cristatus. Next base: position 1,027,344,083 of record NC_140588.1, on the reverse strand, counting down.
GTGTCCGCCGTGGTGTTAGATTTTGGGGCAGTTACCGCGGGAATACTGGCGATGTCTGCAGTTTGCACCTGCTTGTGAATGGGGTGTTAAACCTATCTCCACTTTTGTTGCGTTAAGGTGGAGATAAATCGGAGATAAGTCCTTGTGAATATGCCCCCACATGTCTGCCCTAATTGTTCCTTTAATGCTATACAAATACTGTCTGGATAAACTTAGAGCTACTCCCACACACTTTTGTCATGTGATCTGCTAATGCTGCCTGATAGGATGTTATATCTTAAAGCTTGAGACTGAAGGTTTTCTACTCTTGAGAAGCACTTAATACAGCTTTTATTGAACTCAACTGAAGATGCAATGTGCAGTGTTCCTGCAATATTGCTCTGGACATCAGGGAGCAGATGTAGCAAGCTTTCACGCAGGACAAACACAGCACGGCACCTTGCTGTGCTGTATGAAAGGACAGGAATGCACTGAATTTATCATTATACAGCACATAGCGACAATGCAGGCACCCTTGCAACATGGTGCAAGGGCGCCTACTTTATAGACAGGATTGTTTTTGTCAGGAAGGGGCATCTTCCTGCACAAAAACAAACTGGAGAGGCATTTTTCTCTTTCTACGTGTGTTGCAGTATGCATCACCCATGTAGAAACAAGAAAAAAATAGGAGAAAATAATATTTCTCCTCATTACACTTCAACTGGGGAGGCATAGCATTTTGATGCATTCTCAGATCTACATCTAATGGTAAATCTAGGAATGTGTCAAAATCCATGGGTGAATGCATGGGAACACTCACACTCCACCCATGGAACGCCTCGCTGGGGATTTGCGCTGCCTTGCGTCCCCCTAGATTTATCAGGCCATGCAGGGCCACGCATGGGGGCCATGCACGGCTTGATAAATCTCACATAGGTTTTGTATTGCCCTTGCGCCCCCTTGTGTGGCGCAAGGGTGATGCAAAACCTTGATAAATATGGGCCCTGGTGTTTTTATCTTTGCAGCGCTGTATATTGCTAAACAGGCCCACTCTTTAAGTTGTATTTGCTTTTATAAAACACTCCAAACACTGAGGCACCAGAGTTTAGGGTAACAAGGGACACATTCAAAAACATGCTCACTTAAAAAAGCATGCAATTAATGTTTTTCTACAGTGTAAGAGCTTACTCTCCGAGTTCTGAGTGGTGGAGAGCAGATTCATTAATTTGGAAATTGAAGTAGAAAAAGCCTTTGATCCTACACTAACTTTGTGTGTGGTGAGCACTTCAATCAGATTGTGAGACTGAACAATAGGTCAGAGTGAGTCACGCCCTTAAAATTGACTCTAGCTCTCACAGGAAGAACTTCCTCAGGACTCAGATATTCGCCTTTGTTGAACTGATCCGTAGTAGAAGCAAAGAATATTTGCAAGAAGAGCTCCGTATACGAGCCGTGTCCTGCGCCGTCTCGTCCCGTGAACCACTTTTCCCAGCCGGGACGAGACGGCGCTGGACACGGCTTGTATACAGAGCTCTTCTTGCAAATACTCTTTGCTTCTACTACAGATCAGTTCAACAAAGGCAAATATCTGAGTCCTCCTAAACTACTGGACTATTCTTGCTTCTAACTTGAAAGGTTAATTCCTCTTACTTCAACTGTCCCGGCGTGGACTTGATTAGAATTTGGATAACTTACCTGGCAAACTGACTACTCTATAATATCGCCCTGATGAAGCCCATGTCTGGGCGAAACATGTTGGCTGTCTACATACGAAAATCAATTGCATCTTTAATAAAAGACACCTTAAGATCATAAAACAACAACGTGGAATTCCTTATTTTGCTCTGTGTACATACTTATGGTTTACCTTGTATATATATTTCCTCTCATACCCTTTTGAATTTATGTTGAACTTTGTGGTCATGTGGCAGTTGACCATCTGAGGTGGGCAATATTTTCTAACTTTTGTGACTAGTCCTGGCAGTGCAATTCTCTTTTACCCGGCTGCCTTTTCTTGTATATAAGGGTTCAATTAGACTTTCTCATCAATTTTTGCCCATTGTTACCCCTTAAAAGTGAATTGTGATTGGGGAAGATTGGGGTTTAATGTGGAGGTTGATAAATTGGGATTGAAGCTACCTGTAGCAGTCGCCAGGAGTCTTTCCCTTGGAACACAATTATTTTTAAACAAAGGGGCATATGTATTAGGCCCTTGCATCATGCTTATACCAACCAAAGTGGTACATGCATGACGCAAAGACCCAAGTCATATTTATGAAGCCATACAAAGTCACCTTTCGTGGCTATGAATGACTTTACAAATACGGAGTCATGCAATGAAGCGCAAATTGCTGTGTTGCCTTACTTTGTAAAAGGGAGGCGTTCCATGGGCATTGGGGTGGGTGTTCCCATGGTTTTTGACGCATTCCCATATTTACAAGGACTTGTAAACTTGGGAATGTGTCAAAATCTTATGCCTCCCAAGGAGAGGCGTTATGTGGAGAGATATCTTTATTTCTCCTCGTTTTTAGATCTTTCTATGTGAGCTGCATTCTGAAGCACACATAGAAAGAGGAGAATGTTTTTGTGCAGGAAGGATAGGATAGGATAGGATGTACATTTGTATAGCGCGAATTGCTGCCCGGAGGCGTCCAAGCGCTAGGAAAACCGAATACCTACAGCAGGCTTAGAAGGAGAATTAGGAATGAGATTAGCTAGATTAAGTGAAATAAATGGGTCTTTAGTTGTCTGCGGAAGGTTGAGAGGTTAGAATTAGCTCTAAGGTGCAGTGGGAGAGCGTTCCAGGCTCTAGCACCGTTGAAAGAGAAGGTCCTGCCTCCGGATCTGGATCTTTTTATTTTGGGGGTTTTTGCAAGAAATATTTGACTGGAGCGGAGGCTTCTGTTGGGCACATAATGGGTAATTAAGTCTTGGGTAATTTTAGGGCCAGTGTTCCAGAAGGCCTGGTGCGCAATGCACATGGCTTTAAACAGGACCCTCTGTCGCACCGGTAGCCAGTGGAGGGTAGTCAGGCCTGCTCTCACTGACTGTCTGCGGGGAAGGTCTAATAGAATGCGTGCTGCGCAGTTTTGAACTATCTGGAGCCTTCTGAGGGTGGATTCGGGGGCACCAAGATAAAGTATGTTGTTGAAGTCGAGTCGCGATTGAATTAAGCCTTGTATGGCAGTTTGTTTGGCATCCCAGGGAAGGAGGGGGAGGATTCTTTTCAGCATTTTCATGATGCCAAAGCAGGTGGCCGAAAGTTTTGTGGACTGCGTATTAAAGGACAGGGATCTGTCCAGCCACACTCCAAGGCTTTTAATGCTGTTTTTGGGAGTAGGTGGGGGGCCCAGACTGGGTGGCCATAAAGAGGGGGGAATGCTGGGGTCTGGGGAGCCCAGGATCATCAGCTCCGTTTTGTCCCCATTCAGTTTTAACGAAGAAAGGGACATCCAGGTTTTCACTTCTTCAACGCACTCTCTAAGCCCGCCTGGAGCGGATGGAGTGGCTTCCTGAGTCATGGAGACCACCAGCTGCGTATCGTCCGCGTAGGAAATGATCTTAATCCCATACGGACGGACGACGTCAGCCAGTGGCCTCATGTACAAGTTAAAAAGTGCAGGGCTTAGAGATGATCCCTGAGGGACTCCACATTTCAAAGGTCTGCTGGCAGAGACAGAGTCGTCTTCAAACACACAGAAGGATCTGTCTTGGAGGAAAGATTTGAACCAAGACAAGGCTTTGTCTTCAATCCCAACCTGGGACATGCGATATAGCAGAGTGTTATGGCTAACCGTGTCAAAGGCCGCGCTGAGATCGAGGAGGATCACTGCCACTGATCCTCCTTGATCCAAGATCTTTCTCGCTTCCTCAGTGACCATAAGGAGTGCGGTCTCGGTCCCATGCTTGGGTCTGAAGCCCGTCTGGGTCGGGTCCAGTAGTTGGTGATCTTCCAGAAAAGTGATTAGTTGTTTATTAATATATTTTTCCAGAATCTTGCTGATCCATGGGAGCAGGGATATGGGGCGATAATTACTCAGATCATTAAGGTCCAAGTTGGGCTTCTTCACTAGAGCTCTGACCATAGCCTGCTTCCAGGCAGTCGGGACCACACTAGATGAAATGGAGGCGTTTAGGATGTCCTTAATTATAGGCAGAGTAGTTTGAGATGCTGCCATTATTATGTCTGGAGGTGCTGGGTCGTTGGGGGAACCAGATTTAACACTCCGTGCTAGGGGCTCAAGAGTAGCTAGCTCTAGTGGGGGGAAATGTGTTAATGTAGGTGAGTGAAGAATGGGAGTCATGGGGGGACAAGTAGGAATTGAGAGGGTGAGGTTGTTCGGTGGGAAAGCAGAGTAAATGGTATTTATTTTCTGGTGAAAGAATTCAGCGACGTCGTTACAATGGGTAGTGGACTTATCTGCCTGATCACAGGGGGGCTGTTTGGTCAGTTTTTTTATGATCTTAAAAATTTCCTTAGGTTTAGATTTAGCAAGGGAGATTTTCTCCGAAAAGTAAGCGGCTTGGGTCGATTTTATCAACATTTTGTATTCCCTGATGGCTTCATGATAGAGATTTTTTTTTTTAAGGAATAATCAGCTCGCCAGCTTCTTTCAGACTGCCTACAGCAGCGTTTCTTGGCTCTGAGATCTTCAGTATACCATGGGGCAGTTTTTTGAAGTCGTTTTAGTGTGATTTTTTTTTTGGGGAGAGCTACGTCTAAAGACTGAGTGATCCAATTAGAATAAGCCAGATTAGCAAGGTTAGGGTTATCTTTGATTAGGGGGGGATTCTCAGCAAGTAAATTAGTCCATTTGTCGATTGCGAGGTTTGACCAAGCTCTAGTGAGTCTTGTGGTCGGTGTCAATTTAGAGGGTTTCAGTGCAGACCAACTGATAGGGATCAAAAAATGATCGGTCCAAGGCAAGTGGATGGGTGATCCTGTTGTGAGGCCGATGCAGTTGCTAAAAACCGGGTCCAGCAGATGACCCTTAACATGGGTGGGGGAGGTAACTTTTTGGGTCAATTGTAGAGCTGCGAGGTCTTCTGTTAGAATAGTGGCTATGTGGTCCAAATCCGAGTCGAAAAGGAAATTAAAATCACCTAAAACAGTAAAGTTAGATGAGGGGTTAAGGCGTTCGGCTATGTTTGAGGGTAAGCAGACGTGGAACTGATTCGGGGGGCCGGGAGGGCGGTAAATAAGCGTGCCGGAAAGGCAATTGTTAGGTGAGAGTTCCACATGGAAAGTGATACTCTCGCAGTCCGGGATGGATTCGGCTGCTACACGGCAGCGAAATTGATCTTTATAAATTATCGCTAGACCTCCTCCTCTCCTTTTAGGCCGGTCTTGGTGAGAGATTTGAAAGCCTGAGGGAAGGGCTTCCAGAATCGCTGGCTCAGCGTCAGGAGTTAGCCAGGTTTCTGTTAAAAACAGTATGTCAGGTGAATGTTCCTCTATTAGGAGAGAAATTTCAACCCTATGTTTTGGGAGGGAGCGGCAGTTCAACAGGTACATGCGGTAATCATATAGCAGTTCAGGTGTAGTTTTGGGCTTAAGGTGGAGGTTACAATTGGGGCAGGTAGGGGGTAGGGCATCAGCTTGAAATCTGTGTAGGCATCCCTTGCTAGTGGATGTCCTAAAACTGTGCAGGGTGTCAGGGCTATACTGCAGGGGTACTGAGGGGTGAGGAGTAGGGGGGCTGGCCCTAGGCCCGGACTCGGCGCGGACGAGCGCAGACGAGCTTGCCTTATGCGCGCCTTCGGCGCGCATTCGTCGCGCCCGCTGCGCTCGTCCGCTGCGCCTCCGGTACATACACATTATTATAGGTCAGAGGGAGTGGGGTGTGTCCGCAAAGTGGGCGTGTCCCTCGTTCCGTCGGGCTGATGGCGCCTACGAAGCCTCCCACGAGCTCTCCCTCTCAGCGTGTCAACCGCTGCTGGGTAAGCTTTCCAGGTGGAATACAAGGCAGGTAGAGCGTGCGCTTTTAAAAACAATTGCGTGCAATTTTTAAAATGATTTCCTTCTAAAATCAACAACACCTATCTCCCGGCTGTGCCTCAGGAGGTTACGGCTATCAGTGGACGCGCTGATATCAGCGTTCTATTTACGTGCTTGCAAGGGGACGTGTCCGCAAAGTGGGCGTGTCCCTCGCTCCGTCGGGCTGATGGCGCCTACGAAGCCTCCCACGAGCTCTCCCTCTCAGCGTGTCAACCGCTGCTGGGTAAGCTTTCCAGGTGGAATACAAGGCAGGTAGAGCGTGCGCTTTTAAAAACAATTGCGTGCAATTTTTAAAATTATTTCCTTCTAAAATCAACAACACCTATCTCCCGGCTGTGCCTCAGGAGGTTACGGCTATCCGTGTGGAAGAAGGTGCCCCTTCTTCCACAAAACAATCCTGCCATCAACACAGACACCCTTGCAACTTGGTGCAAAGGTGCCATCGTTGGCACTAGGCTGCCGACACGGTGGCAGCGCAGAGGTAAGGACAGGAATGCGCTCTATTGGATAAATACAGTGCATTCCTCCTCCTTCCCTGTGGTGCAGGGCAGCGCATGAAGGTAACTTGCTGCGCTGCGCTGCACTGCGCTGTCCTGCGCCACCAATCCCATAAATATGCCCCAAAATTGTTTGCTGTAGGCTAGACTTTGGCAATGCTTCTGGGCATCTTGTTCTACTCCATGCCCTACCTCTGTGCACGCGGCAGACTCTGACAAGAAGACCCTGTAACCGCACAAGCAAGATGAAAGATGCCGCTCATCTGGCAACCGCTGAGGTGATATCACATTTTTCTGATGAGAGCATCTCTGGCTCTGCTCGGTTCCCTAACAGCTCATCCATATGCATGATGCTGATGGGCCTCTTACAGTTTTCTAGTACTCTTCTTAATGCACACTTTTGAAAATCAGTAGCATGAGTGAAAAGATAAAGGGACTTCGGAGAACGATTACAGCCACTGCAAAGGATGTAGTAAGAAGAAATTAAAATGTGAAATGCTTACAACACCACAGAGTCCAATGCAACACAAATCCGAGCCAGTGTGTACGAAGCAACATTTTACATTAGGCAAAATAACAGGCCAAGATCTTTGGAAAACATTATTTAATTGAGTGTTCTTGGTTTTTTTCATCCTAAGGGCGCTTCAATTGTGTTTCTCATCACAGAACACACAAGACATTGTCGTGATAGCAAATGTTTTACGTGCGACACTAGCAGTCGCTGAAGTAAAATTAAAGACCCATTACATTTGATTTCCCACCCTGCGTCTTGAGATCTCCTGGATCCTGCATAATTGATTATTTGTAAATAGCAAAGAACAGCCTCTCCTACTCGTGTTAGGGACCAGGCTCCCACATCATTTCTGACGTAAGGCCGCAGCCAGGCCTCAGGGGGAAACAGCCTTTACTACGAAGCATTTTCTACGCATTACGTTTACAACGATACACTTACCTCGTAAACGTCTTCAAAACGCGTAATGCTTCAACGACCTTCTTCACCACGCAAGCAACGTCATCACGGAACAACGTCATCCTAATCCAAAAAAAAGCATCAGTCCGTTTTCAGTGTCGGCGGAGACCTGCGGAAAAAGGAAAAAAAAAGAAGAAAGGGGGCTTAGGGGGGTCTCCCCCTCAAAAAAGAAAAAGCGGAGTAAAGGTAAAAACGAGGTAACGGCAAAGCGTGGAAAACACATTCCGTTGTAACACATGCGTGGTAAAGGCATGCGTTGCAACGGAATGCGTAATAACGACATATATTCGGCCTCAGGCCCATTGATAGATGCCAGGCGTTCTACTTACTCTGTGGTGGGGGAGAAACCTTGGGCGTGGTGGGCGTGGTCATAAGCACCTGCCAGGAATGCCCAGACCAAGAGAAGCGAGTGGATCTGACATCCCGTATAACAGGTACCTTCTCTCCCAAACACAGATCTGAATAGAGCTGGGATAAATGGTGCGTTTGGAAGTGCAGTTTCCACATACATTGGCAACAAATCCAGGGGTGCAAAAGGGGAACAAATTATATAATCCGATATGTTCGCAGTTATCCAATCATTTGCCACCTTCGCCAGGGTGAACATTAGTTGTTGTTTGAGGGCACACACTACCCAAGCAAACCTTGAAAAATAGATTATAACAAAGCATAATGTGCACAAATTAAATACAGCCCGATAGGGATCTAACGGGGCTATCTGAGCATGCATTTTCAAGTTGCAAATCGTTTTACAAAATAAATGTAAGGTCTTTCTTCACTTTTGCATTTCACTACCTTTATATATCCATCTTGCCCTTTTCAAGTACATGGAGGAAGCAATATAGAAGTCACAGATCAGAGATAGCTAGAGCAATTTTTTATGCTCTTGCAGCTGTGCTATCCATCGATGTATAGAGACCTACATGTGTTACGAAGCCTGGTGGATGGCATGGCCAGGGCCGTTTCTAGGTGCTTTGCTGCCATAGGCGCCCGCCTAGCCTTGCCTAATGATAGAAACGGCCCTGGGCATGGCTTCACGCCTAAGACACAACAAGCCCGAAGAAGCAATTCTCCAAATCCACTCGCTCCAAGTCCATATCAAGGAAGGAAAGGCTGGTAGTCCTTGCAGAGTGTATGCGCAGTCTGGACACAGGCTTTGAGGGTGTAGAGAATAAACTACGTGCCAGCACCCCTACAAAAAAACATTCTGCATTTCCCAGATGGCAATGAATTCCTGTATAGTTTGGAGAGGCTGCACCCATCTTGCATTCCCCGGTATAACTCTCCTTGCGGTCCATGGCATCTTTGTTGGGCAATTAAGATACTATATTGATGAGATCAAGTCCTTGCTTTGTGGATGTACACTTTCCTGTGTGTAGAGCTATTGCTTCCCGATGGAGTTGTTGAAAGGACATTGGGAATATAGGGTAGCATTCTGAAAGTCAAGTTTTGTTGTGAAAACGAACTTTGAACTATTTGAACATTTAACTTTTTAACTAGGGATTTTAGTCTCAAATGTATATATTTCCGTAATTTTCATTTTTTCCTTTTGTGAAGATATATTTCCTATTTATTGTTGTTGTTAGAACTGGGGGTCTCTAGTTGGCTGAGGCAGTTACCTTAGTCCAAATAGGGACCCTTGCTTCTAATCAGGGAAAGGAGGGACACCCTCTTTGATAGCCCCTGCTCACCCCCTGGTAGCTTGGCACGAGCAGCCAGGCTTATCTTCAAGGCAATGTGTAAAGTATTTGCAACCACACTCCCAGTGACACAGTGATAACACCACAAATGGACACCACACTGATGTATGAAAAGAGCGGTATCTTTATCAAGAAAAAAATATGCTAAGGCCAAATGATAAAAATCCAATATATGCGTATTTGTAATATTTCACTTTGTCGGTTATTAGGCCAACAAACACTTGTAGGTTCTTGCAGTATTAATGAGCAGTTCACAATGTTCGAATGCAGTCCTAATGCGAGGCTATGCAGTTCGTAATGCAGTTCATATTGTCAGACCAATGCATTTTGTAATGCAAGAATAATGCAATCCTCAATGCAAGTAATCAGGCAGTTCGTAATGCAAGAATAATGCAATCCTCAATGCACGTAATCAGGCAGTTCGTAATGCAAGTATAACGCACTCCTTAATGCAAGTAATAAGGCAGTTCGTAATGGGAGAATGATTCAATCCTCAATGCAAGTAATCAGGCAGTTCGTAAAGCAAGAATAATGCAATCTTTAAGGCACGTAATCAGGCAGATCGTAATGCAAGTATAGCACACTCCTTAATGCAAGTAATAGGGCAGTTCATAACGCGAGAATAATTCAATCCTCAATGCACGAAATCAGGCAGTTTGTAATGCAGGAATAATACAAACCCTAATGCAAGTTATAAGGCAGTTCATAATGCAGGAATAATACCAGGCCAAACGACGCGATAAGCGTGGGCCCCACTAGGCCCCAACCATAGACAACAGTCCTGAACTTCCGAGGACAGCCCCGGTGCTGCCGGGCAGGTCCAGGCCGCTGGAGGACTCAGCGCGTCTAATGCAATGCAGCTGGAGAGAGACAGGAGCACTCCTGTACTCCTCCTGCACGCCTCCTCAGGCCACACAAGCTTGCAGCTCCTGACCAGAGTCCAAGCCTTACCTGGGGGATGCGCTGCTTTGCTCTCTCGCTCTCCCCGCTCGTTGGACGTCCTGCTGGGCACTCCCGATGACGACGCAGCTCCGATGCAAGGCGACGCTGTAGCTGGACAGGTTACGGGTGCTGCCTTCTCCGTTGCTGACGATCTTGGGCAGATTCCTCTTGCGAACAATGATCACGATTATCTCACGACTTCCTTAGCTTTACAAAATCCTTTAGCATGATGCGGCTCGGGCCGGCAGTGGCGATCTTGATCCGCAGCCTCAGTTACGATGACGGCTCAGGCCACAACCAGCTACACAGCAGCGTGGATGATTATTCATGCTGTGGGGCACTGCAGTCTCGGGGCACTTTCCAACTAGCACCCTGGACCCCACAGCAGTCTCAGGTTGCACACGCACAAAGCATCGCTGAGACTCGGTTGGGCTTCGGGTTACACAGTCCCGGGGCAATGCTTACAAAGGTCTCAGGCTGCAAAAAGCACACGCACACAGCGCCCCTGAGACACACTTGGAAATGTTGATGTTCCTGAGTTTCCACAACAGGGAGCCAGCTTTCCTCGAGCCTTTAGAGACAAGTTACTTTGGAACATAGCACACAGCAAAGTCCTTTCAAGCAGGGGGAGACAGCACACAGCAAAGTCCCTTAGCCTCTCCTTAGTTAATTCAGCAAACTGAAGGCCAGCCCAAGAACACACAGCAAGGGTCAGTCCTTCTCTTCAGTCTCTTCAGCTGTTCTTCCTTGGCAGAGGTTCCTCTTGACCACGCAGTTGTTTCAATCCTTTTCAGTCTTGACCAGTCCGAATTCCAGGGGTTTCAGCTCTCATAGTTATACCCCTAAATGTCTTTGAAGTCTTTGTGTTCAGAGAGCACTGACCCATGTCCAAACCAGTTCTGGGTGTCTTCCTGCTAGTGGCAACTTCTTCCTTTGATAGTGGGGTTCTGGTTCCTCAATCACTCAGCAGGAGGTGGAGCCATTCTTTTATGGCAGCAGCCCAGGCATCTTCACATCCAGGGGGCTACTCCTCCCCCTACATTCCAGATGCAGGTCAGCCTGTTGCTGTCTCACCTACTCCTCCCCTGGGTCAAGACATTTCCCAGATCCTATCACATTCAAATCCAGACAGACAATCCACAAGCAGGCAGAGACACTCAGAATTGTTAGAACAAAAAACCAGTCACTTCTAAAAGCGTGGTTTCTAACCACACAATTCAAAAACCACCTTCACAAAAAGATGTGTTATTAAATTGCGAGTTCAGGCATACTAAACTTCACCTCTCCATCTTAAGCCTATGGGGAGAAAGGTGACAAAACCTGAGCTGTAGAGCCCTGAGTAACATATATCTGAGATACTCATCTTTTCTGTGTTTCGTCTCACGAATAACAAGTTTCATATTAAAGTACAGAGAGTTGGTTATGCAGAGACTTCACAAAAGCATATTCATTCTCTGTTACAATTTAGTGCAGGGCCTTTCTGGACAGTTAATAAAGATGTCTTGTTTTGCTTTTAAACCAAACATTATTACATAATACTTCAAGTAAACAAGTGGTAGAGTTAATGGGTAAATCACATTCTATCTGCTATCTCTTCCTTGTATACATCTATTTGAAAGCCTCACCTTGATAGAAACAGGCTGTTATTTCTCAGCTCATCAAAGCAGTGTGTGGGATAGAGATTTATTTCTAGTTGTGAAAGGGTCTTTGATTTGATCTTTGCCAGGCGTCCTAAAAAAAAGAGAAATCACTAAATAGAGGAAGCATCAGAAATTTTCCAGCCCCATCAAAATCTGAACAGGGAAAAGACTTGAAGGGCTTCCATTTAGAAACTTTACAAGATGTAAACTTGCTGGCCGCAACCAGCAGCAAAAGAAATGTTTTACATTATGCATTTGTATTCCTCCGTCTATGTCACCTCAACTGCATTATACCCAGAGCTAATCCTATAAAAGTGATTTTAAAGCGCCTACATGAGAGAAACATGAGCCATTGATAAATTTTAAAAATGCAAAAAGCAAGATACATCGAGTGTCAAGTTTTGTAGGGCAAGGGTCGGGAAGAAAGACTTTGGTAACTGATACTTAATTAGTTGTAGTCTGTTTTCTGGTTCTCCACAAGGTAGGGCTTCTTATATCTTGCATCAAAAACCAACCAATATACTGGAATTTTGGGGACAGCTATAGAATACTGGTTGAAATCTTATGTGATATTCTGCTTGCTCATTGTTGCTTCTCGTCTCATTTGGTTTTTAGAGTACATGCAGAACCAGAAGATGCTAGTTCCGTAGACCTGACATTACGTGGAATTCTAGGAGTGTTTCTGCTGCTCTCGCTTCATTTGCATACATGTTGCCGGCTGGCACTCCGCGACGCAAGGCATGTTTAACTTTGCACATGAAAGTTGATTGTCAATGCTGATTGTGCTGCTTTACATTCCAAAGCCCTGCTAAATTAGCAAAGGAGAGCTGTTATTAATGCCTATTATATGCATAAAACCCTATATGTGTTTTTCAGGATGGAAATTTACATTATAGACCAGGGCATGAATTAAAATATTCTTTATATGTTCTTGTAAGCATATTTTTTCATATGAGTTTGCATTAGGATTTAAAATGAGTGTATATTTAACACAAGTTCTTTCTCTTCTTGATTAGAAGCTCTAGATCAGGTGTCTCCACCAGACGATTACGAGCTACCAGTAGCTTGCAAACACCTTCAGAGTACCTCACACCCTTGAATTTATTTTTATGTTCAAATTTCGAGACCTATTGTATCTTCTTTGTGGGATTACAGCCTGCCTCCTGCTTTTCATTTGTTTGGTACAGTGTCCTTTAACCCCTTCGATGCTCATGACTGAATGGTTCCTTCATGAGCATCGGTGCCCCTGTGCTCACGACGGAACCATTCCGTCATGAGGCCAGGGGCACGAAATCCCTCTGCTGCAGACAGCAGAGGGATTTCTATTTAATGCCTTTGACCTTGGGAGCTGGGGAAGAGCTTCCCCAGCTCCCGAGGCCCCCTCCCTGGTTTCTGTGCAATGAAGATCAGCGCGAACGTCGCGCTGTCTTCATTGCATAGAAACCGAAACTGAAATGAACCTTTAGGCTCATTTCAGTTTCACTTTGTATGTGCTCAGGGGGCTATCTCAGCCCCTCGGGCACATAGAAAGACGGGAGAGGTATCATTGGAAAGGGGAGAATCTCCCCAGTGGATCCCTGCTTGGGGATCGCCCCAGGAGGGCGATCCCCAAGCAGGGATCCACCCACTAGACACCAGGGAGGGGGGAGCGGCCCCTTTAGTCTTTTTGCCCCCCCTGGGGGGCAGATGGGGGCAGTAGCCCCCATCTGCCCCCCGGGGGGCAAAAAGCCCACTAGACACCAGGGATTTATTTTTTGTTGTAAATTGGGGTGGGGGCTGCCCAATATGGGCACGCCCATGCCCCCACCCACCCTCCGCAAAAATGACAGCCTTTCTGCCCCCCCTGGGGGAAGATGGGGGCATTAGCCCCAAATCTGCCCCCCCGGGGGTCAAAAAGCCCAGTAGACACCAGAGATTTTTTCGGCAAATTTTAATTAGGGTGGGGGCATTGGCCTGCCCGTTTTGGGCAGCCCTCACCCTAATTAAAATTTGCCCAAAAACTCCTTGCCGTCTAGTGGACTTTCTGCCCCCCTGCGGGCAGATGGGGGCATTAGCCCCCAATCTGCCATGCCATGGGGGCAAAAAGCCCAATAGATGCCAGGGAGTTTTTTGGGGGCAAATTTGAATTAGGATGGGGGCTCCCAAAACGGGCATGCCCATGCCCCCAACCCCAACCCCCTCCAAAAATAACAGCATTCCTGCTCCCCTGGGGGGCAGATGGGGCAACAGCCCCCAATCTGCCCCCCAGGGGGGCAAAAAGCCCACTAGATGCCAGGGATTTTTTTGGCAAAATTTAATTAGGATGGGGACATTGGCATGCCCATTTTGGGCAGGCCCCAACCTAATAGAATTTTGCCCAAAAACCTCCCTGGCATCTAATGGACTTTCTACCCCACCCCCCCGGGCAGAAGTGGGCATTAGCCGCCAATCTGTTTCCCCCTGGGGGGGCAAAAAGCGCACTAGATGCCAGGGATTTTTTTGGGGCAAATTTGTATTAGGGTGGAGGGTCCCAAAAAGGGCATGCCCATGCCCCTACCAAAATTACAGCCTTCCTGCCCCCCTGGGGAGCAGGTGGGACAGTAGCCCCAGTCTACCACCCCGGGGGGCAAAACACCCACTAGACGCCAGGGATTTTTAGGGGCAAATTTTAATTAGGGTGGGGGCATTGGCATACCCGTTTCGGGCAGCCCCCACCCTAACTAAAATTTGCCCCAAAAACTCCCTGGCGTCTAGTGGACTTTCTGCCTCCCCTGGGGGGCAGATGGGGGCGTCAGCCCCCAATCTGCCCTGCCAGGGGGGCAAAAAGCCCACTAGATTCCAGGGATTATTTTGGGGCAAATTTGAATTAGGGTGGGGGTTGCCTAAAACGGACATGCTCAGGCCCCCACCCCCTCCCTGCAAAAATTACAGCCTCTCTGCCCCCCATGGGGGACAGATGGGGCAGTAGCCCCCAATCTGCCCCCCGGGTGGCAAAAAGCCCATTAGATGCCAAGGATTTTTTTGGGCAAAATTTAATTAGGGTGGGGGCATTGGCATGCCCGTTTTGGGCAGCCCCCACCCTAATTAAAATATGCCCCAAAAACTCCCTGGCATCTAGAGGATTTTCTACCTCCCCTGGGGAGCAGATTGGGGCATCAGCCCCCAATCTGCCCTGTTGGGGGGGTAAAAAGCCCACTAGACGCCAGGGATTATTTTGGGACAAATTTTAATTAGGATGGGGGTTGCCCAAAACTGACATGCCCATGCCCCCACCCCCTCCCTGCAAAAGTTACATCCTTCCCGCCCCCCGTGGGGGACAGATGGGGCAGTAGCCCCCAATCTGCCCCCCCTGGGGGGCAAAAAGCCCACTAGACGCCAGGGAGTTTCGGGGCAAATTTTAATTAGGGTGGGGGCATTGGCATGCCCGTTTTGGGCAACCCCCACACTAATTAAAATTTACCCAAAAATTCTCTGGTGCCTAGTGGACTTTCTGCCTCCCCTGGGGGGCAGATGGGGGCATTAGCCCCCAATCTGCCCCACCGGGGGGGGCAAAAAGCCCACTAGACGCCAGGGAGTGTGTTGAGGAAAATTTGAATTAGGTTGGTGGTTGCTCAAAACTGGCATGCCCATGCCCCCACCCCCTCCCCGAACAAATTACAGCCTTCCTGCCCCCCCGGGTGACAGATGGGGCAGTAGTCCCCTATTTGCCCCTCCGGGGGGCAAAAAGCCCACTAGACACCAGGGATTTCTTTAGGCAAATTTTAATTAGGGTGGGGGAATTGGCATGCCCGTTTTGAACAGCCCCCACCATAATTAAAATTTGCCCAAAAAAATCCCTGGCATCTAGTGGACCTTCTGCCCCCCGGGGGAGCTGATGGGGCAGTAGTCCTCAATCTGCCCCCTTTGGGGGGCAAAAAGCCCACTAGACGCCAATGATTACGCTGGCTTTTTTATGTGTGGGGGTGGGCATACCAATGCCCCCACCCCCCAAAAACTAGCCACGGTGTTTCTGCCCCCCTTGGGGGCATATCGGGGCAACCCCCTCCCCCCTGATGCCCCCCCGGGTGGCAGAAAGCCAACTGGGCACAGAGTTGTTTTTAGCAATATGCCTACCTGTGGATTTTGGGCCCTAGCGCAGCCGGCACATAGGGAAACCTACCAAACCCACACATTTCTGAAAACTAGACACCCGGCGGCTTCCAGGGAGGTATGGCTTGCGTGGATCCCCCAACGTTTCCTTACCCAGAATCCCCTGCAAACCTCAATTTTAGCTGAAAAAATCACTTTTTACCCATTTTGGTGTGGGAAAGTTGTGGCATCACCGGGCTTACACAAATTTTGCACCACCCAGCGTTCCCCCAGGTCTCCCGGTAATAATGGTGCCTCACTTGTGTGGGAGGCCCAAGTACCCGCGGCAGGCAAGGGCCCAAAACGTAGTGAGGCGACATCAAAATGGCCTATCGCAAAACCACTTGGTTTTGCAAGGGGGGTCACTTGGGTTTTTGGCCCGGTGCTCGGCGGCCATCTAGGGAAACCTACCAAACCCATCCATTTCTGAAAACTAGACACCCGACGGCTTCCAGGGAGGTATGGCTTGCGTGGATCCCCCAACGTTTCCTTACCCAGAATCCCCTGCAAACCTCAATTTTTAGCTGAAAAAATCACTTTTTTCACACATTTTGGTGTGGGAAAGTTGTGGCATCACCGGGCTTACACAAATTTTCCACCACCCTGCGTTCCCCCAGGTCTCCCGGTAAAAATGGTGCCTCACTTGTGTGGGAGGCCCAAGTACCCACGGCAGACAAGGGCCCAAAACGTAGTGAGGCGACATCATAATGACCTATCGCAAAAACACCTGGTTTTGCAAGGGGGGTCACTTGGGTTTTTGGCCCGGTGCTTTGCGGCCATCTAGGGAAACCTACCAAACTCATACATTTCTGAAAACTAGACACCCGGCGGCTTCCAGGGAGGTATGGCTTATGTGGATCCCCCAACGTTTCCTTACCCAGAATCCCCTGCAAACCTCAGATATAGCTGAAAAAATCACTTTTTTCACACATTTTGGTGGGGGAAAGTTGTGGCATCACCGGGCTCACACAAATTTTGCACCACCCAGCGTTCCCCCAGGTATACCGATAAAAACGGTGCCTCACTCGTGTGGGAGTCCCAAGTACCCGCGACAGGCAAGGGTCCAACGCGGGGTGGGTGGAAATTTGTGGATCCACGCAGTTTCCGGAACTTTCCATCACAGAGATGTGGGGAAAATGTGTTTTTTCTTGTCAATTTTTTACGTTTGCAAGGGATTCTGGGTAACAGACCTTGGTGGGAGGCACTCAAGTCACCCCATCCTGGATTCCCCTGGGTGTCTAGTTTTCAAAAATGTATAGGTTTGCTAGGTTTCCCTAGGTGCCGGCAGGGCTAAGGTTCAAAAACTACAGCTAGTCACTTTGCCAAAAAAGGGTCATTTTTCACTGCAAAATTGAGGTGTGACCACAATGCATTTTGCGCCGTTTCCTGTCACGGGCACTAGGCCGACCCGCACAAGTGAGGTACCATTTTTCTTGTAGGACTATGGGGAACGCGGGGTGGGTGGAAATTTGTGGATCCACACAGATTCCAGAACTTTCCATCACAGAAATGTGGGGAAAATGTGTTTTTTTTGTCAATTTTTTACGTTTGCAAGGGATTCTGGGTAACAGACCATGGTGGGAGGCACTCAAGATACCCCATCCTGAATTCCCCTGGGTGTCTAGTTTTCAAAAATGTATAGGTTTGCTAGGTTTCCCGAGGTGCCGGCAGGGCTAGGGTTCAAAAACTACAGCTAGTCACTTTGCCAAAAAAGGGTCATTTTTCACTGCAAAATTGAGGTGTGACCACGTTGCGTTTTGCGCCGTTTCCTGTCGTGGGCACTAGGCCGACCCGCACAAGTGAGGTACCATTTTTCTCGTAGGACTTTGGGGAAAGCAGGGTGGGTGGAAATTTGTGGATCCACGCAGAGTCCAGAACTTTCCATCACAGAAATGTGGGGAAAATGTGTTTTTTTTGTCAATTTTATACGTTTGCAAGGGATTCTGGGTAACAGACCATGGTGGGAGGAACTCAAGACACCCCATCCTGGATTCCCCTGGGTGTCTAGTTTTCATTAATGTATAGGTTTGCTAGGTTTCCCTAGGTGCCGGCAGGGCTAGGGTTAAAAAACTACAGCTAGTCACTTTGCCAAAAAAGGGTCATTTTTCACTGCAAAATTGAGGTGTCACCACGTTGCGTTTTGCGCCGTTTCCTGTCGTGGGCACTAGGCCGACCCGCACAAGTGAGGTACCATTTTTCTCGTATTACTTTGGGGAACGCGGGGTGGGTGGAAATTTGTGGATCCACGCAGATTCCAGAACTTTCCATCACAGAAATGTGGGGAAAATGTGTCTTTTTTGTAAAATGGTTTACGTTTGCAAGGGATTCTGGGTAACAGACCATGGTGGGAGGCACTCAAGTCACCCCATCCTGGATTCCCCTGGGTGTCTAGTTTTCAAAAATGTATAGGTTTGCTAGGTTTCCCTAGGTGCCGGCAGGGCTAGGGTTCAAAAGCTACAGGTAGTCACTTTGCCAAAAAAGGTCATTTTTCACTGCAAAATTGAGGTGTGACCACGTTGCTTTTTGTGCCGTTTCCTGTCGCGGGCACTAGACCGACCCGCACAAGTGAGGTACCATTTTTCTCGTGGGACTTTGGGGAACGCGGGGTGGGTGGAAATTTGTGGATCCACGCAGATTCCAGAGCTTTCCATCACAGAGATGTGGGGAAAATGTGTTTTTTTTGTCAATTTTTTACGTTTGCAAGGGATTCTGGGTAACAGACCTTGGTGGCAGGCACTCAAGACACCCCATCCTGGATTCCCCTGGGTATCTAGTTTTCAAACATGTATAGGTTTGCTAGGTTACCCTAGGTGCCGGCAGGGCTAGGGTTCAAAAACTACAGCTAGTCACTTTGCCAAAAAAGGGTCATTTTTCACTGCAAAATTGAGGTGTGACCACGTTGCGTTTTGCGCCATTTCCTGTCGTGGGCACTAGGCCGACCCGCACAAGTGAGGTACCATTTTTCTCGTAGGACTTTGGGGAACACGGGGTGGGTGGAAATTTGTGGATCCACGCAGATTCCAGAACTTTCCATCACAGAAATGTGGGGAAAATGTGTTTTTTTGGCAATTTTATATGTTTGCAAGGGATTCTGGGTAACAGACCATGGTGGGAGGAACTCAAGACACCCCATCCTGGATTCCCCTGGGTGTCTAGTTTTCAAAAATGTATAGGTTTGCTAGGTTTCCCTAGGTGCCGGCAGGGCTAGGGTTCAAAAACTACAGCTAGTCACTTTGCCAAAAAAGGGTCATGTTTCACTGCAAAATTGAGGTGTGACCACGTTGCGTTTTTCGCCGTTTCCTGCCGCGGGCACTAGGCCGACCCGCACAAGTGAGGTACCATTTTTCTTGTAGGACTTTGGGGAACGCGGGGTGGGTGGAAATTTGTGGATCCACACAGATTCCAGAACTTTCCATCACAGAAATGTGGGGAAAATGTGTCTTTTTTGTCAATTGTTTACGTTTGCAAGGGATTCTGGGTAACAGACCATGGTGGGAGGCACTCAAGTCACCCCATCCTGGATTCCCCTGGGTGTCTAGTTTTCAAAAATGTATAGGTTTGCTAGGTTTCCCGAGGTGCCGGCAGGGCTAGGGTTCAAAAGCTACAGCTAGTCACTTTGCCAAAAAAGGGTCATTTTTCACTGCAAAATTGAGGTGTGACCACGTTGCGTTTTGTGCCGTTTCCTGTCGTGGGCACTAGGCCGACCCGCACAAGTGAGGTACCATTTTTCTCGTAGGACTTTGGGGAACGCGGGGTGGGTGGAAATTTGTGGATCCACGCAGATTCCAGAGCTTTCCATCACAGAAATGTGGGGAAAATGTGTTTTTTTTGTCAATTTTTTACGTTTGCAAGGGATTCTGGGTAACAGACCTTGGTGGGAGGCACTCAAGACACCCCATCCTGGATTCCCCTGGGTATCTAGTTTTCAAAAATGTATAGGTTTGCTAGGTTTCCCTAGGTGCCGGCAGGGCTAGGGTTCAAAAACTACAGCTAGTCACTTTGCCAAAAAAGGGTAATTTTTCACTGCAAAATTGAGGTGTGACCACGTTGCGTTTTGCTCCGTTTCCTGTCGTGGGCACTAGGCCGACCCGCACAAGTGAGGTACCATTTTTCTCATAGGACTTTGGGGAACGCGGGGTGGGTGGAAATTTGTGGATCCACGCAGATTCCAGAACATTCCATCACAGAAATGTGGGGAAAATGTGTTTTTTTTGTCAATTTTATACGTTTGCAAGGGATTCTGGGTAACAGACCATGGTGGGAGGCACTCAAGTCACCCCATCCTGGTTTACCCTGGGTGTCTAGTTTTCAAAAATGTATAGGTTTGCTAGGTTTCCTTAGGTGCCGCCAGAGCTAGGGTTCAAAAACTACAGCTAGACTCTTCGCAAAAAATGTGTAAATTTTCAGTGTGAAAATGTGGTGTGTTCACCTTAGGTTTTGAGCCACTTCCTGTCGTGGGCACTATGCCTACCCACACAAGTGAGGTACCATTTTTATCGGGAGACTTAGGGTAGTTCAGATTTGTAAAGCAACTGTTATTACCTATTGATTTTTGATGCATTTCTCCCTTCCAAATGAAAGACATTGTGTAAACAAAAAGTCATTTTGAAAAATGACCAATAATTGTCATGCAAGTATGAGTATTCCCAATTTCGAATATGTCCAAATATGCACTGTTTCTAAACTCTGTAATTTGTTCCCATTTCAGAAATTCATAGGTGTCTTTCATACCAATTTTTCCATGTATGCATTTTCACACTATAATTGCTATATACCCGGAACTAAAAAAAAAACCATTACAAAATGCTGCTCAGTTTTTTACTCTGGGTTCGTTGGGCTCTTGGTGAACCTACAAGTGCTATATATCCCCACAACCAGGACGGTCCAGTGGATGTAACGGTACATTGCTTTCTAAGAGATGTCATAATTAGAAGAAGTTACCGGTGAAAACGTTGACACAAAAAGATGCTTTTTTCAACAAAGTTTTAATTTTTCCTACATTTAACTGTTAGTTTCTATAAAGAAACCTTGATGGATCTACACAAATGACCCCTTGCTGAATTCAGAATTTTGTCCACTTTTCAAAAATGTATAGCTTTCCAAGATCCATTATTGCTTTTCTACCCATTTCTACCATTATCTGGAAGGAGGTTGAAAGCACAAAAAATTGCAAAAATAGGGTATGTCCCAGAAAAATGTCAAAACTGTGTACAAAAAGTTGGATTTCTGACAAAAATCTGTCATTCCCTAAAAGCTGGAGAAATGGTGATTTCAGCCCCACAAACCCTTTTTTGATATCATTTGCAGAGAAAAACCTAGACGCTTTCATTTGCAGCCACTTTTCCCCATTTTTCACAAAAAAACAAAATGTTGCTGTATTTTGACTAAATTCCGGGAACCCTCTAGGAGAATGCACAAACCCTGGGTACCTTTAGAATCCGCATGATGTTGGAAGAAAAGGACGCAAATTTGGCATGGATACCTAATGTGGTCAAAAAGTTACAGGGGCCTAAGCGCGCACTACCCCAAATAGCCCAAAAAAGGCTTAGCACAGGAGGGGAAAAGGCCTAGCAGCGAAGGGGTTAAAAATCCTAGCTTGCTAATGGGAAATCCTTCCTCTTTTCCCTCCTTTTTGTCTTTCATTTCCTCCCATGGAGCACTACCTAAGTACCATAGCTTTACGCTTTGGTTGTTTATTTGTGCTTTGTGGGACTCATGTTTTCTTCCTTTTCTGCCCGTGTTTATGGTTGACTGTTTTTCTTGTGTGACTCACTCTATATTATTTCATTGCATTTCATCTTCATGCAAAGATTGCACCTTTAGCAATCCTTGTGCCTTTAACTCACGCTCCTTTAATTTCCTTCCACTGTAGCTGGAAAAGTCCATCTGTTGTGCTCCGATCAGATCTGCGGCAAAGGCGGTGCTCTGCTACTCAATGAGTGCATACACACTCTCTCGTCGATTCCACTCGCCACCCAGGTAGGTCCTCCTGACTTCCTATTAATGTTCATCATCTTTTTTGACCTTTTAAGCCCCCACATCTTATTTCGGAATTTGACCTACTCCAACATGGCTGTCTCATCGTCATCCGCTCAGTTAGGCCACAACCATGACTTATACTGCAGCAACACCTTACAGTGTCACACGTCCTGGTATTGTCTGGTTTTTCCCTTTAGAGTCAGCCCTTTGAAGGCTCAAGACTAATACACAGGTTCTCTCTCCTCGGGCGTATGGAATGTAGAACCCTCGGTGGCCCCTGACGTTCCTTCCACCTACCTTGGAGATGCACTGCCTGGCAACATCTAGATTTCACTTTTTGCAAGGGCACAAATAAAGCCAATGCAGAGGCTCTCCATAGAGTGCTCCGGCCCATTTGGGTATCTCGCAATTATCTACTGGAACCCACTCGGGTCAGATGGACCTTTTTACTTGCCCAATAGCGTGGAGGGAAAACACAATTATCAAAATTACTGTCCGCAATTTGCCATAATCAAGGACTCGAGACTTAATCTCTTGGCTCTCTGGTTTTTATTATCAGCATAAAGATTTGCAGATACAAAGTCCTCAATACGAGGCACAACAAGTACATAGGCACTAACACAAAAGCTACTCTACGGAGAATCCGCATACGGCTAAAAATAACTAAAAGTACAATCTCTAAAAGCATGAGGTAGAACACCACCAAGCAAATGTCGATACTAGGGACACTGAACCATACCATCTCTGTCCCTACTCTGCACTAGATGACATCCCTACTTAGCAATCCCTTGAGACCCTCATCGAATAAAAGGTGTCAGAGTGAAACTTCATAAGAAGACTTCACTTAGAGAGCTTGGTCTAAGTTGCCCCCTCTATCCCTTCGCCTAGCCTTCCTCTGCTCTGGGCTGCTCTGATCTGCCTCCACCCTCGGGGCGCTGTCCCTAATACAGAACCCCAAAACTCAGAACACGCCCTTTGCGCCTCCTCTTCTGCGGGGTCGTCTTTCAGTAAATTTCCACAGAGCGCTGTCCAGTTCCATCGTCCATCGCTTGGCCTTGAGTCCCAGACGCCATCCGCACTAGGAGTTACGATTGGCACATTCCAATACACTCCCATGTCTGGCTTTTACTACATAAGTCAATTTGTGAACAAAGAGCTTCTCTACTAACGAGCAACTGTCCTTGCACCTGGGGTGAGATCATGCAAAGCAGACATTCTTCACATCTTTTAAGTTGCAATTTACTACAGCCTAAAACCTCTACTGGAATAAATCCCTTTTGGCCTATTGCCCTTGGCTAACATAAGAAAATACCAGGCCTTTCGCCTCAACGATATATGCGAATTCTGGCCACTACTTCGGTTACACAAGCAGGTTTAAATCACAGTATTGACATTTACGTCTTTCTTTCATGTGTGGTCAAACTAAACAGTCCACAGACACGAAGTCTAAGTTACACATTTCTAATACCACATTACTTTTCATGTAGGCTAAACTCTATACATTTCTCTAATACCTTTACAATGTGCTTGTACATAGCTGGCACTTCTATTAAACTCGATATAGGTTATACAATTCGTAATACATTGCACACAAAATACCTGAGTACACATTTGATTATATGCGGGTGCCAACTAACAGTGAGTATAATGCACCCCTACAATTTTCAAACTTTTAAGCGCTACATCAGTTCCCCCCTTTGATGACATCCGTCATCACACCATTACATTTCTCTTCTTTAGAACTGATTTAGACCGCGCTAGTCATAACTTTGCCATGTCGAACTCCCTCCAGTCTCTTAAGACTCTCATATTGCTGCTCCTGGAGCTTCGCCATCCTTTTCTCGTTTGCCTTAAGAGCCCTTTCAACCTTGCCTCCTTGATACCACTTCCATGCCTTCACGCATCCCCACAAACAAATCACGCAAACCACAGCAATGATAATCGGCTTCAACACTGATCCCAGAAATCCTCTTCCCAAATTCGCAAACCAAGTTCCCACTCTTCCAAATCCTAATCCAATCTTCTCCCACACATTCTCCTCCGTCAAATCCATAATCTCCTTGTGAATAGTCGTGATGTTATCTATGTACTTCCCTATCTCCTTCGTGTTGTCTGGAATATATGTGCAGCATTCCTGAACCTTCAATAATTTGCAGACTCCGCCTTCTTTGGCTAATAATACATCTAAAGCAAGGCGATTCTGCATAACCATATTCCGTATCGACAACATCTCTCCAGCCACCAACAACAAAGATCTCGCCGTGTTCGTAGACAACTCATCAACCACAGTCGCCAACCTCCTAATCTTCACATCATTCAACACCACACCCATACTAGGTATCATTGCTCCGTATATGTCCCCAA
Organism: Triturus cristatus; assembly: GCF_964204655.1. Classification (NCBI taxonomy): domain Eukaryota; kingdom Metazoa; phylum Chordata; class Amphibia; order Caudata; family Salamandridae; genus Triturus; species Triturus cristatus. Next base: position 1,027,319,907 of record NC_140588.1, on the reverse strand, counting down.
TCACTGCACCGGCATTCGTAGCCCTACGTTTCCTAGACTGTCGCTTCGTCTCTAACAACTCCAAGTCCTCGGTGTGATAGATCTTCGGGAATATAATAGCCAAATAGCATATGCCATACCAATTCGCAGGTAGCCTGACATAAGCATTCTTCCCACATACATAATATACTGTCGGAATTACCTCTACCGGACCTACCATAAAATTCTTAGCAGAAGCTTCCACTGTAAAGGTCTGAGAACAAGTGCTATGTCCTACTGCGACCTTATCCGTATCGGATTGAGGCCGTCCAATACACAAATTCCCTCTCTGTACCTCATCTAACGCTATTGGTCCATAACTTCCCTTGGATCTGTGAGCCCTCTCCTCGTCTGTCCAATCTACTGGGCTATCTCCGGTGTGTCGTGTCTGGGTCAACTGTCTGTATCTGTCCTCTACCTGGTCTATGAATTTCTTCTCTATCTCAGATAACGCACATGTCAGGTTATTCCTGTGAGCATGCGCCGTATCCAACTTCATAGTCGGTCTAAAATACTTCAGGAGTCTGTCCTCTTTCTTGCTAGAATCATATTTGTTCAAATGCTTGATTGCTGGAACTTCAGGAAGTACCGTGTCAAAATTTGAAAAGAAATACTCGAACTGTCTCCTGTCATAAAATAAACTGAGTAATAAACTACAAGAAATCCCATATGTCAATGGGAGATGATGATACTTGATACCCTCATCCACTGAAGCAGGCAACTGCATGCACACATAGCAATCCTTCACATCCATCGCATCAACATACTCATACAGCAACCTTGCATACGCGTTAAGCTTGAAATCACCCTTCGACAAATCCACGTGGAGTCTGCGATCTTCCCTCAACTTCGATATTTCCTGTTCTCTGATACTGTCACCACTCTGCCCTGGGGTAATAGGTGTGGGTGCTCCCTGAACCTTCCCCTCTTGCCTGTGAGCCACCATGTATGAACTTATCACTACCGCAAATATGGTGACTACCACAACTCCTATCAATGTGCCTATTATCAGTTTAGCCCTACGATGTGGGTTTGCAGGATCTGCCATCTTCGAAATGTACTCAGTGTCCAATACAGTCTCTGAAAGGGTATGTCTTCTTCTCATTAATGTCTCTTTCGTGAACTTAGGCAAACCTCCCTACTTTTCTTCGTTCTATAACGGAAAAATCCCTAATTTTGTTCTTCTTCCGCTCGGATCTAGGTTATCTTCTTCTCTGCTTGCAACCTTCTCAAATCAATCTAACATAAGCGCTGGTCCCAACAGCTCCAAGACTCCCTGCAATATTTCGAGCTTAAGAATGATCAGTTCTTGTGGGTCTGGCACAGTCGTGAACGTCGGGAACTCTAAATTGTCCAAGATCATACCTCGAATGACACTCAGGAATGGCGGACTCGGAATATGAATCGTCAAAATTCCTTCGATCTCCAATCCCGGAACCTTCAGCAACACTTCCACCCTCTGGAGCGGGACACTGTTGACCAATGTCATCGACCTCAACCTTCCCGTGCTCGGTAACCCTGGCATCAGTCACTTGATATGCCCACTCCGGTGAAGCGTACTTCCGACTTGGCACTCTAGTTCTCTTGGACCTTCTCACACCACCTTGAGGATTCTCCTCGTCTCCTGATTCTTCTTCTGGTTCTTCCGAAACTGGTGCAAGGTCTGTGTCCGGAGCCAACCTCAGGTTTACCCGGTTCTGTCTTGCGGGCCAAACCCTTTCTGCTTCGGTAACACCTCCGGTCTTCCCTTCGATACCCTGTGCACTGACCTCCTCTTCTTCGGCAGAACTTGATTCTGTGCTACCCACTGCACCTCTTGCTCCTTCGCCGGTTTCTGGGTCAGTACTTCTTTCACGTTCTTCCCCAGCTCGATTCAGTGCACCATCAGCCGCTTCAGCAACCCTTACAGCTTGACTGGCCCTCTCAGGAGGCTCTGTCGGCTCTCTGGGATCTTGGTTCTCGAGAGGGGCTGTATCTTCCAAGGGTGCTGGAACTCTACGGGTATGAGAAGCATGCACCCAGTTCGGTAAACCTCCACACTTGACGGCTGTGTTCGTGACAAGAATCACTTGGAAAGGGCCGCGCCACCTAGCATCCAAACAACTCTTCCTCACGTGCTTTCGGACTAGGACCCAATCGCCTGGGTCCAAGTCGTGGCACCGGTCACTCGCAGCTGGAACCGTTGCTGTCTGCACCTGCTGAGACACAGAACGGACCACGTCAGCAAGGCCTTTACAATAGTCCAGGATCATATCATCAGTGATATTTATCAGGGCAGTGGCAGGTATTGCAGGCAAACGCATCGCTCTTCCCATGAGGATTTCATGGGGTGACAACCCAGTCCTTCTATCAGGCACACTTCGGAGGCTCATAAGGACCAAAGGTAATGCATCAGGCCATTTCAGAGACGTAGACGAACACACTTTCGCCATCCGAGCCTTCAGAGTTCCATTCACCTGCTCCACTATCCCTGAAGCTTCTGGTCTATAGCTACAGTGCAACCTCTGGTCTATATTCAAAGCAGCACAAAGCAACTTCATAACTTCGCTGTGGAAATGAGTTCCTCTGTCCGATTCAAAGGACGTCGGGAACCCGTACCTTGGAATGAGTTCTCTCAATAATAGTTTCGCTACTGTGAGTGTGTCACATCTGCGTGTAGGGTACGCCTCCACCCACCTGGAAAAGACACATACTATCACTAATATGTACCTCAACCCATTACACTTCGGCATTTCGACAAAATCCAACTGCATCCTATTGAAAGGTCCCCCTGACCTCCCTATGTGGCTCAACGTCACAGCAGTTCTTTTCCCTACATTCATCTGTTGACAAGTGACACACCTCTGGCACACAGTTTCAGCCACTGCACGAAACTTCGGATTGTACCAAGTCTGACGAAACACTCTCATCATGGCATCCCTACCCAGATGTACAGCACCATGTATCAACCTCGCCATGGTATTCAACAAACTTTCCGGCAACACCGCTCGTCCATCATTTGAAACCCATATATCCACATCCCCCTTCTCACATCCAGCTCGTATCCAGCTGTCACGTTCCTGATCCGAGACCCCTTCCTGAAGCTGTTTCAGTTCCTCCCATGAGTCTGCCATAGCTAACATCTGACCATACACCACTTCCTCCCCATTTTCTTCCATATAGGTCTCAGTAAAGTTGCATCCCTGTTCTGCACAAAATCGGGCTACTTCATCAGCATAGTTATTTCCCAACGAAACAAAATCGTTCCCCTTTGTGTGTGCAGCACATTTAACAACAGCAATTTCATCAGGACCTTGCAATGCTTTTAACAGTTTCCGTACATGTTCACCATTTCTTATGGGTGAACCTGAAGACGTCATAAACCCTCTCTGGGACCATAGCTGTCCGAAGTCATGAACCACACCAAACCCATACTGGCTGTCCGTATAAATAGTTACACGGATCTTCTCGGCTGCCAAACAGGCACGAGTCAAGGCAATGAGCTCAGCCCCCTGCGCGGAGTGTACTCCTTCTAAACAAGCGGCTTCAACCACACCCGTGATGGTGCATACAGCAAACGCTGCTCTCAATCGACCGACACTGTCTCTTAAACATGAACCGTCCACAAAGAAAATCTCATCTGACACTGGGAGTGGTTCATCGACAATGTCAGGCCTCGGTTTGGTGCATAGTTCCGTAACGTCAAGACAATCATGGTCCTCACAATCTTTATTATCATCTATAATTGGAACAGGTAACAAGGTAGCAGGATTTAAAACAGCACACCTCTTCAATGTCACATTATCGGCTGCAAGGATAACTTGCTCATAACGAGTCAGCCTATTATTCGTGAGGTGCTGTGTTTTAGTCCTAGTCATCAACAATTCAACAGAGTGTGGCACATGTACAGTAAGAGGATGCCCCATCACAATGCTCTCACATCTCTCGATGCTGACACCTGTTGCCGCAACGGATCTGAGACATCCGGGCAACGCAGAAGCTACTGGATCTAAAGTAGCTGAGAAATAAGCAACTGGTCTACGGACACCTCCATGATTCTGGGTTAACACTGCTAATGCGCAACCTTCTCTTTCGCAGCAGAATAATGCAAATGCCTTGTTGTAATCCGGCATTCCCAACGCAGGAGCGCTACATAAGGCTTCTCTCAGCCTCAGAAATGATTTCAAACAGTCGTCGTCCCATGGTACCGGATCACTTACATCCTTTCGCGTCAGCCGCTGTAAAGGCTTCGCTTCAAAGGAAAAGTTTGGGATCCACTGGCGGCAATAGCCCACCATTCCCAAAAACATTCTAACTTCCCTCTGCGTCGAGGGAACTGGCATCCTCAGAATCGCATCAATGCGATCTGGAGACACTTTCCTTTTACCCTTCTCAATTCTGTGCCCCAAATACTGTACCTCAGGTAAACAGTATTGCAGCTTGTTTGGAGACACCTTGTGACCGTTCTCTCCCAGGAAATTCAACAACGCAATGGTATCGACCCTGCAAGCGTCTTCTGTCTCTGACGCGACAAGCAGGTCGTCAATGTATTGCACCAAAACAGAGTTTTTCGGCAACACAAGACTTTCAAGATTCTTCTTTAAAAGCTGATTAAAAATTGACGGGCTCTCCGTATACCCCTGTGGGATACGACACCATGTTAATATACGATTCTCTAGCCTAAATGCAAAAAGAAATCTACTCTCTTCATGTAGGGGAATCGAAAAGAATGCCTGACACAAGTCAATCACTGTGAACCATCCAGCTTCGCATGGGATCTGGAACAGTATCACAGATGGATTCGGTACCACTGGACAACATGGAACAACTATGTCGTTTATTTTCCGCAGGTCTTGCACTATCCTGAACTTCCCACTTGGTTTCTGCAGTCCCATAATGGGTGAATTACATGGACTACCCATGATCTCCACCAGAATTCCCTGCCTAATCATAGACTCGATCACAGGTTTAATCCCTGCAATTGTTTCAGGCGACAGTTTATACTGAGGTGTTCTCGGGAATTCCGCGTTCGGCTTAACCTGTATTTTCACTGGTTCCACTCCCCTGACTAAGCCGATCTCCTCTCCGCTTAGATCCCACACATCGGTCGATACAGACTCCCTCAAATCCTGTGGAAGCTCCTCCACTGTCAAAGCCGGGTACATTTCCACGCACACCCGCTGATTTGCAACCTTAAAGGTCGCGTCATCATCTCTTGTCTGTACCTCTACTCCTTTCGGGGTACAGTAGATTGTGCAATTGAGCTTACACAATAAATCTCTTCCCAACAGACAAACGGGACTAGAATCGCACACCACGAACTGATGTCGATCCCTAAAGTTTCCTATCCTGACTGGAATCGGTTCCGTTAAGGGGCTCACTAGCCTCTTGTTCGCCACTCCAACCACTTGTATGCATTCCCCCGAAAGGGCTACCCCCGGAATTACTGCTGATCTTATAGTTGACCTGGTAGCCCCCGTATCTACCAAAAAGGTAGTAGGGTGTCCATCGAGTTCTGCTTCCACAAAGGGTCCTCTCTGATCTACCTCTAGAATAGCCCTAAGTACGCAATCATCATCCTGACCTAAACTTAGCTGCGCCAGCAAATCTGCATCCCTCTCCTCTCCCACTTCAAACATGGGCATCTGCAAATAAGTCCGAGCTCCCTGCTGTATGTTCTGCATCCTGGGTGGCTGGGGAACCTGCACCTGCGAGACGCCGGTCCCCCCTTGCATCATTCTCGGTACAGTCACCGTCTGTACCTGTTCAGCCCCAGGGACCTGACCCATTCCTCCCTCCATCTGCGGTTGATTATAGGGGTTCAAGGGACACTCGCGCCTCCAGTGTCCCACCTGGTGACACTGGTGACAGGCAGTCGTCTTCTTCAAGATCGCTACATCTATGCCTGTCCTAGGGTCAACGGGCCTCGGCCTTCCCTGACCCTGCGCGTTCTGATTCCCTGTCTGATAGTTTCCCTGTCTCCGCACCACTGGACCCCCATTCGGCGGTCCCTGAGCAGCTTGCATCTGAATGAGCAATAAGTTATCCTTCATCTTCTTGTGCTTGGACTCAATCTCATCCGTGCAGTACCTGGCATACCGCAAGATCTCATCTACGGGCTTATTCTGCCAACAGATCAAATGCTGCTGTATCATAAGACTGACCTCGGGCTTCAAACCCAGCACGAACTTAGACACAAACTGTCCCATATCCTTTGTCTCCAGCTCATCTAGGCCACTGTACTGCTTAAAAGCCTTCAAAAGTCTCTCATAAAATTCATGTACTGTCTCCTTCGGCTCCTGCACCGTCCTATCTATCTTCACCCAATCAATGTCATGGGGCGAAACCTTCGATTTCAACCAGGTAATTACCTTATCGTACAGCCTCATTACCACGGGCGACGGACCATTCGTAACCATGTTCCTATCAGGCTCATAGTCCGGCCAATCAACAGCAATTTTACATGCGTTCCACAGATCTCCCGGAACCACGATATCAAATAAGGTGTTCAGGTCTATCCACAACACCTTCGAAATCTTAACGAAACGCTCAACTTGCTTGTACCACTCTGCAGGCTTCTCCCTGAGCCTGGGAAAATCATTCGTAAATGATGCCAAATCCCCCCTGCTCCATGGTACATGCACATATCCTCCATTCGCCACCTCTCTCAAGGGAAGGATTTTTACCTCCTGCAAATCTCCTTCAGAGCTCCCTCCTTTCACTCCCCTAGAATTCTTTTTCCTAGCCCATTTCTCTTGCCATTTGTCAAGCATCAGCCATATTCTCATAGCTACAATCAGTTCCTTAGTATGTGACCTTAGACCAACAACTCTTTTCTCTTCCAATTCCCGCTCGGTACAATGCATCCTATGGTTCCCTTGTAATGCTCTAGTCTTGGATAGATCCACCCCATATTCTCTAGCCAAACCCGCCAGTTTCTCATGTGCCGCTCGTGCTTTACGAGTCACATCTTTTGCTACAAAAAGCAATTCATCTGGAGTATATGTCACTACTCTCTCAAGAGGTAGGTTCCCATATATTATTTCATCCGCCTCTGCTTTAAGTCTTACTACATCTATCATTCCTGCCTTCAAGGCTCCTTTCAACACCTGACAACTTGCTCCACGTCCCTCATCATACTCGCATTCCGGCTCCTGCTCTCTCCTTTCTTCTGGTGGTTCTATGGGAGCAGAATGGCTCGTAAAGGCAACTGGGGTTGTCCCCGCTCGGCCCATATTCCAGCTCATTTGCTTCTTTGGCGGTACCCATGACCCTAAATCTGATCTCGACTCCATCAGAGTCCTCGGCCTCACCGGTCTCTCGTCCTCTTCGCCCCTAGATGAGTCTGACACCGCTGCTAATGGTGTACTCCATTGTACAGGGCTTGGAGGTCGGGCCGTTGCCCCTTCCAACTCACTTTCCCCGCTTTCTCTCCTCGTTCTTTCTGCCACTCGTTCTGACCTCTCTCTTTCCTCTGATTCCGGACTGTATATCGACACAATCGGTCCAATGGTGACCGGTACCCTCAAGGCATCCGGTAACCTCATCTCTCTTTCAATCCTCCCACTAGCCTCAGACTGACCCTGTGAACTCGCTGTCTCAAACGAGACCAACCCTTCCACTCGGGTCTCAGGCTGGATTGTTACCCTCCTAGAGTCTCCCCTATCACCCCACCTATCGTCCACTTCGTCTGGATTATAAGGGGGTGGTCTCTCGTCTAGCAATCTTTGCAATACCCCATCATCAGAATCACTATCCTCTTCCTGTGCTTTCCTATGCCTTATCCCCGTCTCCTCCATTAACGCGGGATACAGTTTCGCTTCCTCAATTGTCTGCACTCTCCATCTTTTCTCCGCTGCGTCCCACTTGGCGTCCTGAAATGCCCTAATCGAATTCCTCATTCTCTCCTGACTTCTTCCCTTTTCCTTATCATGCGCTGCTCTAATCCACGCATGTAATGCTTCAAACTGTGCTGGTCTTGGCAAGGGTTTTAAGGACCCCATCACCGTCTTCAGTTGGTACAGCACTGCTAGTCTAAATGAGCCGTACCTCGGGAAAGCTAATTCCCCTTCACCTTGTGTAACCTTGTGCCAATTCTTGATCCAAACTATAGTATGTAACCCCACATTCTGTGCCATGTAATGTGCCGGGGTATCCTCGGGAGGGGCTTCTTCTCCCCCACGAACAACCACATGCTTATCGCCTCTACACAACTCTCGCAAAGCCCTAAGGCACTTCATGATGAGCAAATTCGATCTCGCGCTCTATTTACTTCTGGTTCTCCAATCCTCCAATAACAGCGCGACTCACACCAACCGGCCTATCACAGCACGACACTCTCTGACGTCACCTTCCTTCGTTCGCAGCAGTTCCCTTCTCCAAACTCGTTTCACGCTTACTCACGTCCCATTCATACACTGAAATAACCGATTAAGTTACTTCTCTGGCTGTCCGTCCACAGCCTCTGACTGTTCGTCCACAGTCTCTCGACCTTGTTGACCTCGATTGGCGCCCGTCTGCCCCCGTCCGGCCAGACAAATCGCCTCTGATAGGTTACTAACACTCCGATCTGCACACCACAACCCACGACCAGCGTTAAGTTGCCATACACACACGCATTCGCTCCCCCTATCTCGGTCCAGGTGATCGATGGTACCTCACGATCTCCTTTGGGTGGTCAACAAAATCTATCTCAGGTGTCTTCTACACCACAATTCCCGGGCTGCGCGCGCTCACAGCCTGATCTCACAATCACACGACATACACAACAACTCCGCAAGACATCACACAACAAATCAACACCGCAATCTACAACATCTCATTATGTTCATACTCACTCCTGGAACTGCTGCTTTCTGCCGCGCTGCTACTCGCCGTTGATGCTCATCTGCTGCCGTCTGCTGCTCGCCATCTGATGATTCAGCATCACTTATCGTCTCTTGGGCCTCAAGGGTCACTTATCCCTATCTAATCTTCCCTCGCTATCAGTAAGAAACCATCCTTGTTTGCTACCAACTGCTCCGGCCCATTTGGGTATCTCGCAATTATCTACTGGAACCCACTCGGGTCAGATGGACCTTTTTACTTGCCCAATAGCGTGGAGGGAAAACACAATTATCAAAATTACTGTCCGCAATTTGCCATAATCAAGGACTCGAGACTTAATCTCTTGGCTCTCTGGTTTTTATTATCAGCATAAAGATTTGCAGATACAAAGTCCTCAATACGAGGCACAACAAGTACATAGGCACTAACACAAAAGCTACTCTACGGAGAATCCGCATACGGCTAAAAATAACTAAAAGTACAATCTCTAAAAGCATGAGGTAGAACACCACCAAGCAAATGTCGATACTAGGGACACTGAACCATACCATCTCTGTCCCTACTCTGCACTAGATGACATCCCTACTTAGCAATCCCTTGAGACCCTCATCGAATAAAAGGTGTCAGAGTGAAACTTCATAAGAAGACTTCACTTAGAGAGCTTGGTCTAAGTTGCCCCCTCTATCCCTTCGCCTAGCCTTCCTCTGCTCTGGGCTGCTCTGATCTGCCTCCACCCTCGGGGCGCTGTCCCTAATACAGAACCCCAAAACTCAGAACACGTCCTTTGCGCCTCCTCTTCTGCGGGGTCGTCTTTCAGTAAATTTCCACAGAGCGCTGTCCAGTTCCATCGTCCATCGCTTGGCCTTGAGTCCCAGACGCCATCCGCACTAGGAGTTACGATTGGCACATTCCAATACACTCCCATGTCTGGCTTTTACTACATAAGTCAATTTGTGAACAAAGAGCTTCTCTACTAACGAGCAACTGTCCTTGCACCTGGGGTGAGATCATGCAAAGCAGACATTCTTCACATCTTTTAAGTTGCAATTTACTACAGCCTAAAACCTCTACTGGAATAAATCCCTTTTGGCCTATTGCCCTTGGCTAACATAAGAAAATACCAGGCCTTTCGCCTCAACGATATATGCGAATTCTGGCCACTACTTCGGTTACACAAGCAGGTTTAAATCACAGTATTGACATTTACGTCTTTCTTTCATGTGTGGTCAAACTAAACAGTCCACAGACACGAAGTCTAAGTTACACATTTCTAATACCACATTACTTTTCATGTAGGCTAAACTCTATACATTTCTCTAATACCTTTACAATGTGCTTGTACATAGCTGGCACTTCTATTAAAATCGATATAGGTTATACAATTCGTAATACATTGCACACAAAATACCTGAGTACACATTTGATTATATGCGGGTGCCAACTAACAGTGAGTATAATGCACCCCTACAATTTTCAAACTTTTAAGCGCTACATCAAGAGCAAGGCTTCTTCTCTCCGGGGAAGAAAACAAGGGACCTAATTAAGGAAGCTTGTGTCCCAGAGCCGATCACCATGCGCTTGTAATTATCTAGTATGGCTTGGCGAAGAAATAATTAAGAGATTTGCTCTTCAGTCTCCGACTGGAGAAGCCACTGATATTCTGTCACGACCAGCTTTCGGATAGATTGGCTGCTACAGCCTCTAATTACTTTTCTCGATTGCCTAAATTGAAAGAGAAAAGGTACAATAGAAATAATTAAAATAGAAGACGGAGGGAATATTAAAAGCATTTGCGCGTTTGCATTCTGAAACAAGGAGGCTTTGAGTGGTTTAGCGGATGTGTGTTATGTCTGTATACCCACTCCATGGCACAAAAGCATCTCTGTCACACTAAACATAATCCCTACCTCCCTGTGCATGACGACATCTCTACTAACTATAGCTCTCACCCTACTTCAATGGACACAAAAGCATCCAGTCCAGGAACTACCTTTCCGTGACTGCATCTCTACCAACTAGAGCCCTCTCCCGACTTCACTGAATGCAACATCATTTCTTCTGCTCTAGTCTCAATCCCTCACCTCCCTGGGCATGACAGCAGCATTCTCTACCTGTCAGTGCCCTCTACTGACTTCACTGGACACAACTGCATTTCTTCCACTCTAATCTCAATTCCCTAGTTCCCTGTATGTGATGGTATCTCTACCAGCTAATGCGCGCTTCGGACTTCACTTGAGACAGTATCTCTACCACTCTAGGCTTAATCTTTCACTTCTCTGAATGCAATGGGATTTCTATCAGCTAAAGCCTTCTTCTGAATTCATTGGACAAAAGAACATTTCTTCTAGTCTAATCTCAGCTTCCACTTCCCTGCCCATGACACCATCTTTAGCAGCTAGTGCCCACTCCGGACTTCTTTGAACTCAAACCCCCTCTTTGCTGGCCATGAGGCATCTCTACCAGCTAGAAACCTCCCTTACTTCCCTGGAACTAATAGCATCTTTGCCACTCTGGACTCAATCCCCCACTTCTCTAGCTGTAACAGTATCTTTACCAACTAGTGCCCTCTACCGACTTCACTGAACTCTGTCACCCAATTCTCTGGCCATTACGGCATCTCTACCAACTCGCTTCACTGGACACAACAGCATAACTACCACTCAAGGCTCAAATTTCCACTTCCCTGACCATTACTACATATCTACCATCTAGAGCCATCCCACACTTCCCTGCAAATAATAGCATCTCTACCCCTCTAGGCTCAATCACTTGCCATGACGGCATTTCTAGCATTTAGGCCCCGCTCCCAACTTCACCGGGCACAACAGCATTTCTCATGCTCTAGTCTCAATGCCCCAATTCCCTGGCTGTGACAGAATCTCTACCAGCAGTGTGTCATCCCCTGATTTCACCAGAGACAGTATCTCTACCCCTCAAGGCTTAATCCAACACTTCCCTGATTGTGACAGCATCTCTACCAGTTAGCTCCCTCCCTCACTTTCCGGCAAACAATATCATCTCTTCCAGTCTAGGCTTAATCCTTTATTTCACTGCCATCACAGCATATCTACCAGCTAGACCCTGCTCCTAGCTTCACAGGACAGAACAGCATTTTTTATGTTCTCGCCTCAATGCCTCACTTACCTTCAATTTGTCTTCATGCCTGCCGGTCGACTCCATGTCTTGGTTCAGTCTCCAACCTCCCTGTGTACAATCGCTGCCCTACCTCTGTGAGGCATCTCAGCATTTTAGCTGTTTTCTATGCCCATTGGCGTCTCAACTAATCTGGGCCCAGTCATCCACCTCTTTGGAGTCAAGATGATATTAGTCTCAAAGACCAGACTAAGATCAGCACCCCTCCTCCTTGACTCCACAGCCTCTACCACTCTGCCCCCTCTCACGAGGAGAACGGGGATCTACAGCACCATATGCAACCAGACACCGCTCGACAGCTAGACATGCGAGGAAAACTTGCCTCAAACAGTCTCTGATTAATGAGAAGTCCCACCATGGTCACTGTACCAGGTTTGCATGCACAGAAACCATGTAGTTCTCAATTATATTCAGCTCTCGCAGGTGACTACTGAAGTGTACAATGGCAGTGACACAGGGAACAAGCGGGACAGCCCTGGTGTGCGAGAGAAGTGGTATGAGCAATGGAAGAAAAGTGCACCCGGGTAGTAAAATGGGCTGGGTGACCCTGATGTAGAAAGGGAGGGAAGTGATATGGAGAATCAGTGATGGTGTACACAGGGGGGGCTGATGGTTTTTAAAGGGAACTTGCTCACTCGCTTGTCTCTCCTTTCTCTGGCTCCGCTCTCTCTGGCTCTTTCTCCACACTCGTCCTTTTCTCCTTTTCCCATTTATCATCCCCTCTTTCCCCATGTCTCTCTCTCTCTCTGTCTCTGTCGCTCTCTTTCCTCGCAAACACCTCTGTCGCTCTATTGTCCAGTTTCCGGCACAGTGGTTATCACCCCCAGGCTAGATTTCAGGCTCTACTTTCCATTCCTAGTGGAGTCGCTCTGATCTGTGCAAATGAGGGGAAACACATCTGCTCCTTACACCACAGCTGTATCTGTTCTCATACTCTGATGGGCTGTCCTTTGCTTTGATCTCTGCTTGGACAATTTTAAGACCTTTAATAAGTATAATGAATTACCTCAATCTTCTGCCATGATTCATATAGTGCAAGTTAGCTTTTTAGACATGGCAATTGGCTCTGTCCACTGTTTAAGATCTGTTAAACTGGTTAATTTTGATGTGTGTAGTTTCTAAAATTAGTTTGCATTTCTGTAATGTCTGCGATTTTTTGTCTAAATCAATAAACTTATATTGAGATACAACAACAAACTTCTCTCTCACTCTGTCTCTCATCTCTCTTTAACCCTCTCTCTTTCTGTCGACCATCTCTCACTCTGTGTCTCTCACTGTCAATCTAATTCTGTTCTTTTCCCACACAAGTGCCACTGCAACACAAGGAGTTGTTATGACAATAAATGTATACAACAAGGGTCTTGCAGCCCGCTCACTGCTTACCATTTGATGACCTTATTTTCACTTATATTTGCTGCCTTCTAATCGGCCAGCGCCTGCTGGCTGCACTTCCTCTTCTTTTGGCAGGAGCATGGACCAAGTAATAATTGCTTCTGCTTGATTACTGTCCTTCCTCTGATTACGCTGTTATGGAGGTACTACAGTTATTTTTTCTTCTTCCCTATGCTCCTTGTTGAACCTCCTGCCATTTGTATCTCTGTTTTACTATGTCACATAAACTTCAAAGAAGCCCCGTTCTCCTTTGAAATGGATATTTATTGTAACAACAGATGGTATCTCCTTTCATTGTCACAACAGAAATTATCTGCTTCTAAAAAACTAAATTGCCTTCTATATGTGATCGTTTTTTTCTTGCCATATGTATGTTCTTTTTCACTCATGGGGAGGTTAACTGATTTGATTAGAATCACAAGGATTACAAGCGTAGACATATTCAGTAGGTCTCTCCTTTGAGATAACTGGCTCTGTCAATGCCTTTTGTTCATGCTGTACAGCATGGACATTGCCAACTTTGACAATGATTTGTATTCATGCTGTATAGCAGTGTGGCTGCTGTGCAGCCTGCCTAAAAATAATAATATTAAAAATAACAGGGCAAGGAGAGTGTGGCTAACTCCCAATATCATCCCACTTGCAGTGGTGAATGGCTTGCCTTTTGGTGCTTAAGTAGACTGCCATCTGGGAAATCCTCGCGGACCCAGACAGGCCTGAAAACTAGACACCCAGGGGCTCCAGGGTGGTGTGCTTCTTGTGGATCCCACAACATTTTCTCACCCACAATGGCCTGCACACCAAAAACGCATGAATCCACAACATACCTACCACCCAGCGTCACCCCACTTGTGTCGATGAAAACATTAAAGCACGTGTGGCTTGGCCTAGGGTCCACAACAGGAATGGATCAAAATGAGGCCAATGGAACCCCCGTTGCAATGGCTCCCTGCAGATTCCAGAACTTTCCTTCACATAGATGTGACAAAAATATTATTTTACCAATATTTGACATTTGCAAGGGCTTCTGTGTAAAATTAACTTGTAATAGCCACGCAAGACAAAAACCAGTATACAGCCTTGGTTGTCTAGTTTGAAAAATGCATAGGTTTGCTCGGTTTCCATAGGTGTCAGATGAGCTAAGGCCCAAAATCCACAACTAACAACTTTGCAAAAATAGGGTCAATTATGAGTGGGAAAGTGTGATGAGTCCAATCAATCAATCAGTATTTGTAAATCGCTGCTAATCACCCATGAGCGTATCCAGGCGCAAGGTTGCTGGGCTCAGCCGAAAAGCCAGGTCTTGAGTCTCTTTCTGAATTTTGCCAGTGACGGTGTTGCCCAGAGGTAGAGGGGAAGGCTGTTCCAGGACTTGGCAGTGAGGTAGGAGAAGGAACAGCCTTCCCTGTAGCTTTGAAGATATGCGGTGTCTGTGAGAGGGCAAGGGAAGTGAAGCGAAGGTCTCTGAATGATTGGTGGAAGTTCAGGTAGTGGTTGATGTATGCTGGTCTTAGGTCATGGAGGCAATTGTAGGTGTGTGTCAATATCTTTGATTGGCATCTTTTCTGGACGGGGAACCAGTGGAGGTTCCCAAGATGTGGCGTGAAGTGGGTCCGCTTGGGCAGGTTGAGGATGAGTCTGTCCACTGAGTTCTGTATTGACCGAAGCCTCCTCATGAGTTTGGTGGTGGTTCCTGCGTACAGTGCGTTGTGATAGTCCAGCTGGCTTGGAACTATGGCTTGAGTGGCGGTTTTCTACCGTTGGGAGCCACTTGAAGATTCTTCAGAGTATGTGGAGAGTGTGGAAGCAGGTGGAGGCAACTGCATTGATCTGTTGCTTCATATTGAGTTTGCTGTCCAGGATAATGCCAAGTTTGGGGGCGTGGTCTGTGGGTGTGGGTGTGGGAGTGGGGCTGAGTTCGGGGGTCCACCATGTGTCATTCCAAGGGGAGGCGTTGTCAAAGATCAGCACCATGCTGCATTTTGGGCTATTTCCTGTTGCCGGCACTAGGCCTGGCCACACAAGTGAGGTACCATTTTTATTAGGAGCCTTTAGGGAATGGTGGGGGGAAGTAAGTTTGTGGCTGCCTGCAGATTCCAGAACTTTCCATCACAGAAACATGAAGAAAATTTGTTTTTAGTCAAAGTTTGAGGTTTGCAAGAAATTTTGGGTAAACATCCTTGGTGCAAGCTATACAAGTCACTCCAACCCAGCTACCCACTTTGCAAAAAAAAAGAGTCAGTTTTGAATGGAAAAATGTGATTTGTCAATGTTGCTGTTTTTGCCCTTTCCTGTTGCAGGCTCTAGCCCCTCTTACACAAGTAAGGTATCATTTTTATCGGAAGACATGTGGAAACATAGAATAGTAGAACCTTTGTTATTACCAGTTGGATTTTTCTGCATTTGTGCATTCCGAATGAAAGCGGGTGAGTATGAAAGAAGACATTTTGAAAAATACCCTCTAAATCATATGCTAGTATGGGTATCCACAAATTCAGAGATGTACCAATAACCACTGCTTCTAAACTTTACAGTGGGCACTCATTTCAGAAATACATAGGTTTCCTTTTTTTATTGGTTTTTTACAACATATAACAATTGATTACCATTACATTGCACCGTCTTACTTGCAGGTCAATCCAGAACGCTGAGAAGCTCCAACTCACTCCTTCTTATTCCTACGAAACTGAAAAAAAAAGAAAAACACAGTACCGATCGTTCTCTGGCAACGCTCCCAGGATGTGGAACGCTCTCCCTAGAGTCCTCAGATGCAACCCCTCCTTCTCCTGTTTCAAGAGGGACCTGAAAATCCATCTCCTTAACAAATACTTTCCTGACCAACGTCAACTAACTTAAACTTCAATATCCGAGTTTACTCATCTCTCTAGACATTCAAGGATAGTTGGTGACCGGACTGTGTTAACCACCTTATCTTCCATGCTGTATTTGTTTTATCCCTGGTTTGCTTCCTTACTGCCTGCCTACTATGTAATGCAATTTCCGTCAGTTTTTTTCTTTACAGTATGTATGTAAAGCGCTCTGATACCTATGGGTCAAGCTAGCTCTATATAAAACATTTTTTTTAAAAAACGTTTCGCATACTACAGGTCATTTAGAATTTTCTTACAAGGTTATATCAGAGCGTCAGCTCATATTTAAATTACATCTTTCAAGCGAGCGACTGGTTTGCGAGCCTGTTCCTTGATACCAGTTTTTCATTCTACATGTTTTGCCATATGAATTGGTCTACAATTAGTACACAATGATAAACCATTCTATGGTGCAGGATCAGTTGTTGGCTCTGCATAGCTTGAGTTGTTGGAGAACTTACAAACCCTATATATACCCACAACCAAAAGGATCTAACAGATGTAATGGTATATTGTTTTTGTAAAGGTGCCACTGTGACAAAAAGTTACAAATAAAAACATTGTCCCAAATGGTATTTGGGACAATGGTAAATGGTACATTTTTAGTATTTCTTTATTTTAACAGTTAGTTTTTTGGAAAAACCCTGAGGAGTCTACACATATGACCCTTTGTTGATTTTGGAATTTTGTGTAATTTTTGGAAATCTATGGGTTTTCTGGATCATTCATAGGTTTCAGGCTGGTTTACACCAAAAATTGGAAGTTGGTTGAGAGGACAAAAAATAGGAAATATTGGCTAACTCTTTGAAAAATTCTAAAACTGTGGTAAAAATCTGTTTTTTTAATTCAGCTCTGCATTTTCCTGAAAGCTAGGAAGATGGTGACAAGCAGAGCAAACCTTTTATCGTTGCCATTTTTAGGAGAAAAAACCCAGACTTTTATCTAAAGTACTTTTTTCCTATTTTTACTCACAAACTCAAAAACTAGCTACATTTCGCATATTTTCTTGCCCCCCAAGGAAATCCATAAACCAGGGTACCTTAAAAATCACCAGCATGTTAGAAACTATGGACATAAATTGTGTGTGGATACCTTACGTGAAAAAAATGTTATGAAGCCCTAAGCACGAACTACCCCAAATAATTAAAAAGGGCGCAGCCACCGGGTCAGCCCAGCAGTTAATGGGGTTAATGCTACAATGTACAGCACTTTTGTGAATCGAAGAGGGCTTTCCCAATCACAAAAGGGTTAAAGGAATTAGTGAATTGACATTTGCTACCACAGAATGGCATTGTACGTCTGACTCACTATTCCCTATACAGAGTTCGAACAAAGCTTTGGTTAAATAGAGGTAAGGGCTTGCAAAACTGTTAACTACACAGTTATAGATGAAGATTAAGGATCCCGTAATCCTTTTATAAGTCTAATGGTAGCATTCTGCTGAATATCATAATTAATTCATAATCCTAGCAAATGCTCTTGAATAACCCTGGGTGGAGCTGGTGGAGGTGGCGGAGCGGGACTATGTGGAGGTCCACGGAGTTGGGAACAAACTCCGCTATGCCACCCGCCTCCGCCTCCCCTATTAAGAATTAATTAAAAATACATTAACAGTAAAAGAATAAAGACTTACCTTGACTACGGGGTCCCCGAGCTGCCGTCCTCCTCTTCCTCGCTGTCTCGGGGTGATCTGCGCATGCGCATGAGCGTGCGCCCACACATGCGCATTTCTCACAAGGAATGAGCATGCACGGGTGTGCGCGCATGCGCAGATCACCCTGAGACGGTGAGGAAGAGGAGGACGGCAGCCCAGGGAGGCCGCAGTCAAGGTAAGTCTTTATTCTTTTACCTTTAATGTATTTTTAATTCATTCTTAATAGGGGGGTGGAGGCAGGGGCTGGTCAACTCCGCTCCGCTGCAAAGTGTGCGGAGATTTTCCTACTCCGCGTTCCGCAGAGAACGCGGAGTAGGCAAATCTCTGTACACTCCGTGGGCGGAGCGGAGCTCTCCATCCACGCCTACTCATGAGGGATTCCACAGGTGATGTGAGCAAGTAAAGAGAAAAAAAAATGTTCCATCATGATTAATCAAAAGCAATAGTAGGCCCCCCTTCACCCTGTGGCCTCCCTTTGGGGTCCATGGGGGTACCCAAGAGACCCCCCCTTTAAAACCATGCACAGTGTGGAAGACACCATGGGGTGCCTGCGACAGGGTGCAAGGTTTTCCGTAACCACCCCTTTTTACAATGGGAGCCTGTGGTGTCGGTCGGAACACAGGCTCCCTTTGAAGTCAATGGGAGACTTTCAGAACGGTGTTTGTAACCATCAAAATCGGTGAGGACCCACCTAATCATATTCGGTCGAAATCGAAGTTGCGACAGTGTCAGTCGGAAGAGTTTCCGACCGACATCTTAAAGAGGCCTCAACTGTAGCTAGATATCAGAAATAGTATGACACTTTGGTAACTAGCTACAAATTGCTATATTCACTGAATCAATACTCTCTAATGTCCGACGGAGAGGATTTCATTGTGATAAGAATTCACTTTCACACAATTCCTGTTAGAAAAACGCTACGAATTTCATTGTAAGTTTATTTTGGATATTTACATAAATGTAGTTCAATTGTAAATGTAGATTCTTGTTAAATACAGTGTTAATTTAACTTTACAAAAACCTCCTATTTAGTGCCTGGATGCTTTAGCAATACCTACTTCAGTTCTAGTCAGATCTCCCTGTCAGTAGTTAAACCTTTTTCCAAGGTGTGAGATGTGTCCCTGTAGAGAGAGAACAGATCTACATCTGGAAGCAGAAAGGATGGGAGAAATAGCCAATGGTCGCTTATCCTGGAATGTGGTACCTGAGATTAGGCAGGAACACAGTTCCATCCCGAAGGACCACACTGGGCCTGGCTGGTTCTCACATGTTTAATATAGTAGGTGCTAGCGTGATAAGGTGCTTTGAATTGGGACCCTCCCCAAATATCTTATTTGTCCTCCCAGTTGCAAAGGACATCTTTCGAGGGCCAGTCAGAGTAGGTTTGACATGAATGAATCCACATGTCAATAAGCCATGCCTAAAGGGGAGCTTGTGAGTTTTGTATGCTAAACCACAGCCCTAGGGGCATATGTATCAACATCTCCATTTGCGATTCTCAAATAGCGATTTTTAAAGAATCGCTATTTGAGAATTGCAAAACGGGATGTATTTAAACAATCGCAAAACTTTTGCGATTTCTTAAAATTCCTTAATTGCGATTAGCAAATAGCAAAATCGCAATTAAGGAATACCTTCCCATTCATTCCTATGGGCCAGGAGACCCATAGGAATGAATGTGAATTAATTCTCAAATTGCGATTCGCAATTTGCTAATCGCAATTTGAGAATAATTTCAAAGGTGCAAGGGTGTCATGATGACACCCTGATGCACCCCTGAAATGAGCATGTGTGCGCATATGGCGCACATACATGCCCTAAGGGCATGTATGTGCGCCACGTGGCACTTTGTAAAATTCAAAACAGTGCATTTTGAAAGGAAATCGCAAATTACCACCAACTAGAAGTTGGTGGTAATTTGCGATTTCTTAAGGATAATTCGCACAACTTTGGTGCGTGTTACATATCATTTCAGAAATCGCATTTTGCGATTTCTTAAATGCTTACGCAAAATTAAGAAATCGCTAAATTAGCAATTTTTTAATTTTGCAATGAGATATTGGCTCATACATCCCGATTAGCGATTTTTTAATCGCAAACGCTGTTATTTTGCGAATCGCAGCGTTTGCGATTAAAAAATCGTTTGTTACATATGCCCCCTAGTGCCTTGAAAGTTTCAGGATAGGGTGCTCTGGAATAGTTTGTATGAAAGAAGAAAGGTAGCACGACTAAGCTGTGGGCTAATATTTGTTCTAGAGTAGCATTTATCATCACTCAGTAGCAAGTGCACATTGAAAACAACCTTTTCTGTCCCTCAGAACACAAATGAATCAGGTGAACAATCAGAAGAAAGAAGTGCTATTTCAGTCTCTCCTTGCGCTGGCACACTGTGTTCTGCATAGCGACAATGTTTGTACTCTTGTACCTTAGTGCAAGGGAGCCTGCATTACCTGCAGGATTGTTATTGTGCAGGAAGAGACACCTTTCTCCACCCCAAAAAATCCTTAATGGCATATTCCTCTTTCCATGTGTGGTGCAGAATGCAGCACACATTAAAAGATGAAGTAACAAGGAGAAATAAAGGTAGGTGCATCAATCTGGGGCAAACCAAGAGGTTACAAGTCTTTTTAAATATGAGTTTGCATCAGAATATATGGGTGAATGAATGGGTACTCCCATCCTCCACTTATGTAACACCTACCTGATGCAAAGTAAAGCAAGACAGGGCTTTGCACTGCGTTCTCTTACTTTGTATTTACTAAACCATGCAAAGTGGTTCAGCATGGCTTAGCAAATGGCAAAAATTATTTTGTGTAGGGGTGAGCCACAAAAGTGACACAACCACAATAAATCTGGGCCTAAGAGTTTAAATGAGTGAGTTTGCTCACATTGCATTACTGTATCACTGCAAATCACAGTAATGCATTCATTATCGTACTCAGCTGCAACAAGTGCTGTTTAATTGTATGATATGGATAAGGATGGACAGATAACCCCAAACTGTCTATTGCATCTCAGATTTAACAATGTTTTAAGAATTTATAATCTTTCAAAAATTAAGCTATGAAAAAAGAGGAATTTTAAAAATAAAAGATGGTGTCCCCTCTGAGAAAGAACCTGTAGCCCATTTGGGGGTGTAGTCCACTGTAAACTGTTGGAGCCATACCTGGAGACAGACCTGAACCATAGATGGCTATCCTGAAAGCCTAGAAACTGCTGAAAAAACCAGTAGGACATTTTCCAGAAGGCACTAAAAAGTGAGACTTAGTCATTTTTGGACCCTGGAGGAACTGGAGTAAGATATCGAGGTCTCTCAAAGATATGACATCAGTAGCCATGAATTGCTGGTTTGTTACACTCTGGGCTTCTATTCATTGAACTTTGATCCTGTGAGCACTTGTCAACTATGTAATCTAACCTTGCCCTATGGGAGGGGATCCAAAAGTCTGGTTGGAAAGCTCTCCAGGCCATAACTACTAGGCAATAAGCCCATGTTTTCTTAAAGAAGCATGATGCCTGAAGGCATAACCATGTAGCAGTAGCTGCTTTATGAGTTTTCTCTCTAATTTAGCATAACCTAATATTATGAGATGTGCCACCAACCATCTAAGGAATGAAGGTGCTGGGACCAGTCCAATGTACTTTTTTATCATGCACCCTGTGGTCTTGGAAATCATGGCAATGTCCTTCACTGGTTTTCAGTCTACCTTAATTACTGACACCATTTCACGTGGGCACCTCCAAGTTCCAAACGGCCACCATCACCTGTGGAGTTTCCCAGGGTTCCATATCCCATCATCTTCAAATTCTAATCTACATGAAGAAACTGCTCGATGACATTCCAAACTCCAAAGTGGCATGCTTAAAGGGTATCCTAAATGCCACAGTATACTTCATTTAGAGTGTGAAGAAATTTGATCACATTGCGCCCATCAGGCAGGAACTCCATTGGCTCCTCTTGCTGGCCCACAACCATCTTCAAGACCAGCTTCATCATTTACAAATCTATTAGGTCCATCACCCATAGTGCTTATCTCAGAATCAAGCACCATCCCTGGTGGTTCCTGGCGCAGCAGCAACCAAGGCACCGTCAGACTGCAGACTAAAAAGTGCAAAAAGGCAAAACCAAGGCAGCAGGCATATTCCCAAGATATGGAACAGCATCCCTATATCCATCAGGACAGCCACAAAGCTGCTCCAATTTAGAAAAGAAGTGAAGACTAACCTTCTAAAAACACTACATCACAATGAATTACGAGTTCACAAACTAGCTGCCTCTCCTATCAGTCAATAATTTATGTTTACGATTAATCAAAAATGGACAGACCCATTGGTGTTGGTACGATCACTGGCAAGCAGTGCTTGGGAACCCACTAGGTGAGTAAAAGGCCCCTCACACACCAACCTAGTTGGTGTCATGCTTCATCATAGGGGCCCCAACCGGGTGGCCGAGCGCCTCCCGGTTGTGCTGCAACGCCTGACTACAGCGGAGCTGGTGTGGTGTGATAGTGTGATGTTGTGAAAAGTTAAAAATATCTCTGAGAATCCTTGCCGGGGGAACTTTAATGATGGCGGCTCAGGATATATTAAAATTAAAAATTATGTGAAGTAACTAAGAAAGGAATTTGATTTCGTAGTTAACTATGTGTGTGGTCTACATGTTTCAGCCCGCCTTAAAATATATGGGGCTTTCTTCAGGACCAGGAAGTGCAGTGAGTGGCAAAACGGTGCCACGTGAAAAGTGAAAAAGAGAAAAAGAGGGTAATTTACCTACACACTCGCTAAGGTGTGTGGAAGCGATATCAGCTCATTGGCAGACACCGCAGCGAAAAACCTGTGGGAAAGAAAACAATACACAGACATAGATGGCAAAAGATGCTATAATACGTACTAAACAATTATAAAATGCAATCTTTGACTGACTGTGAAAAAGGATCTTTAAAGGCAGGTGGTCGTACAGGTGGCAACACACACGTAGTGACATGCGGCTATCGGCTGGTGCTTCAAATTATCAGATGTTGTGGTGGGCGGAATGCGCCCTTGGTGAGTTAACAGTGAGGCCAGCAAGGAGCGTGTGAGTCGCTCTCGTGGGGTGCCTGGACGGAGTGGCAGGCAACTATAAGCCGGTGACGGCGTGTAGCCACTGGCTAGAATAGTCGGGCTCGGTCGCAACGAGTGAGCGAGGGTGAGACTAGTATATTCAGGTAGGTTGTAAGTGTACCAAATTATCTCTAGGGTACACTGTATAGAAAAGGGGCAATTACCCTTAGGTGGCGCTCTACAAATGAGTGCTAGAAGTAAAGAGTAAAAGCAAAAGGGAGAATATATTACACTATGGCTGAGTATTGATCGCCGATCAGGAAGGGGAGGAGTGCGCTCCTCCTGACACAGAATCTGTGAAGGAACGGTACAGGGTCAAGACAGGGTAGATATAGTAGTTAGAAGCCCGGCAATGCCAGAGTTAGTCAGCGCGCGTCACCTTACTTGGTCTGAGAGCAGCACCCGCTTGGCACCTACTGAGGTCTCCCGGCTCCTGGATGGTGTGGAGTCGAAGACTGTTGGGGATTTTAAGGAGGCGGGAGCCATAGCGTACGTGCTGTCTGTCCGGTGATCGCGCGAGAGACAAGGCAGACTGCGCATGCGTGCGTGCGAGTCACTAACTGGCTGTGGGTGTGGGAAGAGAGTGCGTGTGTCTGGGATGCTGCTTCCGCGCGCATGCGCACGGACTAGCAAACGAAGTGTTGGTGCTAAACAGCGGACTTGTGTTGGCTCTGGCAGAGATATCAATGAATTAGACTTCCATGATGCGTGGGGCGTCAGTGCCCCTGCTGGGAATGTTCATATACGTGCCAATTATTTTCTGGCCATGACTAGGACACAGAGTGTAAATAGGAGAAGGCGATGTTACACAGCGAACTAGTATTAGCGTAGTGGCTAAAATATTTATGGGTGATGCTGCCACGGTTGATGCGGCGTCTGTGCCCCTGCTGGGAATGTTCATGTACAAGCCAAAAAAGTAACAGGCACACGGTTAGGGTCTCCTCAGGCTGTTCCAGGGGATATTGTCGTTCAGCCCTTTAAGGTGGCTGGAAAGGAGATAAATCCATCTTTGTTCTTGTTCAAACAGGCGGTTCTGGATATTGGGTAGATTGTTATCCAGGGCTTCCAAAACGACCCATCTCATATCGTTGGTGGTGTGGCCCTTCTCCAGGAAATGATTTGTCATTTTGGTGATGTTCTTTTTGCAGCGTATCGTGCTTCGATGCTCGCAAATCCTGGTTTTCACCTTCCGAGTGGTCATGCCAATGTAGACAAGATTGCATGGGCACGTTATGCGGTACACCACATTTTCTGTATTGCAATTCGTGTGTTTGCGAAGCTCCCATATTTTGCCTGGTTCTAGGTGTAGGCTTTTGGTTGTTTCTGTGATGTGGCAGACGCTACAATTGCCGCAGGGGAAATGTCCTTTGATGCTGGGCAGACCCCAGGCGTTCAAGACCGTGTTGGTAGGCCTGGGAAGGGGAAGTGGTCTTGTGGACACAACAGTGTCTTTGATGGTGCGTGCTCTCTTGTTCGATAGGAGTGGGGGTTCCCAGTTGAGTTTGCCTGTATTGAGTATTTTCCAATTTCTTTTGATAATCTGGGCAACTTTGTGTGTCACTATGTTGTAGGTGGTGACGCATGTCAATGGGGGATTGGTGGGTTCCTTAATGAGGTTGTCCAAAAGGCCATCACGATTTTGATTCCTGGCCCTTTTGTTGGCTGTCTTGGTTATTTTTTGCGGGTAGCCACGTTGGTGCAGTTTCTCGCAGAGGTCGGTGGCCTGTGTTTTGTAGTCTTTGATCGCACTGCAGTTCCTACGAAGGCGGAGGAACTGGCCGTATGGGAGATTCTCGCGGAGAACTCGGGGATGGAAACTGGTGAAGTGCAGTAGGGAGTTCCGGGCTGTTGGTTTAAAATGTGTCTTGCTCGTGAGACCTCCCGAGGTTGCCTGTATATCCAAATCAAGAAAGGTGGTCTTGTGCCTGTCTGCGTTATGTGTGAATCTGAGATTAGGGTCACATGTGTTAATCCAATCGCAGAATGAGGCCAGGGACTCTTGTGATCCCTCCCAAATTAGGAGGATGTCATCAATGTATCGCCTATAAAACTTGATTTGGGGAATGCGTGGTGTGCTGTTGTTGAGAAGGTGTTTAGTCTCAAAATTGAACACATACAGGCCTGCTATGCTGGGGGCGAAAACGCTCCCCATAGAAGTGCCGTACTTCTGTAAGTAGAGTTTGCCCTGGTACTCAAAGTAGTTTTCTTTGAGTGCCAAGGTGGCGCATGTCAGTACGAAAGAGCGTGGGGTTCTGTGTTGCCAATTGGAGTCTCTTAGAGCCTCTTCTAGTACTCTCAATGTGTCATCTTGGGGAAGGCTAGTATAAAGGCTTTCCACGTCAAGTGATACGAGAAAGAAGGTGTTAGGGTCGTAGTTCACGTCTGCTAGTAGTCCTAGTAGGTCCTTAGTGTCTTTAAGATACGTACTGGTGGATTGGACCAGTGGTTGCAGGAAGTGGTCACAGAAGCGTGACAGGGGTTCAAGCAGTGACCCAATGCCTGAAACAATGGGGCGTCCAGGGGGGGGGGGTTTGTTTTTATGGATTTTTGGGACTGTGTAGAAATATGGAATTTTGTCTTGTGTGGTGGTGAGGAATTTTGCCTCATTATGAGATATGTGACCAGAGCTTTCCGCATCATCCACTATGGTTTTGATGCGGGTTTTCAAGGTGGGCGTAGGGTCACGGGTGAGTAACTCGTAGTTTTTGGTGTCATTTAGTAGGCGCTCACATTCCTGATGGTAATCCTCTTTGTTGAGTATGACCGTACCTCCCCCTTTGTCTGCCGGTTTGATTATGATATCTGTATTGGTTTTCAAAGACATGAGAGCCATACGTTCTGCTTTGCTGGTGTTTTGGAACGTGTGGGGTTCTTTGAGTGCTTCTATTTCTTTGTACACTGTCTGCTCATATACCATGATCTCAGGTGGTATGGAGCAAGGTGGAGGCATGAATGTGGATTTGACCCTGAGGGTGGTGTCCCCCTGGTCTTCCAGATCGGTGGTGATCGGTGTGTTTTCAAAGAAGGCCTTGAGTTTGATTTTGCGGAAAAATTCCGCAAGTTCACAATGTAATTTAAATTTATCCAATTTGGTTGTGGGAGCAAAGCCGAGGCCTTTTTCTAGGATTGTTATTTCTGTGGGTGTCAGAGCATAGTTGGAGAGGTTGGTGACTAGGCTCAGCGCGTGCTCGGGCCTGGTTGTTGGTCTCTGGTTTGACTCCTCGTTTGGGCACCTTGCTGTGGGTTGTCCTGCCAGTGTACGGTGTTCCCTCTGCGTCTCCTTCCGCGTCCTCGTCGGCCTCTTCCTAAAAAAGCCTGTGGATGAGTTTGGTTCAGATATGGCGGTGGGGGTCCAAACGGCGGATTCCAGCCGTATCCGAACTGAGGGGGCATTGGTTGGTACATAGGGGGATACGCCAAGTTGGGTCCCTGGGGGCCGTGGGGCCATGGTGGTTGCCATCCGGGTTGTCCGTTTCTGCCTTGTTGGCGTCTGCGGTAGCTGTTGTTGCTAGAACCGCTACTTGCGGATGAGTCATCATCTGATGAGGTGCCTGTTGTGTCTGCCCGGTGGGGTGGTTGGTAATCAGCTTCTGCATAGGGATACGTCTTGGCGTAGGAGAATCTTTTGAGGTCCTTCTGAAATTTGTTAATCTTATTTTGTGTGAGGCCTTCTTTGTACTCGTTGATTTCTTTATTTGTTTCATCCAATTTTTTCTTAAATGAAGACAGTGTGGCTTTGAAATGAGATTCTGTAGCTTGTATTTCGATGAGAAAAGCATCAGAGAGGCGTTTGGATGTTTGGATGATAAGTATCATCCAGTCACGGGTACACCTCCATGCTATTTGGGCCCAATCTTTCCGAAAGGTCGGGTCTTCAAGGAAGATCCGTGGGGCATTGGTGACAATTAGGCCCCTGGGTGCCGTGTTGTTTCGTAGGTATTCTGTCAAAATGACTCCGTGGAGTATAGTGCGTATTCTGTTGCGTTTTTTCTCATTGAGATTATCCCAATCTGCTGTTTGGGCAATGGATGATGCCAGATTGAAGTCTGCCAGTAGGGGAGGATTGTCAAGTATACTGTTAACATCGTCCAGCGTGAACCCTAGACCCGGATTTTCAGCCATAGTGAAAAGGAGGGGGGGGGGGGGAAAGAGAGGGAGAGAGAAAAGAGAGAAGAACAGGCGAGCGTCGTCAGTAGATGAGGCTCTCGCAGCTGTGCGCTGCAAATCAATACTCAGCCATAGTGTAATATATTCTCCCTTTTGCTTTTACTCTTTACTTCTAGCACTCATTTGTAGAGCGCCACCTAAGGGTAATTGCCCCTTTTCTATACAGTGTACCCTAGAGATAATTTGGTACACTTACAACCTACCTGAATATACTAGTCTCACCCTCGCTCACTCGTTGCGACCGAGCCCGACTATTCTAGCCAGTGGCTACACGCCGTCACCGGCTTATAGTTGCCTGCCACTCCGTCCAGGCACCCCACGACGGCGACTCACACGCTCCTTGCTGGCCTCACTGTTAACTCACCAAGGGCGCATTCCGCCCACCACAACATCTGATAATTTGAAGCACCAGCCGATAGCCGCATGTCACTACGTGTGTGTTGCCACCTGTACGACCACCTGCCTTTAAAGATCCTTTTTCACAGTCAGTCAAAGATTGCATTTTATAATTGTTTAGTACGTATTATAGCATCTTTTGCCATCTATGTCTGTGTATTGTTTTCTTTCCCACAGGTTTTTCGCTGCGGTGTCTGCCAATGAGCTGATATCGCTTCCACACACCTTAGCGAGTGTGTAGGTAAATTACCCTCTTTTTCTCTTTTTCACTTTTCACGTGGCACCGTTTTGCCACTCACTGCACTTCCTGGTCCTGAAGAAAGCCCCATATATTTTAAGGCGGGCTGAAACATGTAGACCACACACATAGTTAACTACGAAATCAAATTCCTTTCTTAGTTACTTCACATAATTTTTAATTTTAATATATCCTGAGCCGCCATCATTAAAGTTCCCCCGGCAAGGATTCTCAGAGATATTTTTAACTTTTCACAACATCACACTATCACACCACACCAGCTCCGCTGTAGTCAGGCGTTGCAGCACAACCGGGAGGCGCTCGGCCACCCGGTTGGGGCCCCTATGATGAAGCATGACACCAACTAGGTTGGTGTGTGAGGGGCCTTTTACTCACCTAGTGGGTTCCCAAGCACTGCTTGCCAGTGATCGTACCAACACCAATGGGTCTGTCCATTTTTGATTAATCGTATATATATTACAGGGGATACGGACGCACCCTTGCCTCCCTAGCTCTCCCATTGTTCTCCTCATTGATTTGCAGCGCACAGCTGCGAGAGCCTCATCTACTGACGACGCTCGCCTGTTCTTCTCTCTTTTCTCTCTCCCTCTCTTTTCCCCCCCCCCCTCCTTTTCACTATGGCTGAAAATCCGGGTCTAGGGTTCACGCTGGACGATGTTAACAGTATACTTGACAATCCTCCCCTACTGGCAGACTTCAATCTGGCATCATCCATTGCCCAAACAGCAGATTGGGATAATCTCAATGAGAAAAAACGCAACAGAATACGCACTATACTCCACGGAGTCATTTTGACAGAATACCTACGAAACAACACGGCACCCAGGGGCCTAATTGTCACCAATGCCCCACGGATCTTCCTTGAAGACCCGACCTTTCGGAAAGATTGGGCCCAAATAGCATGGAGGTGTACCCGTGACTGGATGATACTTATCATCCAAACATCCAAACGCCTCTCTGATGCTTTTCTCATCGAAATACAAGCTACAGAATCTCATTTCAAAGCCACACTGTCTTCATTTAAGAAAAAATTGGATGAAACAAATAAAGAAATCAACGAGTACAAAGAAGGCCTCACACAAAATAAGATTAACAAATTTCAGAAGGACCTCAAAAGATTCTCCTACGCCAAGACGTATCCCTATGCAGAAGCTGATTACCAACCACCCCACCGGGCAGACACAACAGGCACCTCATCAGATGATGACTCATCCGCAAGTAGCGGTTCTAGCAACAACAGCTACCGCAGACGCCAACAAGGCAGAAACGGACAACCCGGATGGCAACCACCATGGCCCCACGGCCCCCAGGGACCCAACTTGGCGTATCCCCCTATGTACCAACCAATGCCCCCTCAGTTCGGATACGGCTGGAATCCGCCGTTTGGACCCCCACCGCCATATCTGAACCAAACTCATCCACAGGCTTTTTTAGGAAGAGGCCGACGAGGACGCGGAAGGAGACGCAGAGGGAACACCGTACACTGGCAGGACAACCCACAGCAAGGTGCCCAAACGAGGAGTCAAACCAGAGACCAACAACCAGGCCCGAGCACGCGCTGAGCCTAGTCACCAACCTCTCCAACTATGCTCTGACACCCACAGAAATAACCATCCTAGAAAAAGGCCTCGGCTTTGCTCCCACAACCAAATTGGATAAATTTAAATTACATTGTGAACTTGCGGAATTTTTCCGCAAAATCAAACTCAAGGCCTTCTTTGAAAACACACCGATCACCACCGATCTGGAAGACCAGGGGGACACCACCCTCAGGGTTAAATCCACATTCATGCCTCCACCTTGCTCCATACCACCTGAGATCATGGTATATGAGCAGACAGTGTACAAAGGAATAGAAGCACTCAAAGAACCCCACACGTTCCAAAACACCAGCAAAGCAGAACGTATGGCTCTCATGTCTTTGAAAACCAATACAGATATCATAATCAAACCGGCAGACAAAGGGGGAGGTACGGTCATACTCAACAAAGAGGATTACCATCAGGAATGTGAGCGCCTACTAAATGACACCAAAAACTACGAGTTACTCACCCGTGACCCTACGCCCACCTTGAAAACCCGCATCAAAACCATAGTGGATGATGCGGAAAGCTCTGGTCACATATCTCATAATGAGGCAAAATTCCTCACCACCACACAAGACAAAATTCCATATTTCTACACAGTCCCAAAAATCCATAAAAACAAACCCCCCCCCCCTGGACGCCCCATTGTTTCAGGCATTGGGTCACTGCTTGAACCCCTGTCACGCTTCTGTGACCACTTCCTGCAACCACTGGTCCAATCCACCAGTACGTATCTTAAAGACACTAAGGACCTACTAGGACTACTAGCAGACGTGAACTACGACCCTAACACCTCCTTTCTCGTATCACTTGACGTGGAAAGCCTTTATACTAGCCTTCCCCAAGATGACACATTGAGAGTACTAGAAGAGGCTCTAAGAGACTCCAATTGGCAACACAGAACCCCACGCTCTTTCGTACTGACATGCGCCACCTTGGCACTCAAAGAAAACTACTTTGAGTACCAGGGCAAACTCTACTTACAGAAGTACGGTACTTCTATGGGGAGCGTTTTCGCCCCCAGCATAGCAGGCCTGTATGTATTCAATTTTGAGACTAAACACCTTCTCAACAACAGCACACCACGCATTCCCCAAATCAAGTTTTATAGGCGATACATTGATGACATCCTCCTAATTTGGGAGGGATCACAAGAGTCCCTGGCCTCATTCTGCGATTGGATTAACACATGTGACCCTAATCTCAGATTCACACATAACGCAGACAGGCACAAGACCACCTTTCTTGATTTGGATATACAGGCAACCTCGGGAGGTCTCACGAGCAAGACACATTTTAAACCAACAGCCCGGAACTCCCTACTGCACTTCACCAGTTTCCATCCCCGAGTTCTCCGCGAGAATCTCCCATACGGCCAGTTCCTCCGCCTTCGTAGGAACTGCAGTGCGATCAAAGACTACAAAACACAGGCCACCGACCTCTGCGAGAAACTGCACCAACGTGGCTACCCGCAAAAAATAACCAAGACAGCCAACAAAAGGGCCAGGAATCAAAATCGTGATGGCCTTTTGGACAACCTCATTAAGGAACCCACCAATCCCCCATTGACATGCGTCACCACCTACAACATAGTGACACACAAAGTTGCCCAGATTATCAAAAGAAATTGGAAAATACTCAATACAGGCAAACTCAACTGGGAACCCCCACTCCTATCGAACAAGAGAGCACGCACCATCAAAGACACTGGTGTGTCCACAAGACCACTTCCCCTTCCCAGGCCTACCAACACGGTCTTGAACGCCTGGGGTCTGCCCAGCATCAAAGGACATTTCCCCTGCGGCAACTGTAGCGTCTGCCACATCACAGAAACAACCAAAAGCCTACACCTAGAACCAGGCAAAATATGGGAGCTTCGCAAACACACGAATTGCAATACAGAAAATGTGGTGTACCGCATAACGTGCCCATGCAATCTTGTCTACATTGGCATGACCACTCGGAAGGTGAAAACCAGGATTTGCGAGCATCGAAGCACGATACGCTGCAAAAAGAACATCACCAAAATGACGAATCATTTCCTGGAGAAGGGCCACACCACCAACGATATGAGATGGGTCGTTTTGGAAGCCCTGGATAACAATCTACCCAATATCCAGAACCGCCTGTTTGAACAAGAACAAAGATGGATTTATCGCCTTTCCAGCCACCTTAAAGGGCTGAACGACAATATCCCCTGGAACAGCCTGAGGAGACCCTAACCGTGTGCCTGTTACTTTTTTGGCTTGTACATGAACATTCCCAGCAGGGGCACAGACGCCGCATCAACCGTGGCAGCATCACCCATAAATATTTTAGCCACTACGCTAATACTAGTTCGCTGTGTAACATCGCCTTCTCCTATTTACACTCTGTGTCCTAGTCATGGCCAGAAAATAATTGGCACGTATATGAACATTCCCAGCAGGGGCACTGACGCCCCACGCATCATGGAAGTCTAATTCATTGATATCTCTGCCAGAGCCAACACAAGTCCGCTGTTTAGCACCAACACTTCGTTTGCTAGTCCGTGCGCATGCGCGCGGAAGCAGCATCCCAGACACACGCACTCTCTTCCCACACCCACAGCCAGTTAGTGACTCGCACGCACGCATGCGCAGTCTGCCTTGTCTCTCGCGCGATCACCGGACAGACAGCACGTACGCTATGGCTCCCGCCTCCTTAAAATCCCCAACAGTCTTCGACTCCACACCATCCAGGAGCCGGGAGACCTCAGTAGGTGCCAAGCGGGTGCTGCTCTCAGACCAAGTAAGGTGACGCGCGCTGACTAACTCTGGCATTGCCGGGCTTCTAACTACTATATCTACCCTGTCTTGACCCTGTACCGTTCCTTCCCAGATTCTGTGTCAGGAGGAGCGCACTCCTCCCCTTCCTGATCGGCGATCAATACTCAGCCATAGTGTAATATATTCTCCCTTTTGCTTTTACTCTTTACTTCTAGCACTCATTTGTAGAGCGCCACCTAAGGGTAATTGCCCCTTTTCTATACAGTGTACCCTAGAGATAATTTGGTACACTTACAACCTACCTGAATATACTAGTCTCACCCTCGCTCACTCGTTGCGACCGAGCCCGACTATTCTAGCCAGTGGCTACACGCCGTCACCGGCTTATAGTTGCCTGCCACTCCGTCCAGGCACCCCACGAGAGCGACTCACACGCTCCTTGCTGGCCTCACTGTTAACTCACCAAGGGCGCATTCCGCCCACCACAACATCTGATAATTTGAAGCACCAGCCGATAGCCGCATGTCACTACGTGTGTGTTGCCACCTGTACGACCACCTGCCTTTAAAGATCCTTTTTCACAGTCAGTCAAAGATTGCATTTTATAATTGTTTAGTACGTATTATAGCATCTTTTGCCATCTATGTCTGTGTATTGTTTTCTTTCCCACAGGTTTTTCGCTGCGGTGTCTGCCAATGAGCTGATATCGCTTCCACACACCTTAGCGAGTGTGTAGGTAAATTACCCTCTTTTTCTCTTTTTCACTTTTCACGTGGCACCGTTTTGCCACTCACTGCACTTCCTGGTCCTGAAGAAAGCCCCATATATTTTAAGGCGGGCTGAAACATGTAGACCACACACATAGTTAACTACGAAATCAAATTCCTTTCTTAGTTACTTCACATAATTTTTAATTTTAATATATCCTGAGCCGCCATCATTAAAGTTCCCCCGGCAAGGATTCTCAGAGATATTTTTAACTTTTCACAACATCACACTATCACACCACACCAGCTCCGCTGTAGTCAGGCGTTGCAGCACAACCGGGAGGCGCTCGGCCACCCGGTTGGGGCCCCTATGATGAAGCATGACACCAACTAGGTTGGTGTGTGAGGGGCCTTTTACTCACCTAGTGGGTTCCCAAGCACTGCTTGCCAGTGATCGTACCAACACCAATGGGTCTGTCCATTTTTGATTAATCGTATATATATTACAGGGGATACGGACGCACCCTTGCCTCCCTAGCTCTCCCATTGTTCTCCTCAATAATTTATGTTTGTCATTGGCACTGTACAGTGCTCCGCTGCCTTTTGGCTAGGTTTGCACTCTAGAAATACCACATATGTGCATATATACATTCATACATAGATAAATACATACATAAAAAGCACATTGGTTGCTGCTTCTGCTGGCACCTCACTGACTGGAAGAAAGCACACACGACCAGTTCTTGAAGTCTCTGATTTAACCCCTTCGATGCTGCGCAGATTCCGCCGCTGTGCTGACGGAATCTTGTGCGGGCGTGGTCATGACGGAATGGTTCCGTCATGAGCACAGCTCAACCGTGGGTCATGACGGAACCATTCCGTCATGAGCACCGAAGGGGTTAATGATGGTGGCTGGAACAACGGCTCCTGTAGCATGTTATGGGACAGTGGAAAGGGACCTGGTGTTCAACTTAATGTGTTTGTGTTGTTGCGAGTGCTCAAGTGAGAGTAAAAAGTGTGTGTGTGTGTGCGTGCATGTATGTGTGTGTGTGTGAAAGAGACAGCCGTTGTTAGAGCGTTAATGGGTGTGTGAGTTTTAGATGTGAAAGCAAATGTGACATGAGAGTTCTGCCTTTTAAAATATACAAGTGACTCATAGCTCATTTCCAGTGTTACAGTAACCAGTACTCTCACCCACCACCATGTTTATTAACCTGCTGGGTGTGAGAGAGTGCTGGAACATGAAAGTGTGTTGGGGTGAGAAAGAAAAAGCATGTATGTGTGAGAAGGCAGCATGCAGGCACAATCAGACGCCCAGTATAATTCTCCCAGTAGTTCCACACATTGAATGAATGAATGTGCGGGAGTGCTGAAGCACATGTTATCTGATACTACGATCAGTGGCACCAAAGCAACAGAGGTGGTGAGTTTTCAAAGCCTTGGCCAGAGAATGTGTCCTAAAGGCTTGGGTGGTTGACCTCGGAGCTGGAACTGGATTCGAGTCTCGGCAGGGACGCTAAACATTCGGTGATTCTGGGCAAATCACTTAGGGGCATATCAACAAGGGCTTTATCTCTGCTTTTTTGGCTTTAAAAGCCAAAAAAGCAGAGATAAAACTAGCGCACTATCAGCAACAGGGTGCTAACACGCAAATTCGCATGTTAGCACCCTTTTACTCTACGCTTCCCCTTGTATCTCTAATGAGATGCAAAGGGGGCGTTCCAGAGTAAAATAATAGGAGAAATGTCGCTAAGCGACATTTCTCCTATTATCAAGGATATCGTTCACCCTGTTAGCGATAAAAAAAGCAGCGCTAACCGCGGTTAACGCTGCTTTTTTACATCTGGTATTTTTCTGACTTAGCCATGATATCCTATGTAAGATGGATATCATGGCTAAGTATGTCTATCCCTATCAGCAAGCTATCACCAAACCTTGTGGGATTATCGCTGTATTTCCAGCAATAATCTCTCAATTGGCAGCTTGCGCTCTGAATTTTTTATCGCTTTGGAGATAAGCGTTGCTGATAGCATGCTATCTCCACGATAAAATTCAGAGTTATCCTCACGCTAAGAGCGCTGAGCGATAATTATCGCCGGCCCTTGCTGATATGCCCCTTAATCTCCCCTTGCCTAACAAAAATGAATGTGTCCATCTGTAAAGCGGGTCTAGTTTGCGCTATATAATACTCCCCCAAAACAATATTTTAAATACAGGACACAGTCCAGTGCTTAATTTGAGCCAGTGGGGGCCACCCGCACTTATTTTAGGGGACAGCACTTATTTTTCCGAATCAAATAATTACTGAGAGCAATAGAGAGAAAAATACACAAATTGGAAAGACGAGGAAGAGAAGAGGGAAAGAACAGTCCTAAAGAGAGAGAGCAGAAAACTGCAAGAGTGAAATAAAGGGTCATGGAGTGCGTGGCGGAGGATTCAAGTCAACTTTGTATTGAACATGCTAATATTTAAATGCACTGGCCTCGGGCTTCTGAGAGGAGATTTAGGCATGGGCACTCTCTCTTGTACTAGTGCAAGCTTAAAGAAATATCGAACACCATACCTAGATCTTAGGAGTTGAGGTACTGAAAATAAATCCAGAGAATCTGATCAAAGCGAATGCAGATGGAAATGTCTGAGTAATAAGGTCTGGAAAATGAACCGTGGTCTTTACAATAGAAAGCTTTGTGACAGAAACATAGAGGCATATTTACAAGCCTCTATCATCACTTTTTTCAACGTTCCTGTAGCAATACGGGCTTTACCTTATTTACAAGAGGGCATTAGGCCACTTAACGTGGCTCAACGCTGCCTTGTAAATAAGGCTCCTCTGCACGCTATACTTGGAGTGAAAGGGGTGGGCAATGGGTGTTGCAGTGGTCATGCCACCGCAACACCCATTGATTTTGACTGCCCCATATTTACAAGGGTGGTGTAAATATGAGGCAGTGACAAAACTAAGACCAGGGGAACCTGGTCTTAACAGGGAGAAATGAGAAGGAATGCTTTATTTCTCCTCGTTTTTGCTGTTTCTATGTGTGCTGCATTGTGCAGCACACAGAAAAACAGCAAACCGCTATGCATGATTGTTTGTGTGCAGGAAGTTGTCCCTTCCTGCACATAAACAATCATTTTAAAAGTGACGAGTTGCAACTTTTATGTGTGCTGCACAAAGCAGTACAGAAAGCAGTCACAAATCCGCATTTAATATTGTTTACGTGCTGGATGGGACACCTTCCTGTACATAAACAATCATTCCCCACAACGCAGGCACCCTTGGTGCCTTTTCTTGTAAGTATGCCCAATAATACCTTAAAATCAATTTGCATGAGGACTGAAGGCCAGTGTAACTTCTGCTGGGGCTCCAAAACCCTGTCAAACGTTCAAAAGTTAAACAATCCACACAGAGGTATTTTTCACAGGCTGTGCCGTTTACATATAGGTCACATGAAGGAGAAGCTGACAAGAGTTGACTTAGTACAGCCTGGAGATTACCAAATCATAAACTACATCAGTTCTAAACTGCGCTGGGGTGAAGGGCAGAATGTTTTTCGATCTTTATTTGAAAGTGGAAGAAGAAAGTAGCCGTGCTGATCTGAAAAGATCGAATGATGTCTTTATTTATCCATAACCCATGGCTTGTAACCTTTTCCGACAGGTTTGGCTCAGAAACCCTGCACGTGTAGTCGGGAGGGTGCTGGCTAAGGCAGCTTTCTCATGTCATGTGTGGGACACACAAAGCCCATCTCCAGTGTTTAGATTTACCCAGTTACCTTCAACCACCCAGGCAAACTTCAATATTCAACTGCTGACCTTTAATCTCCCCACTCATATGCGCCCACCCACTTTAAACAATCTGATCAAATTGCATCTGATCACCCATGTTCAACAACTCACCTTCATTTAGCCATCTAGCCTCACACTACCATCCCTACAGCTCCAGTCAGACACACAGAGCCCCGTGATTTCTCACTGGTGCAGAATCGGGACTGGTGAAACACGGTACAAGCACATTGTGCATTTGCGAAATGACACAATAGTGGTGAAAAGAAGGTAGACACTTTGCCCCTTCCTCCAGCACCTCTTAGAAAACTACGATGCGGAAGTTACTGGCAATGAAAGTAAAGGACAGAGAAACAGGGACAATGGGGGTGTGGACTGCCATTAAAAAGTAAGCATTGACTACGTAAATAGGTTGGACGAATAACTGAATGTGCATGGGCATTCCATCCATGCAGTCACTTATCCATTGTTGCATGTACTCACTAACTCATCCTTATTCTGCTGCATCCATTTTGGGTTAATTGTGCTGAGCTCCACCCCACGTTTTGATGTTCTTGCTGTTACTTTTACTATGTATGTCTAACTGATTCTATGTCCAGGCATCCTTCCTTACACTGGAAATGCACTACTTCTGGCCTTGGCTTCACTCTAATGTGTGTGGTTGTTTTTCTGGGCTTGGATTCAATCTAATGTGTGTGGTTGTTTTCTGACGCTATTTCGCTTGCACTGCATTTTTCTGAAATACGTGCTTTGGTTTTTTTTGGGGACCTTGGTTATTGTTTTTTGGTCCCTGCTCAACACGTTTTTTTCATAACTCTAATAACTCTAATAACTTTTTGATTAGGCATTCAGGATCCAAACAAGCCAACTCAATTGATGAATATAATTTATGTAGAAATAATTTTTGGAGGGTATAGAAAAAATAGGTAAGTATTCTGTGAAACTGTATGAAAACTAAATATTTTTAATGGTAACAGGAAGATATGTATATATAAAGCCTATGCATTGCTGGGACTTTCCAACAAATAAATGAACAGTCACAAATATTCACTAAATATAACCTACAAATGTCTGACATATGTGAATTCACAAAAAGACTGATGAACTATGCAGCTCAGCTTAAAACCCAAAATCTTAAAGGTAAAAATATAAAGGTTTGCAATACAAATAGTTCTACTTTATAGGAGCTGATGTGTGTAAATTGGCAACATATTGACCTCTAAATGGTAAACATTCATGAGCCCATCTTCAGGACTATATTTGTTTAGAAAGACCCTTAAAAAGACAAATTGAACACCACTTTTGTCAAGAGTTCTCAAAATCAGTGCACAGACAAACTACGTCCAAACTGTGTGTGTCAATTCAACCACACCATGCAGCCCACATCATAAAAAGTGGGAAAAGTGGTGTGTACAGTGCCACAAAAGGTCATGCACCTCTGAATGCCTTTCATAGGAGAGGTATTGTATTGTGGGTGGTAAGCAACCACCTGGCCAACTGTAAGTGTACCTACATGTGTAAATCTTCTAACATGCTTATCGATTGTGCTGGCATCCAGTACAAAGCTATCATTTTATCTTACCTCTTGGGAATAAGGACTTCCATGTACACAGTACCTCCATGTCTAATGTGACATACTGAAATATGTAAATCAGTCATGTATACAAAATATATGTAAAACAAAACTTCCACAGATACATGCATCAGTGTGCGGCTTATACAAAAGTAAAGTAATGCCTAATAAAACTAAAGAAGTTTCTAGTTATTCAAATTATTTTCAAATCCTGCGTTTCTCTTGGTCCTTTAATGGGTCCTAAGCTAGACAGAGTACTTTCTCCTTTGTAGTCCAGCTCTCACTTCATTTTTGTATTGACTGTTTCCCACCCTTCTTGCCCCAGGCTCACCCTCCTTCTCTTCCTATTTAACCCCTCCCCCACTGTGTCAATGTGAGGGATGGAAAGGCTAAGGGAGACTTTTATTGCGACTTCCCTGTTTGGATAAAGAAACAGACACAAACTCATCCACTAAACCAGAGAACTTTCCATACCTTTCTACTAGACCTCTCAGCATTCGGTTGTTCTTCCCAGATACCCTTTGCCGTACTCCTCCTGTTTTCGCTGAATTTGTTTTTGTTGGCCTTAGGACTCCTCACACTTTAACACTGCTAACAAGTGCTAAAGTGCTTGTGCTCTCTCAATTTAACAAGGTGAAATTGGCTTAGATCCATTTGGCACATTTAATATATGTGTAAGTCCCTGGTAAAGTGGAATAACACATATCTAGGGCCTTTAAATGAAATGCTACTAGTGGGCCTCAAGCACTACTTGTGGCAACACTTAGTCATTTAACCATGTCTCAGGCCTGCCATTGCAGCCTGTGTGTGCATTTCAAACTGTCATTTAGACCTGGCAAAAAAAAACTATTAAAAGGCTTAAACGTTATTTTTAATACATGTAAGTCACCCCTAGAGTAGCCCCTACACAGCTCAGACAGCAGGGTACGGGCTATTCAAAAAGTTGGATATGCACTTTTGAATTTTTAAACCACAGTCATGCCGCTTTTAGAAAGTTGGCATTTTCTTGTCTTAGGCATTTGATGCCTGCAGCCTGTATCCTGGTTCACATGACTGGGTGTAGCTAGCAGTTGGTCTTTGTGTATTGCTCCGAGACAGTGAGATAAAAAATGGTGTTGGCAGCATGAGCTATCTTTGACTTGATGAGGAAAAGAGCTGTCACCTACCTCACAAAGCCTCTGCCACAGCACAGTCAAAGGGTTTGACACTAATCTTTTGAGCTCCCAGACAAGCTGATGCCAGGACAGGGAAACAGGAAATTCCAAGTACCTCTGGGGGAGACTGTTACTCTGCCGGGAGCTGTTAGAATGAGGCTGTTAGTGTTCGAAGAGATGTGTGTTTTGAGCACCGCTCTGTAGTGGGCGTGAATGCTTTCCAACTTTTTAGTCTGTGAGTGGGGTAAGAGTGCCTCTGTTAGAGTTTTAGTAATATTCCTGTGGGATTGGGAGTGTTGTTATTAGTGCAAGTCTTTTACTATGCTAGAGGTTTGAGAATGCTTTTAGTACTGTGTGACTGGAACTCAGTGAGAGGTGAGAGACAGCCTCTGGTAGAGTGTAATGGCTAGTTAAACAGGGGTGTGAGAATGTCATCAGTTTTAAGTATGTTTTTTTTCCAACCATAAGAGCTTTAGCAGTTCCTTACGTGCTTTTGTATAGGCTGTTGTTGAACACATGATATATATATATATATATATATTTATATTCACTGAAAAAAACATAGGTTTCAGGGACGTTATAGTTAGTTGGACAATGCACTGCTGATGACGTCACATATTATATCACTTATGACATGGTCAGTGACAGCACTGATGACATCATTGACAACATCTCAAATGACATCACTGATAACATCCCTGATGACATCATCCAGTGAATGTGTGTTTCTGTAAAGTTTAAATATGTTTAATAAATATATATATGCCAAGGTGTATTGAAGAATGAATGAGTGTATAAGACTCAGGATGGATGATTAAGTAGGTGTGTGACTAACTGTATAAGTGACTAATGAATTGTGTCTTGCTTAATGCATGTGTTAGCGACTGATATAGACATTCACACAGTTTAGGTTGTTAGTTGGTGTGTAAGCAGTTCCATGGTTTGGTTAGCAACTAAATGAGGATCTATATGAGCTATTCATTGCTTGTCTGAGTACCTGTATGAGTACCTGAGTGTCTGCTCTGTGACTCTCTGCATAGATGTGTGAGTGGCTAATTCACTAGTGTGAGAAGGTGGCCTGATATATGCTGTCCACTAGTTCTAGTGGGCACCTTGTATCAGTCCAAACAACCCCTTATGGTGATAGGTTAAAGACAACCTTTATTGAAAGCTATCCTAGTGGTAGCTATGGAGAGCAGCCTTCAGGCTAAGTCTTGAAGGAATGTAAAGCAGCTTGTTTTACCAGTCTATAATCTCTTGAATGGTCAAATGAAAAGACAACCACACCAGGTATATATTTAAAATATATGTATTTAAGTTAACACACACACCTCTAGTCTCTTTATGAGGCTGGAGTTCGAAGTACTTAAGTTACAAGATAGCAATCATCAGTAATAGCACAAATACACGTTTGGGCCCTAGGGGCGTACCAAACCATATACCAAAAAAGTGGTATAAGAACCACGGTTGAACTAGACACAAGGCCTAGAGCCTGTAGAATCACTGGGACCCCAAGGAACCACTCAAGGTAGTGACACAGGGAACCCACGGGGACTGTATGCAGTGTGTAAACACAACCGCGGGTTCCCGTTATCTTCTATGGGCAAAGTCGCGGTTGGGAATTTAAAGATTAGGGACACTTCTAATCGAGTCAGGACCAAACCCTTTTGGACTTAAGAAGTTCTAGGGCCAGCACCCATGGGAGCACTGGAGTACTCGAGTTACCTCACCCAGGGAAGCCGGGTGCATAGGTGTCTTTTGGTGTCGGGTCGCGTTGTCGATTTAAATGGAATCCTGCAAAGAACTGCTGCTGCCGTGAAGAGGAGAAGTGTCTGAAGAGATCCAAGCCTGGATCTGGGATGGAAGGAACATGAAAGCAGAGGGGACAGAGTCTGGGTCACTAGCCAGTGACCAAGGGCAGGATGGACCAAGGGTGGAATGCTACCCCCGCCGCCAGAATTGATGGGGGGGTAGTATTCCAAAGCGTTTGACACCAAACACGACATGTTTTGATGCAGCCATTCCAAAGTTAGCATTTACGAGTTTGTAATGCACTTAAGAGTATATGGTATGGCTGTATCGCAGAACAGCTATAAGGAAGGATTTCCAAAAGCTGCAGAGGGGCTCAGCTCATGCTTGGGCACCCTCTCACACAAAACCAAGCACTCTGCCTTCAGGATTGTCAAGGCCTGCCATAGGAGTGGCTTATAGGTTTATATGTGTCTGTATATATATGTGGATATAGGTAGCCTATACCACTGTAAGGGGTGCAAGCACACCCTTACCCAGGCTACAGTAGCAGACCTGTGGTGCCATTTTGAAGTGCTTCCCAGGGGTGGCATAACACATGCTTCAGCCCCTGGTAGGCCTCTGAGGTACCTATGCCCTAGGTACATAGTATACCATATACAAGGGGCTTATAAGGCACTCCAGAATCCAATTAGATATGTACCTAATGTACATGCAAACCATTTTAGAGAGGAAGCAGCTAGGCTGTGGTCCTGATTAGCAGGGCCACAGCCAGACTAAGGTAAAAAAACAGTGAAACACTAGCAAAAAGTGGGGGTACCCATGTGAAGCAGATCCTACTCTCCTACAACTAGGTAAATGTGTTCAAGTCTGTATCTGTGAAGGTCTGTATGGCTGAGTGAGTGTGTGTATGAATGTCTCGGTGAGTCCAAAAGGGTTTGGTCCTGACTCGATTAGAAGTGTCCCTAATCTTTCAATTCCCAACCGCGACTTTGCCCATAGAAGATAACGGGAACCCGCGGTTGGGGATTTAAAGATTAGGGACACTTCTAATCGAGTCAGGACCAAACCCTTTTGGACTTAAGAAGTTCTAGGGCCAGCACCCACGGGAGCACTGGAGTACTCGAGTTACCTCACCCAGGGAAGCCGGGTGCATAGGTGTCTTTTGGTGTGGGGTCGCGTTGTCGATTTAAATGGAATCCTCCAAAGAACTGCTGCTGCCGTGAAGAGGAGAAGTGTCTGAAGAGATCCAAGCCTGGATCTGGGATGGAAGGAACATGAAAGCAGAGGGGACAGAGTCTGGTTCACTAGCCAGTGACCAAGGGCAGGATGGACCAATGCCCACAGATGCCGGGTGCTTCAGGTGAGTTGATGGGTGTCTTGACTCTTCAGCCACGAGGTCCATGAGTCGTCGACGAAGTCCATGTGCTGGATTTGAGCAGTCCAGTGAAGTCTGTCTAGTGCTGCGGTGTCGGCGACCAGATTGGACCCAACAAGCCTTGGCAACGGCAAGTCACTGGAATTCAGGGAAAGGACTGTGGTGCAGACTAGCAAGGTCTGAGAGACTCACCCAGCAAGGGTAAGTCAGGGCACGTCTGGAGCAACCATGAAAGCCCAAGCAGAAAAGGAGTTCCCTTCGTGGGGACCTGCTAGCCAACGGGCTACTGATCGCGAAGGAGCCTCGAGCGGTCGCACTTGAAACTGGCCCACCGGTCACTCGTGGAGTGGAGGCCAGCAATCTTCGGTGCAGAAGGTGCTCAAGGCTGGGGCTACTCGGAGCCCAAGGCACAACTTCGAGGAGCCCAGGAAGGTGCTGTTGCTGCAAAAGATCACGGTGTCAGGGGTCACGGTTCCACATCACCCACGATAGCCACGGTCCTCAGCTTTGCTGTGGTCTCAGGGTAGCCTAGGGGAAGTCTGGAAATCCACCTCTGGTGATGCAAAGACTTCAACATCCGGCGGGAGCTTCAGCGATGCAGACCGGTCAGTTGCTTCTTTGGTGCCTGCCAAGCAGGGGAGTCACTCCTTGACCCCAAGGGAGAGTTCTTCTGTCTTCTAGTTTTGATAGAAAGTCGAAGGTCCAGGATATATGTTGCAGAGTTTCGTCCAGGGTAATCAAAAGTCCTACGGACTGGATTCCTATACTTATAGTAAGTTTAGGGGATGGACTAACTCTAAGGCCCCACCTATGGGTGGGCTCGGACAGAGGGGTGGTTACACCCATTTCCTTTGTCCAGTTTCGCGCCAGGTAGCCCCTGCAACCGGTTTGAACTGGACTATGCACAGGGACACCAAGTGTGCCCCCAGTGCAGGACTTCAAAGCACAAGAGAGTGCTCCCGCCCAGCCCCAATACACATCTGCCTGTCTGGGGAGGTGGTTACACCTCCCTTCAACAGGAAACCTATTGTCCAGGCCTCCCTTGCTGGAGTTTCGGTCAGCAGCAG
This sequence comes from Triturus cristatus, assembly GCF_964204655.1. Classification (NCBI taxonomy): domain Eukaryota; kingdom Metazoa; phylum Chordata; class Amphibia; order Caudata; family Salamandridae; genus Triturus; species Triturus cristatus. Next base: position 1,027,276,349 of record NC_140588.1, on the reverse strand, counting down.
GAGGCCAGACCCGTGTCTGTGGCAGAGGCATCCATTTTGTGATGCCAGGGCTCAGGAAATTTCTACCGGGTTTGACCAGTGTGAACATGTCTCTCCCTCTAGAAGGGTGGAATGCTACCCCCGCCGCCAGAATTGATGGGGGGGGGTAGTATTCCAAAGCGTTTGACACCAAACACGACATGTTTTGATGCAGCCATTCCAAAGTTAGCATTTACGAGTTTGTAATGCACTTAAGAGTATATGGTATGGCTGTATCGCAGAACAGCTATAAGGAAGGATTTCCAAAAGCTGCAGAGGGGCTCAGCTCATGCTTGGGCACCCTCTCACACAAAACCAAGCACTCTGCCTTCAGGATTGTCAAGGCCTGCCATAGGAGTGGCTTATAGGTTTATATGTGTCTGTATATATATGTGGATATAGGTAGCCTATACCACTGTAAGGGGTGCAAGCACACCCTTACCCAGGCTACAGTAGCAGACCTGTGGTGCCATTTTGAAGTGCTTCCCAGGGGTGGCATAACACATGCTTCAGCCCCTGGTAGGCCTCTGAGGTACCTATGCCCTAGGTACATAGTATACCATACACAAGGGGCTTATAAGGCACTCCAGAATCCAATTAGATATGTACCTAATGTACATGCAAACCATTTTAGAGAGGAAGCAGCTAGGCTGTGGTCCTGATTAGCAGGGCCACAGCCAGACTAAGGTCAAAAAACAGTGAAACACTAGCAAAAAGTGGGGGTACCCATGTGAAGCAGATCCTACTCTCCTACAACTAGGTAAATGTGTTCAAGTCTGTATCTGTGAAGGTCTGTATGGCTGAGTGAGTGTGTGTATGAATGTCTCGGTGAGTCCAAAAGGGTTTGGTCCTGACTCGATTAGAAGTGTCCCTAATCTTTAAATTCCCAACCGCGACTTTGCCCATAGAAGATAACGGGAACCCGCGGTTGGGAATTTAAAGATTAGGGACACTTCTAATCGAGTCAGGACCAAACCCTTTTGGACTTAAGAAGTTCTAGGGCCAGCACCCACGGGAGCACTGGAGTACTCGAGTTACCTCACCCAGGGAAGCCGGGTGCATAGGTGTCTTTTGGTGTCGGGTCGCGTTGTCGATTTAAATGGAATCCTCCAAAGAACTACTGCTGCCGTGAAGAGGAGAAGTGTCTGAAGAGATCCAAGCCTGGATCTGGGATGGAAGGAACATGAAAGCAGAGGGGACAGAGTCTGGTTCACTAGCCAGTGACCAAGGGCAGGATGGACCAATGCCCACAGATGTCGGGTGCTTCAGGTGAGTTGATGGGTGTCTTGACTCTTCAGCCACGAGGTCCATGAGTCGTCGACGAAGTCCATGTGCTGGATTTGAGCAGTCCAGTGAAGTCTGTCTAGTGCTGCGGTGTCGGCGACCAGATTGGACCCAACAAGCCTTGGCAACGGCAAGTCACTGGAATTCAGGGAAAGGACTGTGGTGCAGACTAGCAAGGTCTGAGAGACTCACCCAGCAAGGGTAAGTCAGGGCACGTCTGGAGCAACCATGAAAGCCCAAGCAGAAAAGGAGTTCCCTTCGTGGGGACCTGTTAGCCAACGGGCTACTGATCGCGAAGGAGCCTCGAGCGGTCGCACTTGAAACTGGCCCACCGGTCACTCGTGGAGTGGAGGCCAGCAATCTTCGGTGCAGAAGGTGCTCAAGGCTGGGGCTACTCGGAGCCCAAGGCACAACTTCGAGGAGCCCAGGAAGGTGCTGTTGCTGCAAAAGATCACGGTGTCAGGGGTCACGGTTCCACATCACCCACGATAGCCACGGTCCTCAGCTTTGCTGTGGTCTCAGGGTAGCCTAGGGGAAGTCTGGAAATCCACCTCTGGTGATGCAAAGACTTCGGCATCCGGCGGGAGCTTCAGCTATGAAGACCGGTCAGATGCTTCTTTGGTGCCTGCCAAGCAGGGGAGTCACTCCTTGACCCCAAGGGAGAGTTCTTCTGTCTTCTAGTCTTGATAGAAAGTCGAAGGACCAGGATATATGTTGCAGAGTTTAGTCCAGGGTAATCTAAAGTCCTGCGGACAGGATTCCTATACTTATAGTAAGTTTAGGGGATGGACTAACTCTAAGGCCCCACCTATGGGTGGGCTTGGAAAGAGGGGTGGTTACACCCATTTCCTTTGTCCAGTTTCGCGCCAGGTAGCCCCTGCAACCGGTTTGAACTGGACTATGCACAGGGACACCAAGTGTGCCCCCAGTGCAGGACTTCAAAGCACAAGAGAGTGCTCCCGCCCAGCCCCAATACACATCTGCCTGTCTGGGGAGGTGGTTACACCTCCCTTCAACAGGAAACCTATTGTCCAGGCCTCCCCTGCTGGAGTTTCGGTCAGCAGCAGGAGGCCAGACCCGTGTCTGTGGCAGAGGCATCCATTTTGTGATGCCAGGGCTCAGGAAAGTTCTACCGGGTTTGGCCAGTGTGAACATGTCTCTCCCTCTATGAAGTACTGGGTATTTTAAGCCCAGCGGTGCAGGGGAACACACCCTATGACTTTGGGGTTCTTCCTGTTTCAGACCTACAGAAACACAGAGTCTTCTGGGTGAAGTCAAAGATCAGTTTATTGGCTGCAGACCAATTACAGGCGTCCTAGAAGTACAACAGCGTGTATGTTCTCAGGAGACTGCTAAAAATCACAGAAACGAGCCTATTCTTAAATACAGAATTTCCTGCCTCAGGCATACATTCCTTAGCTTTATGGCATGGTCATATAAAGTATACATTACAAACGAAAAAGCAGAGTCATGATGACCATCCCACATTCCAGTTAAACAAGCCAGTAATTATTTACCCAGCAAGGCTCAGATCCCACATCAGATATCGATAGGCCCCAATAAACATGAGCATCTCCTGTTTTGGGAAACAAGCCATAAAGCAGGAACAGTCAGATGAGAAATAGATTAGCTGGAGGCTTGTGTAGGATGAAAAGACTTTATGGTGTGTCAAGCCCTGATGCTAATCACAGGTGGCCAGAGGACGGGGAACTCGTGAGACCAGTTTGACCTGGGGCAGCGGAGCCAAGCTGCCCAGGTCACAGAAAAGTCAAAGGAAGCCACATGTGCTCTGAAAGGCCCGTATTCGCTTCACACTACATAGCCTATGTGAGGGCAACCATAAGATGGCCACCGATACAAAATGGAACCCACGCAGTGATGTAAAATAGCGTATACACAGTGCATTCATAGCAAAAACGTTACAAAAAGCACTTGTACATACCGCATTAACCATTCGCGGTTCACTATTACCGAGGTAGACGGGGGTAGGGTCCTGCCTCCTACGCGGTCCCAAATTCTAAAGTACGACATCTAGAAGGGTGGAATGCTACCCCCGCCGCCAGAATTGATGGGGGGGTAGTATTCCAAAGCGTTTGACACCAAATACGACATGTTTTGATGCAGCCATTCCAAAGTTAGCATTTACGAGTTTATAATGCACTTAAGAGTATATGGTATGGCTGTATCGCAGAACAGCTATAAGGAAGGATTTCCAAAAGCTGCAGAGGGGCTCAGCTCATGCTTGGGCACCCTCTCACACAAAACCAAGCACTCTGCCTTCAGGATTGTCAAGGCCTGCCATAGGAGTGGCTTATAGGTTTATATGTGTCTGTATATATATGTGGATATAGGTAGCCTATACCACTGTAAGGGGTGCAAGCACACCCTTACCCAGGCTACAGTAGCATACCTGTGGTGCCATTTTGAAGTGCTTCCCAGGGGTGGCATAACACATGCTTCAGCCCCTGGTAAGCCTCTGAGGTACCTATGCCCTAGGTACATAGTATACCATATACAAGGGGCTTATAAGGCACTCCAGAATCCAATTAGATATGTACCTAATGTACATGCAATCCATTTTAGAGAGGAAGCAGCTAGGCTGTGGTCCTGATTAGCAGGGCCACAGCCAGACTAAGGTCAAAAAACAGTGAAACACTAGCAAAAAGTGGGGGTACCCATGTGAAGCAGATCCTACTCTCCTACAACTAGGTAAATGTGTTCAAGTCTGTATCTGTGAAGGTCTGTATGGCTGAGTGAGTGTGTGTATGAATGTCTCGGTGAGTGAATGGATGCCTCAGTGGTACATGTGAGTAACTCCATATGTGAAAGGCAGTATGTATGAGTGTTGGACTATATAAATGACTATATGTGAGAATGAGTGATTGTGAGAGTGCCTGTATGGATCAGTGTGTCCTTGTATTAGTTATTGTATTAGAGTGTAAGTATGTGTTAGTATATGTTTAAATAAGTGAGGTGGTATGTGTATAACTGTACAGGTGAGTAAATGAAAGTGTTATTGATTATTTCCATTACTGACTAGGTGTGTGAATAACTCTAAGAATCAGAGGCAGTGGGTGAGTGTCTGTATAGATATGTGACTGGATATGCTAATGCTGTATTGATGGATGACTGTATGTATGAGTGAGTGTATAGGTGAATGAATGGATGTGTGTAAACCTACAAATTAGAGAGTGGATATGCACTAATTGGTATTGGTGTGTTCATGGTTTCGAACATTATAGTCTGTATTTTAGACTGGGTGTATCAAGTGTTATGTTAGGGTCTAATCAGGTGCATCTGATTTTCACTTGGATGATGTCATCAGTGATGTCATTTGAGATGTCATCAGTGATGTCATCAGTGATGTCACTGACCATGTCATGAGTGATGTAATATGTGACGTCATCAGCAGTTGTAGGAGAGTAGGATCTGCACTTATGTTGTCCCCACTTTTTTTCTGATGTATACACTGATTTCTGGCTATAGTCTGGCTGGGTCCCTGCTAATCAGGGCCCCAGTCTCTCTGTTCTCTCTAAACGACTTGGTGTGCATATTCGATGCACTAGTGATTGGATACTGTGGTACCTTATGAGCCCCTAGTATATGGTACCTTAGGTACCTAGGGCATAGGCACTTCACAGGCCTACCAGGGGCTGCAGCATGTATTATGCCACCCCTGGGAATCATTCTCAATCTGACACCACAGGCCTGCTCCTGCAGCCTGTGTGAGGTAGTGTTAGCACTCCTCACTGGGATATAGGTTTCTATATCTCACCATACACACACATATAAACCTATCAGCCACCCCAATGGCAGGCCCTATGAATCCTGAGGGCAGAGTGCTTGGTTTACAATGTGAGGGTGTGCCTCTGCATGAGCAGGGCCCCTCTGCAGCTACCAGATCTATTCTCTATGGCTGTTTGTGGATGCGGTTAAACCATATACTCTTAAGTGCATTAAAATGCTAACTTTGGAATGACTGCATCAAAACATGTCGTGTTTGGTGTCAAACAACTTGGAATCATACCCTCACATCAGTCCATGATGTGGGAGCATGATCCCACCCTTCTAGAGGGGACGACATGTAAAACAACAGAAATCTGAAATGGATGCCACCTGCACAGACACTGGGCTTCCCTCCTGCTGCTGACTGAAACTCGCAGTGGAAGAAGCCCAACAAAAGGCATCCTGTCACAGGGAGGTGTCACCACCTTCCAGACAGGATTTAGTGTATTGGGGCTGGGTGGGTGAACTCTTAGAGTGCTTTGAAGTCCTGCACTGGATAAGCAGTAGGCTCCTCTGTGCATATGCCAACTCAAACCGGTTCAGGGGCTACCTGTCCCTGCTTTGGCGTGAAACTGGACAAAGGGAAGTGGGTGTAACCACCCCCTCCCCTGACCCTCCTAGAGGAGTGGTCATAGAGCTAGTTCCTCTCCTATCTTCAGTATAAGATAGCAAACTTTGCCATTGCAAAACAGATAACCATGGATGATGCTCTACAAAGAAGACTCCAGGCCCATCAACTTTCCACTACCTTTGGAAGACAGAAGAATCTGCCTTGGAGTCAAGGAGTGACTCCCCTGCTTGGCAGGCACCAAAAACCTTAAACAACAGTTGCAAACTTTCCCGCTCCCACCGAAGTTTGAAGTCCCTGCAGCCTCAGAAGTGGATTTCCTGACTTCTTGATGGCCATTGTAAGTCTCCAGCAGAGCTGTGGCGAGGGACCCCATGAGTGACGAGGAACAGCAATACCCGGTGACCGTGCACTATTTTCGAGTGCAAACCCTTCACGACGTTCTACAAACTTGTGTCTTGGACCATTTGTGGCCCAAGCCTCCAGCAGGTTTTGCAGTGAAAATCAGAGGCTTACCCCATCCCGAGTGACCGTGGGCTCCTGTGAAGCATTTCCTGAAGAGGTGCCTTCAGGATCCCTTGCCCATTGGCTTGTGGGTCCCCCGAAGACTTTCTTATCAACTCAAAGGGCTCCTCTGGTTGCTCCAGACCTGCCCTCACTTGCCCTTGCTGGGTGAGTCCCTCAGACCTTGCTGGTCTGCACCATTGACTTTCTGTACTTTACACAAGACTTGCAGTTGCCAAGGCATGTTGGCTCCAATCCGGTTGCCGATACCGCCATCAGCTGCAGACGTTGTAGGACACTTTGAATCCAGCTGCTGGTCATTGTCGAACTCTCCTGGACGTTGTGAGTAAAGAGTCAAAACACCATCGATGACCTGAAATCACCCGACATTTGTGGTCATCCATCTTCCTGGCCACCGGTCACTGGCAAGTAACTTTGAACACTGTCCCTTCAATTTTCAGGTCACCTCCATCTTGAATCCACCCTTGGATTCCACCAGACACTTCTTCAGTCGACGCAAGCAGCAAGTCTTCTTTGGTCTCCATAGAAAACAGCGACGCGACGCGACCCGACACCAAAAGACACCTATGCACCTGGCTTCCCTGGGTGAGGTAACTCGTGCACTCCAGGCCCTAGTGTGTGTTGGCCCTCGAAGTACTTACCTAGTAAGTGGCTGGCTTGTAGACTTCCTCGAAGTACCCTAAAACTTTAAAAATCAAACCGCGACTTGCGCTATTATAATCAATAGGGAACCCGCGGCTGTGTTCTCACACTGCATGCGTCTCCCATGGGCCTGTAACTTACCTGCTAACACTGCAGTAGTGAATCCCCAGGGCCTAGGCCTTGTCATTTTGCGAGTCGACATTCTTAACCCAATTTTTTAGTATATGGTCTGGTACGCCCCTAGGGCTCCAGCTATATTTATGCTTAACTTATTGAGAAACATTGAAATTTGAATGTGTATCTGGCTTCTAATCTCATAAAGAGATTAGTAGAGTGTGTCTAGTAATAAATTCATATATATTTGATATATATACCTGTGTGGTGTCATTTCATTTGGTAGTTCAAGAGATTATAAGGTAAAACAAGCTGCTTTACATTCCTCTGAGACTTAGCCTGAAGGCTGCTCTCCACAGCTACCACTAGGATAGCTTTGTTTAAAAGGTTGTCTTAAACCTATCTACCATAAGAGTCGAATTGGACTGGTGCAAGGTGGCCACTATAACGAGTGACCAGCATAGGGGGGGGGGCGCTAGAGGGCGCCAGTCCGTAATGGCCGCACCTGTGTGAGGCTCTCGCCAGCCGGGCGCTTTTCAGCTCCAACAGACCATCCTCCATCGAGGGATCGCCATTCTACCCAGCTCGATCCGTGGGGCTCCGGCCAGTGAACACCCCCACCGACTTGTGGCCCGATTGATTCGGCGGTTCGGCTGCGGGAGCGGCCGGAACTTTTCGCGGCCGGGGCTGCTGTGCGGCTGGAGCGCAGGGGCCAGCTACATCAACTACGCCACGGTGGGGACCCGGCGTGCGGACCAGGCCGCGCGACGAGACCGCTGCGAGGAGGGGAGATCGGCGCCGGGCGATCAGGCTGAGCCCATCCGGAGCCGGTTAACGCGTGTGGACCGGAGTTCTTCGGGGAGCTGCTGGACACGGAGCTGCCGCCTACTACCTGCCTTCTGCTTGGGGAGCCATTGTGGAGAGATCCTTTGCAGCGTGGTCCGACTTCAGGGGCGGTGAGTGACGCGGACTCCTGCTGCCCCCCCCCACCCCCCCGCATTGGCTGGCGAGACTTACCTGCTGCTTAATTCAGATCTGGTCCCCGGGACGGGGGTGGCTGAGCGGGATGCCCTAACGGGGGTGCTGTGGTCGCTTGCTACCAGTGGTGCCTCGCGAAGGGGTATTGCAGCGAGGCCTGCTCTTGGCTCTCCCCCTGGCCTGGTGCCCCTGACGGAGAATACACTGCGAGGCTGACCGAGAGGTCGAATCTTTGCCTGCCCCGACCGGAACAGTTGGATGGATAGCTTTATTGACGCTACATAGCTGGGGCGGCCCCCGGAAAGCGCGTCTTGAGGCTGTAGGGTGCCCCCCGCTTTCGAAGCATTGAGTTTGTGGGCTCTCCCTGGCTCCGTAATTCGCTGGACACATCGCTTTGTGGCCCTTGACTGCGCACCTGGGCGGGAGGAGTTTGAAGGACTGCTCTCGGTCCATAGTGTTCGATACGCCTAGGGGGTGCCTGTCCAAAGGAGACTGATTGTACTCGGGCTGGGCCCTTGGCGGCCATCATGGGGAAGGCGGACGCCAGGCAATCCCGGCTCCCGTTCGAATCCCACAAAAAAAAAGAAAAAACACCTCGGGCCCCGCAGCCGGGAGATGGCGACGCTGATGGCGACGACAGCGAAGAGGTAGATTGGAAGGCACTCCTTCTGAATATGCAGACCAGCCTCACCTCCATTGATTCCAAGATCGATGGCATGTCCCGTCGCCTCGATTCCGTAGTACACAGACTTGATCAACAGGAAGAGCGGTCTAAGGAGGCTGAACAGCGGATCTCGGATCTAGAAGATGGGGCATCGACCACCCAGACCAAGGTCTCGCAAATGGAAAGGCTACTAAAAGTCATCGCCGAAAAGAACGAGGATTTGGAGGCGAGATCACGCCGCAATAACGTACGCCTTCTTGGTCTGGCGGAGACTACCTCGGTGGGGCGAATGGAACTTTTCATTGAAAAACTCCTGTCGGACCTCTTTGGCGCGGATGCCTTCTCTACGCAGCTAGTGGTGGAGCGGGCTCATCGCACCTTGGGCCCCCGTCCGGTGCCCGGAGCACCCCCGCGGCCTGTGGTCATCCGCTTCTTAAACTACAGAGATCGGGACACCCTGCTACGCCTCGCCAGGGAGAAGCAACCTGTCCTCTTTGAAAATACCACGCTCTCCTTTTCCCCGGATTTTACACAAGCAGTGCAGGACGCCCGTCGCAAATTTGGACCGGTCAAGAAACGTCTGCTTCAAACCGGACTCCAATACTCCATGCTATACCCGGCCCGGCTTCGGGTGGTCCATCATGGTAAGCCCCATATATTTCAGGACCCTGCTCAGGCTGAACTATTTTTGAAGGACTGCAAAAAGTCTCCTGAATCCACCCGATCCCACTCGGAGAGGGCGGGGTCCCGATCACCCACTTCTGCCCCTGACTGATGTGGGATGTCTGGCCGTTACCATGTTCCCATGTTGCTATTGTTGTGGGTTGGCTTGCTACGCCGATGTCTTTCGTCCCGGTGGAACTGCTGGTTACACAACTATCTTTGAACATTGCTCCTGTATGGTTGAGCTATTACCTGTTAGGTTCTGATGGTCTCAATGGTCTCTTGATGTGTTCATTTTTTGCCTGCGCCCTGGCTTTGACCCCCCCCTCCCGCATTTTCCCTGGGCCTTACACCCAGAGGATAGCGGGTGAGATATCGGGGAAGTGGGATGGCCGGACTGGACCCCTAGTGTCCCCCTCTTGGGTGTTCCCCAATAAGTACATGACAGGACATTGTGGGGTTGAATGGGGTGGGGGAGATGCCCGACATGATTGGGATGTCGGAGTGGGTGGGTGGGTGGGATTTCTAGGGAATGTTTTGAAGTTGTTATTGTTTTTCAGCATGAGCACTGCGTATATACTTGTCAGGGTAGCACAGCATGCCTCCTTCACTAGACGACTACCTCCATGGCCTTGCTGCCAGATAGGCCCTTCAACCCACACTCTATCCATTAGCGAACATGACCCGCACCATGTGCACTGAGCTGGGGGGGGAGGTGTTCTGCTTGGGTTTTCGGATCAGATAGAACCCGCTCATCAGAGCCTCACTAACCCAGCCAGAACGTTACCCCCTCCCTAGAACCTATTTACAATAGTGCAACCACATATATCTACCACCTAAGGACAGGGAATTCCTACTATACATACCAAGACCTCTTATAATCGGCGGCCTCGCGATCCCATACGGATCCAGACCTCTCTGCCCATACGACAGTATCACAAGTGGCGGCCTCGCGATCCCATACGAATCCAGACCTCTCTGCCCATACGACAGTATCACCAGTGGCGGCCTCGCGATCCCATACGAATCCCGACCTCTCTGCCCATACGACAGTATCAGCACAATCGGCGGCCTCGCGATCCCATACGAATCCAGACCTCTCTGCCCATACGACAGTATCACAAGTGGCGGCCTCGCGATCCCATACGAATCCAGACCTCTCTACCCAGACGGCAGTCTCAGCACAATCGGCGGCCTCGCGATCCCATACGAATCCAGACCTCTCTGCCCATACGACAGTATCACAAGTGGCGGCCTCGCGATCCCATACGAATCCAGACCTCTCTACCCAGACGGCAGTCTCAGCACAATCGGCGGCCTCGCGATCCCATACGAATCCAGACCTCTCTGCCCATACGACAGTATCACAAGTGGCGGCCTCGCGATCCCATACGAATCCAGACCTCTCTACCCAGACGGCAGTCTCAGCACAATCGGCGGCCTCGCGATCCCATACGAATCCAGGCCTCTCTGCCCATACAACAGTATCACAAGTGGCGGCCTCGCGATCCCATACGAATCCAGACCTCTCTACCTAGACGGCAGTCTCAGCACAATCGGCGGCCTCGCGATCCCATACGAATCCAGGCCTCTCTGCCCATACGACAGTATCACAAGTGGCGGCCTCGCGATCCCATACGAATCCAGACCTCTCTACCTAGACGGCAGTCTCATACGACAGTTCATCCTATGATCACCATAACATACAAGAAGGGAATCAGTCTCACTATTCATCAGATCACACAAGGACTGCCAGTTCGAGCATAGCCTGTTCTCCGGTTCGAGGGGCTCCTCTTTCCCTTATTCAGTTACCACTTACCTGATCAGGGTTAACATCTGTTCATGTAGCCGCAGCTGACTAGAAGAATAGGCTACCCTCTCATACAAGAACACGCAGCACATGTTGGTTCACTACAAACTGGGTACTTTATTACTCATTGCATACACAATCACATAACATTACAATATAACACATAACCTGCAAAGAACAGTGAAAGATTAAGTTGTACACTCTAATAAGAAAGGGTCGACATCACCTTAGAAGTATGTAGCCTGCACTCAGTGGTCATCTAGGTTCCCTTCTCGTCTGTGCCTCGGCTCGCCTGGAAGTCACACCTCCGCAGTCACGGATCACCCTTCTCCGAGTCACTGGGACCTCTTCCTTATCGGCTACTCTCTCCTCTCTGGCTATTCTGCTAGGAGAGCATCTGTCTCTCGTTTCTTCTCCGCCTTCAAGATGGCGTCTGTCTTCCCTGGAATAAGTAATAGCTTTACTGCTATCGGCTAGATGCCGCCTACGGACTGAACATGTAACTGCCTCAGACTTTCACTAATATAGAGGTGCGTTTCCTCATGGAAAATTCCGGCCCGTAACCTGCCGCCCACCAAATTCTTGTACCTCCCCGTACCAAGGACACTTTCCCAGCCGGCCGGCCTGATGTAGTGTCTTCGGCATGAAGAAAAATACAATCCTTCGATAAGGGCCGGCCTGAACCGGTTCTCTCCAAGCGAATAACACCTCATAACTAAAACATTACATTTGACCTAGAAGCATCCCAAGCTGCCGGAGCAGAAAGAAAGATGGAGTCTCTCCCGTTTGAGGCCTACCAGGCCTGAATTCAGCACGGCTCCATGAAATACCCTCACTACAGGACAGGTTATCCCTAATACTAACGAATCTATCCCCTAGGCTATGTGTGCAAGCCCTGATCTATGGGGAAGAGCACAGAATCATGTCGAAGTGCCTAGTAAATAGGCTCCATTCACTACTCTAACCCTTAGACTTGAATGGTAAGAGACTGAAGTCACATTCAATTACTTTTCAACACAAGAAGGCCGGGAAAATCGAGCAGAACATTTCACCCTTGACTTCAGTCTATTATACATTCATTAAACAGAACTAATATCTGTGGAAGAATAATATGAAACAAGACTAACTGATCTATGTCTAGTACCAGGTGTGCAGAATTGAAATAGTGAAGGAATACACTGAATAAAGCAACAGATAGAAATCAAAATGCCGATAGTAATCAGAATACCTCCTAATATCTGACGTAACATATGCAAATCAGGTAACCAATTAAAGAGCCAGTCAAACCAGCCCTGGTCAATGTGTTTTCTAACTTCTTCTGTCAAGTCATGTAGTTTATCAATGTGAGCTTGAATGGATTTTGTATGATCAGACAAGTTAAAACAACAAAGACCCTCAAAATCAGAACAATCGTGTCCATGTTTAAGCAAAAGATAATCAATGGCCGCTCGATTTTGCAAGATAGCTCTACGTTCACCCTGGGCGTCTAATAGCATGTCAGACAGGACTGTAGAAGTATGATTAATGGATTTTACCATCCAGCAGGCCATTTTCCCAATAGATTTGGCATTATAAACTGCCAAAGCAGGAACACCAACAATTGAAATAGCCAGGCTAAGGTATTCAGACTTGGAATATAAATGCAAAGATGAGTCACAATCCTCCTGTAACCTCACTGTATCTCGAATCACACGAGAGTTGGCATTTGGATGTGATGAAAACATCAACAAGCTCAGTCTAGTAATGGCACAAGGGCCTCCAGAAATATTTGCGGGGATATATGGCCAGGAAGTATTACCACATGAGAAAAGCCATCCGGCAGGTAGTAACATCGTGCGATAATGACTGGCGGTAACTACCAAACTCTTGCAAGTCATGTTATTCTGAACAGAAGTACATGTTTTCGGTGTCCTTTGAAGGCACAAAGTACGTTCATGAGCGGTGAATGAAGTGGCACCTTTCAATCTTAAACGCATACATTCAGAAATCGCACTAGGATCACAAGTAAGGGAAAAACACAAATCACCCTGTGTGATATTATAGGTAACTATTTGGGACTGGATGGGGGTATCGGGTCTGACAGTACAGTAAACAAGGGGCAATACTCGTGGGTAGCAAAATCGCCCAGAAGAACATTGGGGCGAGCATTCGATATATTAAAAATATGAGTCAAAGTCTCCAATGAAGCAGGGACAGCAACTAAACAAGTCGCTAGAATGTCAGTCACCGATCTCATCGGTGTCAAGCAGAAATGAGGGGCTTTAGTTACTCGTTTGGCTAACGTAGTCCAAAAGTTCGACGACGAATCCCACGCAGCGAAGGAACGCGACACTCGGGTTCTCAACTCAGCCCGGGTTGATGGGATCCCTCCTCTCTCGTCGTACCAGCCCAAAAGGAGTCCAACGCCGACACATCCTGCAGCAACAGTCCAAAGAATGATCTGAAAGAGAATCAAATACAGGCATTATTCATTCTCGTAAGTAACATTTGTCAGCCGGGACTGCTTCCCAGCTATCTTTCCCTGGTCTCATAACTAAAATGGTGTTGTCTTGACCGGTTGCAATGACTTCTGCTTGTTCAGGGGGATTCTTAGGCGACTGCACCCAAACTCTGGCCCCAGGATTATCTGTGGAGCCAAAACCTTTCTGGCCTCGTACAGTTAGCAACGTTGGGGCAGTGCCTTTTGTGATCTCACCACTGAAAACAGGCATTATTAGCAATTGAGCCACTCGGTCAGTTTGGTGTATCAGTAAGTCAACCTCACTGCTATTCAGCAGGAGCACCTTAATCTCTCCCTGATAATCACTATCAATGATTCCTCCAAGCACCTGAATGCCTTTTACAGCCAGCCCGATCTAGGGGCGATTAATCCGAAATTCCCAGTTGGTATATGAACACCAACACCAGTTTCAATGATGACTCGATCCTTACTTTTTATAACGGTGTCATCCATGGCATGCAAGTCTAAACCTGCCGACCCTGGGGTCGCTCTACATGGAGCCAAAGCTCTGGGAGTAATCTCCCAGTACATCACAGTCTCTCTGATTTCATTGGGCTTAGCATCAACATTCGGAGGAAACAAACGCATAAGTGGGGATTCAGCATTTAGAAAAGGATGGTTATTCAAAATCAATAGCGCTTGAGGCAAAAAGTCTCGCCAATTCTTATACTTGTCATCTGTTAATTTACGTAACTGATCTTTCAGCAGTCCATTCAACCTCTCCACAAGACCCGAGGCCTGTGGATAATATGGTATATGAAACACCCATTCAATATTGTTTTCCACACAGAATTCCTGTACCAATCTTCCGCGAAAATGGGATGCATTATCAGATTGAATTTGGAATGGCACACCATAATACATCATAATCAATTCCAATGTTTTAATAGTATTCAATTGGGTAGCTTGCTTACAGGGAAGGGCCACCAACAGGCCACTGTATGTATCAACAATAGTGCAAACATATTGACAATTCCTACTCATAGGAAGCGGACCGATGTAATCAATCTGCCAAATTTGAGCGGGCAATTTCCCGCGATGTAAATGACCTTTAACAATTTGGGGCACTTTGCGCTGCCTGATATGCTGACAAATGGGACAATGTAGAATAACATTTTTGATTAAATCTAGGGGAATATAAATTCCTCGATCAGCAGCCCACCTGCTAGTGGCTTTCTCTCCAAAGTGTCCTGCTTTCTGGTGGGCCCATTTCGCCAATCCCGCAATATCAGAATCTTGCCTGTCCACCACTGCCTCAGCAATTTTAGATTTCTCATCTGCAATGTTATGAAAGAATTTGTCAAGAGAGTCTATCGGGGTATGAGCATCCACATGGAAGATTGTAACAGTACTCTGTGGGAGCATTTCCCAAATCTCCTGCCATAATTCTTTTCCCCACAGTTCTTTTGAATGGATTTTCCAACTATGGGAATGCCAAGTCGGTAACCAAACTGCCAGTCCATTGGCAGTAGACCAAGAATCGGTGAAAATATGACATGTGCCAGGTAACTCTTGTTTCAGAACTTGATAAACAGCATAGAGTTCAGCAAATTGACTGCTCTTACCCTCACCAGTTGTACTCAGCAATTTTTGTGTGATCGGATTATAGGACACCGCCTTCCAATGCCGTTTCGTCCCTATGAACCTTGCTGAACCATCCGTAAACCAGACATGGTTTCTGTCCTCTGCGGACAAATCATCAAAAGGTCTACCCCACTGAACAGGAGACTCCTGTACTAAAGGTACTGAACATTCACTCTCAGTCTCAGTCGATGGCGCCCGTGCCACCTGCTCATGCAAAGATGCAACTCCTTTTTGTCCCACACGTGCCCTGTCTTGTATATACCATTTCCATTTAATCACACTCGCCTCTTGAGTGTGTCCAATTCGGTGAGGTTTCGGCGAACTCATAACCCACTGCATGATAGGAATTTCAGGTCGCAAAACTATATCATGTCCCAAAGTCAATTGCTCGGTATCCACCAGAGCCCAATAACATGCAAGTAACTGTTTCTCAAAAGGTGTATAACGCTCACCAGCATCAGGTAACTTTTTGGTCCAGAAACCTAACGGTACTCTACTCTTGCCTTGTTTCTGCCACAAACTCCAATTCGCATAAAGGCCTTGTACAGACACATTCAAATCCACATCACCATCACATACAGGCCATAAATCCAGAGCATGCTGAATTGCTTCTTTTGCCAGACTGAACGCATCTTGCTGTGGTTTATCCCATTCAAATGCATTCTTTTTACGAGTAACATGGTACAAAGGGGCCAATATTTGACTCAAATGAGGAATATGCTGGCGCCAAAAACCAAACAAACCAATGAAGCTTTGGGCTTCTTTCCTATTCCTCGGAACTGCAAAATCAAGAATTTTCTGTTTAATCTGAGGGATCACTTCTCGGTGCCCCTCATGCCAATTAATACCCAAAAATTTCACAGCCTGGGACGGACCTTGTAATTTATCCGGGTTGATTTCCCAACCTTTCTCACGCAGGCACTCAATGACTCTGTCCAATTGGGTCTGAACTTCCTCTTGTGTTTCGCCTTGGATCAAAATATCATCAATATAGTGACATATCTGAATTTGCGGATGAACCGGTACCTCAGTCAAATGCTCTGCCACCAGCCGGTGACATATTGTAGGACTATGCACATAGCCCTGAGGAAGACTTCTAAACGTCATCTGACGCCCGTTCCACGTAAAACTGAATTGTTCCTGACACTCAGGGGCAATCGGAATTGAAAAGAAAGCATTAGCAATATCAATGGACGCATACCATGTACCTGGATGTTTTTGGATTCTTTCAATTAGGGTAATAATATCCGGTACTGCAACAGTCAAAGAGGGTGTGTGTCTATTCAATTCTCGATAATCAACAGTCATGCGCCAAGAATTATCACTCTTACGTACAGGCCAAACAGGATAATTCCAAGCAGAAGTAACTGGGGTTATAACTCCTGCATCCACCAACTCCTGAATAGTGGTACTAATCTCTTCATGACCACCTGGAATACGATACTGCTTCTGACGAACCACTTTTGTCGCCTGGGGAACTTTTATGGGGGGCATTCTTAAACGACCAACCCGTACAGGCCTGGACGATATATAATGTTTAGTTCCAAATTGGTAACATCCATCATCTAAGTGCAAAGTCATTCCTTTCAAAATATCAATTCCAATTATGAATTCTAAGAGTGGTACCACTAATACAGAGTATTCTTTTCTAGGAATTCTACCTATTCTCATTTCAAGTAAAGTTTGAACTGCGGGAGTTTCCTTTCCACCTAATCCGGTAATTGTAAAAGGCTGACCTTTAAACTTCTTTGATTTTCCATGAATAAGAGTGGCCTCCGCTCCTGTATCTACCAATGCTCGGGCCCTTTGGACATTACGATGTCTCCAATAAATATCAATATCTACATAGGGTCTATTATCTCTGTGAGCCCATCTGTGTACTGGAGCTTGACCTATTTCCTAGTCATTTTTACTGCGTTCTGTGTACCAGGATAAATCAGGATAAAGACTCTCACGTTTCCCAGGTATCGATACCTCCTGTTCATATCCATCTCCATTACGAAATGGATTCCTGTTCTCTGCATTGTACTGCGGATTTCGATCGGCCAATCTGTGTCGATCCTCTCTCCTTCTCAACTCAGGGGATTGATCCCTATCATCTCTACGTCTGCTGTTAACATAATCCTCTCTCCCCCTTTCTCTTTCCCCCTCTCTCTCTCTGTCTCTCTCACGACGGGGGGACAAATCACGTACATAACGTCGATCATCACGACGATCAGAGCGCCCACGGCGGTCGTCATCACCGCTACCGTCAGAAAAACCACGATCACACTCAGTCGTCCGAACACGCCGGGCACCCTCCTTTCGATCCAAGCCACGTTTGCGAAACATTTCCCACAAACGAGAAGTAGTCTCACCGTCAATGTCCTCCTTCCGCACACCATCGGCCAGAAGACCAAAAAACATATCACGTCTAGTAAGTTTATTGTCACCAGGAGTACGAGTGTCAGGCCGGGATTGCCGTTCAGGTTTAAACCACTCACCCAACTCACCGAGTTGGCGTACCGATTCCAGCACCATAGACAATATGTTACCAGTCTCATTAATCAATAAAGTCATCATGACCTGCTTATAAGCAACAGGGGAAGAACGAATAATACGACTCCGCACAGAAGATGTCAACAAACCATCAAGCAACCTGTCAGCAGTATTCAGAAAAATTGCCGTTTTCATCACCTCCTCTTTGAGACGTTGTGCAGCATCGCGCAAAGTATACCACGGTTTGTCATTCACAGGCCAGTCAGACTCAGTAGGATATTTTTGATTACAACCCTCAGTCGCCAATTGAAGCAAAGAAATTTGACCACCACCATTAAAGTTACGAAAATGATCCTGTACAGTAGAATCCGAACTCAAGGAACAAAACTTCAAACAATCGCCAACATCCAACATAATGCCAGCAGCGCCCAGTTCATAAAGGCGCACCATCCATGTGAGTAAGGTCTCACCAGCTCGCTGCCGAAATCGCTGCAAAATATCACTAATTTCTTGTTGAGTAAATCCTCCAAAGAGTCTAAAGCAATACCATTCGGAGCACCGGGAGCCTGCTGCAACTTCCGCCGAAAAACTGGATGCACCGAGACCGCGGGACGAGCATCACAAGGAGCTCGACCAGTACACGTAGAGGAACAATCAGTGTAAGAAGCATCGACCCCACTCGAAGGACGAGCGCAATCACGGGGTGCACCATCAGAGGCGCAAGAAGCAGACTTACAATCACGGCCGGAGCGAGAGGACTTGCGCTTGGCAGACTCCTCACCCGAGGAAGGAGAATCACTCGAGTTCCAGATATTACCATCCCATTCATCAGGATTCCAATCCAGTCCGGCTTTCGCCACGACCAGACGCACCTTTCGCGTCGAAACCCGACCACGCCGATTCTTGTATTTATAACGAGCAATTCGCACAGCCGCCCTCTCGGCAATAGTTTGGTACGTCTCAAGTTTGTCAGCAAGCAACTTATTTTGACACCGCAACAAAGTATGAGCATTCTGAATCTCAACAAAGTTCGCTTCCACATCCTTATGCAATTTCTGTAACTTCAACAACCTCTCATGCAGAATCCTGTACGCAGACAGAACAATCCAACCTCTGCGCCCCAAAACGGGAAGGCCATCACCCTTAGATACCGGCACCTTCTGTAAACAAGTAATCACAGTAGCCGGCTCCGCCAGCTCCAAAAAAGAATTCCAATTCTCACTCAAACCAGTAGAATCAGCCCACTCACGGGCTAAGGCTTCATAAGGCGTTGAATCCCAGCCGGGAATATCAACGGGCAACTTAAAAGTAGATTTCGACTTTCTAGAAAACATCTCGGAAAAGAAAGAAAAAAGAAAAAAAGAAAAGAGAGAAAGAGAAAGAAAAAAAAAACTACACACACAATTATAGACAAATAATATACAAACGAAACCACGCACGCGCCGAAAGCAAACACGATACAACCACAACGCACACAGGTTTCGTAAACGGTTCGTGACGCCAAATGTTCTGCTTGGGTTTTCGGATCAGATAGAACCCGCTCATCAGAGCCTCACTAACCCAGCCAGAACGTTACCCCCTCCCTAGAACCTATTTACAATAGTGCAACCACATATATCTACCACCTAAGGACAGGGAATTCCTACTATACATACCAAGACCTCTTATAATCGGCGGCCTCGCGATCCCATACGGATCCAGACCTCTCTGCCCATACGACAGTATCACAAGTGGCGGCCTCGCGATCCCATACGAATCCAGACCTCTCTGCCCATACGACAGTATCAGCACAATCGGCGGCCTCGCGATCCCATACGAATCCAGACATCTCTGCCCATACGACAGTATCACAAGTGGCGGCCTCGCGATCCCATACGAATCCAGACCTCTCTACCCAGACGGCAGTCTCAGCACAATCGGCGGCCTCGCGATCCCATACGAATCCAGACCTCTCTGCCCATACGACAGTATCACAAGTGGCGGCCTCGCGATCCCATACGAATCCAGACCTCTCTACCCAGACGGCAGTCTCAGCACAATCGGCGGCCTCGCGATCCCATACGAATCCAGACCTCTCTGCCCATACGACAGTATCACAAGTGGCGGCCTCGCGATCCCATACGAATCCAGACCTCTCTACCCAGACGGCAGTCTCAGCACAATCGGCGGCCTCGCGATCCCATACGAATCCAGGCCTCTCTGCCCATACAACAGTATCACAAGTGGCGGCCTCGCGATCCCATACGAATCCAGACCTCTCTACCTAGACGGCAGTCTCAGCACAATCGGCGGCCTCGCGATCCCATACGAATCCAGGCCTCTCTGCCCATACGACAGTATCACAAGTGGCGGCCTCG
This sequence comes from Triturus cristatus, assembly GCF_964204655.1. Lineage (NCBI taxonomy): Eukaryota > Metazoa > Chordata > Amphibia > Caudata > Salamandridae > Triturus > Triturus cristatus. The sequence goes on along the minus strand of NC_140588.1, from coordinate 1,027,256,378 downwards.
CGATCCCATACGAATCCAGACCTCTCTACCCAGACGGCAGTCTCATACGACAGTTCATCCTATGATCACCATAACATACAAGAAGGGAATCAGTCTCACTATTCATCAGATCACACAAGGACTGCCAGTTCGAGCATAGCCTGTTCTCCGGTTCGAGGGGCTCCTCTTTTCCTTATTCAGTTACCACTTACCTGATCAGGGTTAACATCTGTTCATGTAGCCGCAGCTGACTAGAAGAATAGGCTACCCTCTCATACAAGAACACGCAGCACATGTTGGTTCACTACAAACTGGGTACTTTATTACTCATTGCATACACAATCACATAACATTACAATATAACACATAACCTGCAAAGAACAGTGAAAGATTAAGTTGTACACTCTAATAAGAAAGGGTCGACATCACCTTAGTAGTATGTAGCCTGCACTCAGTGGTCATCTAGGTTCCCTTCTCGTCTGTGCCTCGGCTCGCCTGGAAGTCACACCTCCGCAGTCACGGATCACCCTTTTCCGAGTCACTGGGACCTCTTCCTTATCGGCTACTCTCTCCTCTCTGGCTATTCTGCTAGGAGAGCATCTGTCTCTCGGTTCTTCTCCGCCTTCAAGATGGCATCTGTCTTCCCTGGAATAAGTAATAGCTTTACTGCTAACGGCTAGATGCCGCCTACGGACTGAACATGTAACTGCCTCAGACTTTCACTAATATAGAGGTGCGTTTCCTCATGGAAAATTCCGGCCCGTAACCTGCCGCCCACCAAATTCTTGTACCTCCCCGTACCAAGGACACTTTCCCAGCCGGCCGGCCTGATGTAGTGTCTTCGGCATGAAGAAAAATACAATCCTTCGATAAGGGCCGGCCTGAACCGGTTCTCTCCAAGCGAATAACACCTCATAACTAAAACATTACATTTGACCTAGAAGCATCCCAAGCTGCCGGAGCAGAAAGAAAGATGGAGTCTCTCCCGTTTGAGGCCTACCAGGCCTGAATTCAGCACGGCTCCATGAAATACCCTCACTACAGGACAGGTTATCCCTAATACTAACGAATCTATCCCCTAGGCTATGTGTGCAAGCCCTGATCTATGGGGAAGAGCACAGGATCATGTCGAAGTGCCTAGTAAATAGGCTCCATTCACTACTCTAACCCTTAGACTTGAATGGTAAGAGACTGAAGTCACATTCAATTACTTTTCAACACAAGAAGGCCGGGAAAATCGAGCAGAACATTTCACCCTTGACTTCAGTCTATTATACATTCATTAAACAGAACTAATATCTGTGGAAGAATAATATGAAACAAGACTAACTGATCTATGTCTAGTACCAGGTGTGCAGAATTGAAATAGTGAAGGAATACACTGAATAAAGCAACAGATAGAAATCAAAATGCCGATAGTAATCAGAATACCTCCTAATATCTGACGTAACATATGCAAATCAGGTAACCAATTAAAGAGCCAGTCAAACCAGCCCTGGTCAATGTGTTTTCTAACTTCTTCTGTCAAGTCATGTAGTTTATCAATGTGAGCTTGAATGGATTTTGTATGATCAGACAAGTTAAAACAACAAAGACCCTCAAAATCAGAACAATCGTGTCCATGTTTAAGCAAAAGATAATCAATGGCCGCTCGATTTTGCAAGATAGCTCTACGTTCACACTGGGCGTCTAATAGCATGTCAGACAGGACTGTAGAAGTATGATTAATGGATTTTACCATCCAGCAGGCCATTTTCCCAATAGATTTGGCATTATAAACTGCCAAAGCAGGAACACCAACAATTGAAATAGCCAGGCTAAGGTATTCAGACTTGGAATATAAATGCAAAGATGAGTCACAATCCTCCTGTAACCTCACTGTATCTCGAATCACACGAGAGTTGGCATTTGGATGTGATGAAAACATCAACAAGCTCAGTCTAGTAATGGCACAAGGGCCTCCAGAAATATTTGCGGGGATATATGGCCAGGAAGTATTACCACATGAGAAAAGCCATCCGGCAGGTAGTAACATCGTGCGATAATGACTGGCGGTAACTACCAAACTCTTGCAAGTCATGTTATTCTGAACAGAAGTACATGTTTTCGGTGTCCTTTGAAGGCACAAAGTACGTTCATGAGCGGTGAATGAAGTGGCACCTTTCAATCTTAAACGCATACATTCAGAAATCGCACTAGGATCACAAGTAAGGGAAAAACACAAATCACCCTGTGTGATATTATAGGTAACTATTTGGGACTGGATGGGGGGTATCGGGTCTGACAGTACAGTACACAAGGGGCAATACTCGTGGGTAGCAAAATCGCCCAGAAGAACATTGGGGCGAGCATTCGATATATTAAAAATATGAGTCAAAGTCTCCAATGAAGCAGGGACAGCAACTAAACAAGTCGCTAGAATGTCAGTCACCGATCTCATCGGTGTCAAGCAGAAATGAGGGGCTTTAGTTACTCGTTTGGCTAACGTAGTCCAAAAGTTCGACGACGAATCCCACGCAGCGAAGGAACGCGACACTCGGGTTCTAAACTCAGCCCGGGTTGATGGGATCCCTCCTCTCTCGTCGTACCAGCCCAAAAGGAGTCCAACGCCGACACATCCTGCAGCAACAGTCCAAAGAATGATCTGAAAGAGAATCAAATACAGGCATTATTCATTCTCGTAAGTAACATTTGTCAGCCGGGACTGCTTCCCAGCTATCTTTCCCTGGTCTCATAACTAAAATGGTGTTGTCTTGACCGGTTGCAATGACTTCTGCTTGTTCAGGGGGATTCTTAGGCGACTGCACCCAAACTCTGGCCCCAGGATTATCTGTGGAGCCAAAACCTTTCTGGCCTCGTACAGTTAGCAACGTTGGGGCAGTGCCTTTTGTGATCTCACCACTGAAAACAGGCATTATTAGCAATTGAGCCACTCGGTCAGTTTGGTGTATCAGTAAGTCAACCTCACTGCTATTCAGCAGGAGCACCTTAATCTCTCCCTGATAATCACTATCAATGATTCCTCCAAGCACCTGAATGCCTTTTACAGCCAGCCCCGATCTAGGGGCGATTAATCCGAAATTCCCAGTTGGTATATGAACACCAACACCAGTTTCAATGATGACTCGATCCTTACTTTTTATAACGGTGTCATCCATGGCATGCAAGTCTAAACCTGCCGACCCTGGGGTCGCTCTACATGGAGCCAAAGCTCCGGGAGTAATCTCCCAGTACATCACAGTCTCTCTGATTTCATTGGGCTTAGCATCAACATTCGGAGGAAACAAACGCATAAGTGGGGATTCAGCATTTAGAAAAGGACGGTTATTCAAAATCAATAGCGCTTGAGGCAAAAAGTCTCGCCAATTCTTATACTTGTCATCTGTTAATTTACGTAACTGATCTTTCAGCAGTCCATTCAACCTCTCCACAAGACCCAAGGCCTGTGGATAATATGGTATATGAAACACCCATTCAATATTGTTTTCCACACAGAATTTCTGTACCAATCTTCCGCGAAAATGGGATGCATTATCAGATTGAATTTGGAATGGCACACCATAATACATCATAATCAATTCCAATGTTTTAATAGTATTCAATTGGGTAGCTTGCTTACAGGGAAGGGCCACCAACAGGCCACTGTATGTATCAACAATAGTGCAAACATATTGACAATTCCTACTCATAGGAAGCGGACCGATGTAATCAATCTGCCAAATTTGAGCGGGCAATTTCCCGCGATGTAAATGACCTTTAACAATTTGGGGCACTTTGCGCTGCCTGATATGCTGACAAATGGGACAATGTAGAATAACATTTTTGATTAAATCTAGGGGAATATAAATTCCTCGATCAGCAGCCCACCTGCTAGTGGCTTTCTCTCCAAAGTGTCCTGCTTTCTGGTGGGCCCATTTCGCCAATCCCGCAATATCAGAATCTTGCCTGTCCACCACTGCCTCAGCAATTTTAGATTTCTCATCTGCAATGTTATGAAAGAATTTGTCAAGAGAGTCTATCGGGGTATGAGCATCCACATGGAAGATTGTAACAGTACTCTGTGGGAGCATTTCCCAAATCTCCTGCCATAATTCTTTTCCCCACAGTTCTTTTGAATGGATTTTCCAACTATGGGAATGCCAAGTCGGTAACCAAACTGCCAGTTCATTGGCAGTAGACCAAGAATCGGTGAAAATATGACATGTGCCAGGTAACTCTTGTTTCAGAACTTGATAAACAGCATAGAGTTCAGCAAATTGACTGCTCTTACCCTCACCAGTTGTACTCAGCAATTTTTGTGTGATCGGATTATAGGACACCGCCTTCCAATGCCGTTTCGTCCCTATGAACCTTGCTGAACCATCCGTAAACCAGACATGGTTTCTGTCCTCTGCGGACAAATCATCAAAAGGTCTACCCCACTGAACAGGAGACTCCTGTACTAAAGGTACGGAACATTCACTCTCAGTCTCAGTCGATGGCGCCCGTGCCACCTGCTCATGCAAAGATGCAACTCCTTTTTGTCTAACACGTGCCCTGTCTTGTATATACCATTTCCATTTAATCACACTCGCCTCTTGAGCGTGTCCAATTCGGTGAGTTTTCGGCGAACTCATAACCCACTGCATGATAGGAATTTCAGGTCGCAAAACTATATCATGTCCCAAAGTCAATTGCTCGGTATCCACCAGAGCCCAATAACATGCAAGTAACTGTTTCTCAAAAGGTGTATAACGCTCACCAGCATCAGGTAACTTTTTGGTCCAGAAACCTAACGGTACTCTACTCTTGCCTTGTTTCTGCCACAAACTCCAATTCGCATAAAGGCCTTGTACAGACACATTCAAATCCACATCACCATCACATACAGGCCATAAATCCAGAGCATGCTGAATTGCTTCTTTTGCCAGACTGAACGCATCTTGCTGTGGTTTATCCCATTCAAATGCATTCTTTTTACGAGTAACATGGTACAAAGGGGCCAATATTTGACTCAAATGAGGAATATGCTGGCGCCAAAAACCAAACAAACCAATGAAGCTTTGGGCTTCTTTCCTATTCCTCGGAACTGCAAAATCAAGAATTTTCTGTTTAACCTGAGGGATCACTTCTCGGTGCCCCTCATGCCAATTAATACCCAAAAATTTCACAGCCTGGGACGGACCTTGTAATTTATCCGGGTTGATTTCCCAACCTTTCTCACGCAGGCACTCAATGACTCTGTCCAATTGGGTCTGAACTTCCTCTTGTGTTTCGCCTTGGATCAAAATATCATCAATATAGTGACATATCTGAATTTGCGGATGAACCGGTACCTCAGTCAAATGCTCTGCCACCAGCCGGTGACATATTGTAGGACTATGCACATAGCCCTGAGGAAGACTTCTAAACGTCATCTGACGCCCGTTCCACGTAAAACTGAATTGTTCCTGACACTCAGGGGCAATCGTAATTGAAAAGAAAGCATTAGCAATAGCAATGGACGCATACCATGTACCTGGATGTTTTTGGATTCTTTCAATTAGGGTAATAATATCCGGTACTGCAACAGTCAAAGAGGGTGTGTGTCTATTCAATTCTCGATAATCAACAGTCATGCGCCAAGAATTATCACTCTTACGTACAGGCCAAACAGGATTATTCCAAGCAGAAGTAACTGGGGTTATAACTCCTGCATCCACCAACTCCTGAATAGTGGTACTAATCTCTTCATGACCACCTGGAATACGATACTGCTTCTGACGAACCACTTTTGTCGCCTGGGGAACTTTTATGGGGGGCATTCTTAAACGACCAACCCGTACAGGCCTGGACGATATATAATGTTTAGTTCCAAATTGGTAACATCCATCATCTAAGTGCAAAGTCATTCCTTTCAAAATATCAATTCCAATTATGAATTCTAAGAGTGGTACCACTAATACAGAGTATTCTTTTCTAGGAATTCTACCTATTCTCATTTCAAGTAAAGTTTGAACTGCGGGAGTTTCCTTTCCACCTAATCCGGTAATTGTAAAAGGCTGACCTTTAAACTTCTTTGATTTTCCATGAATAAGAGTGGCCTCCGCTCCTGTATCTACCAATGCTCGGGCCCTTTGGACATTACGATGTCTCCAATAAATATCAATATCTACATAGGGTCTATTATCTCTGTGAGCCCATCTGTGTACTGGAGCTTGACCTATTTCCTAGTCATTTTTACTGCGTTCTGTGTACCAGGATAAATCAGGATAAAGACTCTCACGTTTCCCAGGTATCGATACCTCCTGTTCATATCCATCTCCATTACGAAATGGATTCCTGTTCTCTGCATTGTACTGCGGATTTCGATCGGCCAATCTGTGTCGATCCTCTCTCCTTCTCAACTCAGGGGATTGATCCCTATCATCTCTACGTCTGCTGTTAACATAATCCTCTCTCCCCCTTTCTCTTTCCCCCTCTCTCTCTCTGTCTCTCTCACGACGGGGGGACAAATCACGTACATAACGTCGATCATCACGACGATCAGAGCGCCCACGGCGGTCGTCATCACCGCTACCGTCAGAAAAACCACGATCACACTCAGTCGTCCGAACACGCCGGGCACCCTCCTTTCGATCCAAGCCACGTTTGCGAAACATTTCCCACAAACGAGAAGTAGTCTCACCGTCAATGTCCTCCTTCCGCACACCATCGGCCAGAAGACCAAAAAACATATCACGTCTAGTAAGTTTATTGTCACCAGGAGTACGAGTGTCAGGCCGGGATTGCCGTTCAGGTTTAAACCACTCACCCAACTCACCGAGTTGGCGTACCGATTCCAGCACCATAGACAATATGTTACCAGTCTCATTAATCAATAAAGTCATCATGACCTGCTTATAAGCAACAGGGGAAGAACGAATAATACGACTCCGCACAGAAGATGTCAACAAACCATCAAGCAACCTGTCAGCAGTATTCAGAAAAATTGCCGTTTTCATCACCTCCTCTTTGAGACGTTGTGCAGCATCGCGCAAAGTATACCACGGTTTGTCATTCACAGGCCAGTCAGACTCAGTAGGATATTTTTGATTACAACCCTCAGTCGCCAATTGAAGCAAAGAAATTTGACCACCACCATTAAAGTTACGAAAATGATCCTGTACAGTAGAATCCGAACTCAAGGAACAAAACTTCAAACAATCGCCAACATCCAACATAATGCCAGCAGCGCCCAGTTCATAAAGGCGCACCATCCATGTGAGTAAGGTCTCACCAGCTCGCTGCCGAAATCGCTGCAAAATATCACTAATTTCTTGTTGAGTAAAATCCTCCAAAGAGTCTAAAGCAATACCATTCGGAGCACCGGGAGCCTGCTGCAACTTCCGCCGAAAAACTGGATGCACCGAGACCGCGGGACGAGCATCACAAGGAGCTCGACCAGTACACGTAGAGGAACAATCAGTGTAAGAAGCATCGACCCCACTCGAAGGACGAGCGCAATCACGGGGTGCACCATCAGAGGCGCAAGAAGCAGACTTACAATCACGGCCGGAGCGAGAGGACTCGCGCTTGGCAGACTCCTCACCCGAGGAAGGAGAATCACTCGAGTTCCAGATATTACCATCCCATTCATCAGGATTCCAATCCAGTCCGGCTTTCGCCACGACCAGACGCACCTTTCGCGTCGAAACCCGACCACGCCGATTCTTGTATTTATAACGAGCAATTCGCACAGCCGCCCTCTCGGCAATAGTTTGGTACGTCTCAAGTTTGTCAGCAAGCAACTTATTTTGACACCGCAACAAAGTATGAGCATTCTGAATCTCAACAAAGTTCACTTCCACATCCTTATGCAATTTCTGTAACTTCAACAACCTCTCATGCAGAATCCTGTACGCAGACAGAACAATCCAACCTCTGCGCCCCAAAACGGGAAGGCCATCACCCTTAGATACCGGCACCTTCTGTAAACAAGTAATCACAGTAGCCGGCTCCGCCAGCTCCAAAAAAGAATTCCAATTCTCACTCAAACCAGTAGAATCAGCCCACTCACGGGCTAAGGCTTCATAAGGCGTTGAATCCCAGCCGGGAATATCAACGGGCAACTTAAAAGTAGATTTCGACTTTCTAGAAAACATCTCGGAAAAGAAAGAAAAAAGAAAAAAAGAAAAGAGAGAAAGAGAAAGAAAAAAAAAACTACACACACAATTATAGACAAATAATATACAAACGAAACCACGCACGCGCCGAAAGCAAACACGATACAATCACAACGCACACAGGTTTCGTAAACGGTTCGTGACGCCAAATGTTCTGCTTGGGTTTTCGGATCAGATAGAACCCGCTCATCAGAGCCTCACTAACCCAGCCAGAACGTTACCCCCTCCCTAGAACCTATTTACAATAGTGCAACCACATATATCTACCACCTAAGGACAGGGAATTCCTACTATACATACCAAGACCTCTTATAATCGGCGGCCTCGCGATCCCATACGGATCCAGACCTCTCTGCCCATACGACAGTATCACAAGTGGCGGCCTCGCGATCCCATACGAATCCAGACCTCTCTGCCCATACGACAGTATCACCAGTGGCGGCCTCGCGATCCCATACGAATCCAGACCTCTCTGCCCATACGACAGTATCAGCACAATCGGCGGCCTCGCGATCCCATACGAATCCAGACCTCTCTGCCCATACGACAGTATCACAAGTGGCGGCCTCGCGATCCCATACGAATCCAGATCTCTCTACCCAGACGGCAGTCTCAGCACAATCGGCGGCCTCGCGATCCCATACGAATCCAGACCTCTCTGCCCATACGACAGTATCACAAGTGGCGGCCTCGCGATCCCATACGAATCCAGACCTCTCTACCCAGACGGCAGTCTCAGCACAATCGGCGGCCTCGCGATCCCATACGAATCCAGACCTCTCTGCCCATACGACAGTATCACAAGTGGCGGCCTCGCGATCCCATACGAATCCAGACCTCTCTACCCAGACGGCAGTCTCAGCACAATCGGCGGCCTCGCGATCCCATACGAATCCAGGCCTCTCTGCCCATACAACAGTATCACAAGTGGCGGCCTCGCGATCCCATACGAATCCAGACCTCTCTACCTAGACGGCAGTCTCAGCACAATCGGCGGCCTCGCGATCCCATACGAATCCAGGCCTCTCTGCCCATACGACAGTATCACAAGTGGCGGCCTCGCGATCCCATACGAATCCAGACCTCTCTACCTAGACGGCAGTCTCATACGACAGTTCATCCTATGATCACCATAACATACAAGAAGGGAATCAGTCTCACTATTCATCAGATCACACAAGGACTGCCAGTTCGAGCATAGCCTGTTCTCCGGTTCGAGGGGCTCCTCTTTCCCTTATTCAGTTACCACTTACCTGATCAGGGTTAACATCTGTTCATGTAGCCGCAGCTGACTAGAAGAATAGGCTACCCTCTCATACAAGAACACGCAGCACATGTTGGTTCACTACAAACTGGGTACTTTATTACTCATTGCATACACAATCACATAACATTACAATATAACACATAACCTGCAAAGAACAGTGAAAGATTAAGTTGTACACTCTAATAAGAAAGGGTCGACATCACCTTAGTAGTATGTAGCCTGCACTCAGTGGTCATCTAGGTTCCCTTCTCGTCTGTGCCTCGGCTCGCCTGGAAGTCACACCTCCGCAGTCACGGATCACCCTTCTCCGAGTCACTGGGACCTCTTCCTTATCGGCTACTCTCTCCTCTCTGGCTATTCTGCTAGGAGAGCATCTGTCTCTCGGTTCTTCTCCGCCTTCAAGATGGCGTCTGTCTTCCCTGGAATAAGTAATAGCTTTACTGCTAACGGCTAGATGCCGCCTACGGACTGAACATGTAACTGCCTCAGACTTTCACTAATATAGAGGTGCGTTTCCTCATGGAAAATTCCGGCCCGTAACCTGCCGCCCACCATATTCTTGTACCTCCCCGTACCAAGGACACTTTCCCAGCCGGCCGGCCTGATGTAGTGTCTTCGGCATGAAGAAAAATACAATCCTTCGATAAGGGCCGGCCTGAACCGGTTCTCTCCAAGCGAATAACACCTCATAACTAAAACATTACATTTGACCTAGAAGCATCCCAAGCTGCCGGAGCAGAAAGAAAGATGGAGTCTCTCCCGTTTGAGGCCTACCAGGCCTGAATTCAGCACGGCTCCATGAAATACCCTCACTACAGGACAGGTTATCCCTAATACTAACGAATCTATCCCCTAGGCTATGTGTGCAAGCCCTGATCTATGGGGAAGAGCACAGGATCATGTCGAAGTGCCTAGTAAATAGGCTCCATTCACTACTCTAACCCTTAGACTTGAATGGTAAGAGACTGAAGTCACATTCAATTACTTTTCAACACAAGAAGGCCGGGAAAATCGAGCAGAACAGGAGGGCAGCTCACTGCTATCACCTGGAATGTGAGGGGGCTGGGAAATCCGAGGAAGCGCCGGCAGATCTTGGGTGCATTAGACAGATTGCATGCTCAGGTGGTCTTTCTTCAAGAGACCCACATGGATCCCCCCCGCACGGCTACCTTTGCTACCAGATGGGCGGCCCACTCGCTTCATGCACCTTACTCGTCTTATGCGAGAGGCACTACCATCCTAATCAAAAGAGGTATTCCCTATGTTCCTCTGGGCACCGCCGCAGATCGCGAGGGACGATATTGCATAGCGTGGGGAAGGATAGGTATAGAGACTATCACCCTAGCCTGCTCTTATGGCCCCAACTGTGATAACCCGAGCAGTTTCATGGCTCTCTGGAACAAGATCAGAGACGTGGGTTCCACACACCTCATCTGGGGGGGAGACTTCAACGCTGTACTGGACCCCGTTGTGGATAGGTCAAACCCTTCTATACACCATTACACTAATACACATAGATACCTGAGGGACATTTGTGACACTCAGGATGTCGTCGATGCCTGGCGTCATTTAAACCCGACTTCTCTGGAAGGCACGCACTGGAATACTGCACATGCAACATGGGCCAGAATAGACTACATCATGGTGAATAGGGCCTTAGCTCCCTCCCTGGTAGAGGTGCGTCATGTAGGCCGTACATACTCCGACCATTCCCCGGTGCTAGCCAAGTTTCGTCTACCGGATATAATGGGTAGACCCCCGATGCGGCGACTCCAACCCAACATCTTACTTGATGATCTGTTTCGAACCGAATTGGGTCAAGAATTAGAAGATTTCATATCTCGTAACAAGGGATCGGTGGAACAAGCGGCCACTTTTTGGGAAGCACTGAAGGTCACAATACGGGGGTTCTGCATCTCTAAGAGCTCCGGGGTGCTGAGGGTCCTGCGAGATGCATTGCGTAGACTGGAGTCCACACTACACACCCTGGAAACCAGCCCTGACTACGCTGACAACACAGATGCACAGGCAAAGTACCGCGAAACACTATCAGACTACACTTCCACCGCAGAAAGAGAAGTGCATTTCCGGGGCAAGTACTTTAGGGCTCGTGTGTACGGAGAGGGGGAGCGACCCGGTAAATCGCTGGCAGGGGCGATCTGCCCGCCGCGAGGCTCCAATTTTGTGCTGGAGCTGGAGGGAGAGGATGGGACCCCTATCCGGGATACACACTCGCTTTTAGCGGCCTTCACTACACACTACTCTACGCTCTATTCTACTACTAGGGTGGGCGCACTGGACATTGGCGACTACCTTAGTGAGCTCACGCTGGGCTGGCTCTCTGACCGTCAACGGGAGTTTCTTGCGGAACCAATAGGCCTGGAAGAAGTTAGGGATGCGATCAATCAGATGGCACCGGGGAGGGCTCCGGGGCTGGACGGGCTGCCCATGGATTTCTACAAGGTGTTTATTGATATCCTCGCTCCGGTACTCCTACAGGTATTCCTGGAAGCACATGAGTCCGGCACGCTTCCTTCGTCTATGCAAGAGGCTCTGATTACCTCCTTATTAAAGCCTGGAAAACCACCCCAATACTGCGACTCCTATCGTCCTCTCTCGTTAATTAACTGTGACGCCAAAATCCTGACTAAAATACTAGCTAATCGTTTGCAGTTATTACTGGGGGGCCTGGTGCTGTCTGATCAAGCGGGGTTTGTTCCTGGTAGGGCCACCTCCAACAATCTTCGGACGCTATTTTCCGTTATGCATAATGTAGACCCGGATTTGCCATTGGTGGCAGTTTTTTTAGACGCCACCAAGGCCTTTGACTCTCTGGAATGGGACTATCTTCACTGTATTTTACGCAATATGGGAATGCCCCTGGGTTTTACGCGCTGGATTGATATCCTATATGACCGGCTGTTTGCTAGGGTGGGGTTGAATGGGCGGATCTCGGACCCCTTTGTGGTGTCGCGGGGAACTCGCCGGGGATGCCCCCTATCTCCACTTCTGTTTGCGGTGGCGATGGAGCCCCTGGCGGCCCGGCTCCGTCAGCATCACCGAGACAAGGCTCTGCGCTGTCTTCAGCGTGAGGTCCTCATATCCTTATACGCAGATGACATCACGCTATACATCCGTGATCCCGCTACCAACCTCAACCCTGTCCTCCGGGAGTTCATTCGCTTTGCGGGTATGTCGGGTATCCATATCAACTGGGGAAAATCCACTATATTTCCGCTGACTGCAGCCGCTCAGCCGTTCCCTTTGGACTACCCCCTAAGATGGGACATGGATGAGGTTCGCTACCTCGGCATACTTCTCTCCCATGACCGTGAAGAGCTAATGCGGATGAACTATGGCCGTACGTTTGAACATATCCAGGCTTGCGTGTCCAGGTGGATCACGCTGCCCCTCTCTTTTGCAGGCCGCGCATCCCTGATCAAGATGGTGGTTCTTCCGAAGCTCCTGTACCTCTTCATGAATATTCCCTATTATCCAGGCAAATCCTTCTTTCAACTTCTGAGGTCTGAGCTTATTCGTCTGGTGTGGGGTGGAAAGAGACCGCGTCTGCGTTGGGAGGTGTTGACTCGTCCGTTCGCGCAGGGAGGGTTCGACCTGCCGAACTTCGAGATGTACTTTCATAGTGCACAGGCCCACTACGTTCATCACTGGATTCGCCCCACTCCTTTCATGCCACAGACGGCTGTGGAACACTGGCTGGTTGCACCTATTCCACTGGAGGGAGCGATACTCAGTACACCAGAGACACGCACGGCGTACCGCACCACTATTTCGAGCTCCATTCTGGCGTGGCGCTATATTGCGCGGATAACCCACACATCGCTACTTTATTCTCCCTTGCTTCCCCTGGCATACCATCCCCGTTTGCCCCTTTTACAGGAACAACTGTTCAAAAACTTTATGGCCAAATTCCACATTACGACATGGGGGGACCTTTATCATGACGGCCAATTCCGCTCCCAATCGCACATGTTCGCTGGCCTTGCACCCACTTTCATGGACACATTCCTCTATATTAGGCTTCGTAGTGGTATTCGTGCATTGACGGGGGAGTTTCCCAATGAACCACCCACATTAGAGCCCTTACACCGGATACTTAAAGCTCCCACTCCGGTACACGCGGTCTCCACCCCACTCTATACGCTCTACACCAGACCCCTTACCTTGCAAGGCGCGTACCAAATGGGAGGAAGAACTGGAACTGCCCATAGATGACGAACTCTGGAGCTATTGTTGCTTACAAACGGAACAAATCTCCTCCAGCTGTAGGTTCAGGGTGATTCACTACAGATTCCTACATAGGCTTTATTGTACTCCAAGATCCATGTGTAGGGTAGGCCTTCGGGAGGACGATCTTTGCTGGCGGTGCCGCGCTCCGGCGGCGGACTTTCTCCACATGGCGTGGGAATGCCGGGAAATAGCTAACTACTGGCAACAAGTATACTCCGGCATTTCAGAAATGCTGGGTGTCCCGTTGGCACCCTCTCCGGTGCAGGCGCTTCTGGGCTACACCCAAACTATAAAAAAACCGTCACGCCGATTTGCCACTATTGCCCTCCTTCTAGCAAAACGACTGATAGCCTGTAGATGGGGACGGGGCAGAGCTCCCAAATTTAAGGAATGGGTCAGAGACATGGTACACTGTCAAGACACTTTACTTCGATATGCAGAATTACTACCTTCCGCATCTAGGCCAACTGATGTCTGGGATCCCCTACGAACGTACCTGCTGTCGCACCCACAGACGTGACGGGCTTTCCTGCCCGCTCGGCCCCTACCCTTCCACGTCACTACTTTTACGTCCAGGGACCCAACTGCCTATATGGAGATGGGGACTGCTTGTCATGGGCCGGGATGGATGTCATCCCCTACTGTAGCTGAGGCTGCGCGGTGGGTGGATCCCCCTCTGTCCCTCGATTAGACAACGCACCGGGATGTGGGGTGAAGCGGGCGGTGCGCGCAACTGTGGGGTTCCCCGCTACAACTGGTACATACTACTGTGGAAAACCCGTTTCATGCAAAATGTTCAGTGATTGATGGGTTGTGTTCGTACATGTTGACTCTCTGATCATCCCTCTCCCTTACGCCGCAGCCGGCCCCTGGTGGGTTGTAGGCAGGCAGCTGTGTTCAACATTCACTCTCATTTTCATATTAAGCCACCGGCCACAAGATGGTTGTAGGCATGAGGCTGTGTATTCTGTGATCATGCTGAATAAAAGTTTTTTTGAAAAAAAAAAAACTAGTGACCAGCATATACCAGGCCAACTACTCACAGCAGTGCATTGCGGGGGCGCGAGTTATAGTTAGCTCAACTAACTATAACAGGTGACTTTCTCTGGTTTTATATGAGTCAAATGTCCAACTAACTATAACGTCCCTGAAACCTATGGTTTTTTCAGTGAATTTCTAAGGTTTTTTTAAATGCTAATTCCTAACTATAACGTCCCTGAAACCTATGGTTTTTTCAGTGAATTTCTAAGGTATTTTTCTAAATGCTAATTTCTAACTATAACATGCCTGAAACCTATGGTTTTTTCAGTGAATTTCAAAGGTTTTTTGAATGCTAATTTCTATTGGTGAAAACTGCAAATCTTATCACTCTTCTATCAATACCATACACCAACAAATTCACCACAAACAAGAGCCACATGAAATGCACAGTAGGCGTTCCGTGCAAAAAAAAAACACGAAAACACCACTTCCCCATATTTTCAACGACCAGCCAAATCTGCAATGTGATCCAAAAAGCAGGCGATAAGCTGAGTTAGCAGTAACAAATTAACATCAACCTTTAACTGGTGTAAGGAGGTCGACTATCTACTCCGTTATTTCGACCCAACTCACAGCCACATCTAAAGACCGACACGTGATACAGCTATTGATCATGCAGCTCCAACACCCAATAACGCCACAACACCCTGCCCCACCACCACCAGAACCTCCCCCCCTGGACCGCCCCCCCCTACTACCACCGAGGCAGCACAAAACAGAACAACGGACCTTCCCAAAACGCCATGCCCCTCAGCCACACAATAGCTGAATGTTGGGAGATGAGCAACCAACTATATATGAAGGCGGTAAGTCACCCATGACTGATAAAGCACACAATGCCAAGTGTAACGCTCATGTGCTGCACAGACCTCACTATGCAAAGCACAAACCTCTCCATGTGGAGATATACTATTGATACTTGTAGTGTAGTGCACAGTGGACGCAACCATGTTACCTCAGATAGTGGGGAAGATCTCGGTCATATAACTGTGTTGTCCCCCCCTGGAAGCGGACTGCTCCAACGTACGCCACTCCAGCATAGGAGTATGAATAAATAGACCAGGCCCTAGGCGTGTTTTACTTGTGGGAAGACCAATGAGTCTGTCAGAACGGCAGCCCTCACCCTGGCACGTGGCAGCTGCCATAACCACGGGCCTCCTCGACACAGGGCCCCTGCGAACTCAGTGGCACAGCACCGCAGACTTATGTCTGTACCGACTACTGCCTTCAATCTTCACTACGGACACCACGGCTCACAATTCAGATATAGGGGCGATTGCGGATATCGCAGTCCAGTTCACAAGACACGTTGCTGCCAGTGCGGCCCAGGCATCATCGCAGGGTGCGCACACGCTGTGTGCTTCAGGTACTACTAGCTCACTGCACCATAAGTCATTGCCACGTGGCCTTATCAACGCAGAATTCATTAGACAAAACACATTGCTCCCAGTGCAGCCTGCCGGGACCACGTCTCATCGCAGGGTGCGCACATGCTGAGTACTCCAGGTCCCACTAACTGTGCAGCTCAACTTAACGCCAGACGTGGCTGTGCGCCCATCCTGACCGCTGCCTCCGCCCTACACTGGAGTTACATGGTTCACAATTCAACATTAGTAGCGACGCATATTGTGTAAGAGACTATAATGGGTTAAGAAGACCAAATGCTCCCAATCTGTGCAGCTCAAGTCAACATCACCTGCCAGTGGGCCTTTGCTGACCGCTGCCTCCAGCCTACACTGTGGAAGACCGGCAACACGTGGTGCCAACTAACCCTGTTCAACACAAGCCGATCCCACATGTGTAACTGTGTCCTGAGTCCTCAATGGCAGCGACCACAGCACCGGACTCCCTTCGATCACCGAGGGGTATTTTCACATGGAAGACCGGCGACACGTTGTGCCACTGAACCTGTAATACGCAAGGTTTGTTTGGGTCACCAGTGTATGCACGTGGCTGTGGACCCTAGCTCACCGCTACCTCTGCCCTACACTGTGGGCGACCGGCGACAAAAGGTACCACTAACCGTCTTCAACACAAACTGATCCCACATGTGGAACTATGTCCTGAGTTCTGAATGGCAGTGACCCCAACTTGCCAGCAACCACAGCACCAGACTCCCTTCGATTAGTGTGGCGTATTTGCATATCGAAGTCATCAATGTGGAAAGTATTGCCGATGAAAAGATAACGCAAAAGATACATTTTACACAAACTATCGATTTCTCTTTCCACGTCCAGTAATTTCCAAAGGAAGAGTGAACAGTTTTGTCAGCAATGAGACATACCATCACTCGAAAATCACCCTAAAATACTTATAATTTAAAAAGAACAGAAGCATCGAAGTACAATAATGATTACAATACGGAGATTTTGAAGATCTGAAATGCAAATATGAACATACAATATGATGCACATACCTCAGTTGCTGTTTTTCACTATGTCACGTCATATATTACCAACTCTGAGAAGACAGAATTGAAAGAAATGTGGGAAGAAATTTCACAGGAGAAGACACTTAGGAAAAAAATGTACAGCTTCAGTTTGAAGATACTTTCACATCGAGAAATGGGATCCTACCAATGTTCGGATTAATAGACATCTGCAAGTTTATATTCAAAGTCAACAGGAACCATCGGGATAAGTCTAGGTTTTCCTGCAGCACCAAATCGAGTTTTAATGTAAATGTTATAAAACAAATTTGTGATGATATAGACTTACGTTTCTTTGCTAGTCAAGAGAACTGTACAGAAAATAACAGTTGGATATGTCTAGGTGTTGATCAACAAATGGAAGATAATACTGTTGTGAAGTTTGAAAAAGAAATAACAAAGTTGAAAGTCATTTCTGGTGACAATCCCAACTATGTTTATATTTATTGACGACGTACTCATAATAAAATTCAAACTAGGAATGTAGATGTACTACCACTAACCCTGTTCAACACAAGTCGATCCCACATGTGTAACTGTGTCCTGAGTCCTGAATGGCAGTCACCCCAAGTCCATGGCAGCGACCACAGCACCACACTCCCTTCGATCACTGAGGCATATTTCGATATGCAAGGCCAGCGACACGTAGTCCCACTAACCCTCTTTAACACAAGCCGATCCCACATGTGTAACTGTGTCCTGAATGGCAGTGACCCCAAGTCCGTGGCAGCAACCAAAGCAGCATACTCTCTTTGATCAGTTAGACATATTTCCATATGCAACGGCAGCGACACGTGGTGCCAATAACTCTGTTCAACACAAGCCGATCCCACATTCGTAACTGTGTCCTGAGTCCTGAATGGCAGTGACCTCAACTCCGTACTACCACACTCCCTTTGATCAGTGAGGGGTATTTCCATATTCAACTACAGACTCCAGTAGGCAAGTAAGTATCACAGTCCTACACCCTACATATTATCCTTTTATTATCCTTGCTTCAAGAACTTTTTTTATATCAGTTATAGCTTTACTACAATGACCAAATTAATCTTCAAATGAAAACTAAAATGGAATAGCAGTCTACACTGCAGGCAGTACAGCTCATGATTCCATTTTTAAATGTTAATTTCTAAGATTGTACTCAGAAAATACAACACTTCGTCAGTGTATTCTATACTTATTTCATCTTTTCATCATATGCCTACACTGCACTCACTAGGGCTCCCAATGGAAATTATTTCTTCATTCATTAACTACAGAGTCCACTAGGCAAGTAACTATTACAGGCCTCAAATCAACATAATATCCTTTTAGTATCCTTACTTCTTGAACATTTTTTATATCAGTTATACCTTTAGTACAATCACCCAGTGCTTAATTTGTAAAATATGAAGTGCAGGTGCTCAAATGTGTGTCTGAGGCCACACCTACTTTTCTCTGGCTCCACCTACTTCTTCCACTGGCTCCACCCACTTACTCTATTAGCTCCACCCCTAGCCTCAGCTGGCAATATGAAAAGTCAGATGAATTTCAGCAAGGGAGCCTTCCTCATAGTAAAGTTTTGATAGGAGGTTCCCCTGCCCTATGAACATTTTGAAAAAAGATTAAATCAAACGGGCAGATAAAGCACAATTTTGGAATAAATTAGCTAAAATCACTAATGCATTGAAAAAGGACAATTCCAGTGCTCTATGTGCTGATTTGAGGAAAGGACAGTAGTGGGGTGCGGCATGTCCTTTTTAATAGAGTCTATGAGGTCAAAGATACATCTTTCACATAGCTTATGTCACAAAATAAACCAAAATGTTGTGAAAACACTAGTTAAAACAAATAACTGAATAAAATCACTTGAATGAGTCACTGTCACTTCCAGTGGCCGAAGGGGTTTGGGATTCATAAATAGCAGAGTTAGTATTCCGTTAAAGCGATTACTTTTAGAGATAAATTCAGGCCTTTTCCAATTCATACCCCTGCCTGCCCTGCAGCTCTCACTCAAAAGGCATACAAAGTCTTTAAAGTTTGCCTCACTTTTAAGTTTTGGCTTCTGGTATTA
This sequence comes from Triturus cristatus, assembly GCF_964204655.1. Taxonomy (NCBI): domain Eukaryota; kingdom Metazoa; phylum Chordata; class Amphibia; order Caudata; family Salamandridae; genus Triturus; species Triturus cristatus. Next base: position 1,027,237,236 of record NC_140588.1, on the reverse strand, counting down.
CTACAAAAGCAGGGGGAGGTGGCAGTGTGCAGAGTTAGTTCCACACTGTGATTCACAAAAAATATTAATTAATCAACACTCAGGGCCAGACTGGGAACCCAAAGCAGCCCTGGCAACTTTTATTAGACTGACCCCCATACGGTGTGTAGCAAGTGAGCGCAGAAAGCTCAACGACTGCTAGAGGGTTTTGAGGGGGAATCCTCCCCTTAAGAAAATTTTGTAAAAAGAAAGACCAAAATGGTGCACAACACATTTTCCATTACATTAACTTTCAAAGCATAGTAAATTGTAAATGATGACGACCTGACATAAACACCCAGGCCAGAAAGCATGGAAACTTCACACAAAGGCACCCAGGCCAGAAAGCATGACTGTGACAATGTCAAACAAAGGCACCCAGACCAGTGGCGCTAGAACAAGTGTTGTCCTAAAAATATTAAACATCGCTCAAAGGTGTTGAACAATCACGGACGTTTAACGGTTTGTTTGGGGCCATAATGTAGCGGATGCTTTAATAAAGGGTGATGATTCAGCTCAAAACGTATGATTCAGACAATCTCGATGCACAAATGGGTGCAATGTCTGATATTTATGTTTCTTTCGTCTTCCTTGCTTGATGTTGCTCACCAGAAATTGTTATTCATAGTTTTTGAAATGTCACTCATAGTAGTCTGAAACCTTGGCAGCTATGCAGCGGGTGTCACTGGGCGAAGGGTACCATGCAACGAGAGCAGAAGGACTTCACTACCTGGCAAATGAAACTTTCCACTGCGAGTCCTGCTGCCAAAGAAAGAGCACTTCCATCCAGACCTGGCTGTTACCTATTTACACATCCCCAGACTCTGCTGTGAGGTAACCAAGCTGCTTCCTGCACCAGAGATTTTATATTACTGTGCCGATGTCTATATTGCTGTTTGAGGCCCCCTACCCAAGTTTAAGGCCCAACTCACAGGCCTATAAGGGAGAGGGCGCGTCTTTAATACGTGGTATTGACATACACAGAAGGATAATAAAGCTGGTAGAGTATTCCAAGCCATGGTAATATGATGTTCTAAAATAAACAAGAAGGAACAATAGGCAAGTACCATAATGCTGGAAACATTGGAATGTTGTAGATCTATACTAGTCTTTACTGGTCATCAGCATTCAATTGTCCTAAAAGGAGCTCCCGGCATTCCAGTACATGGAATTGTATTGTATTAAGTGCAAGATGGGTCAGGAAGAAAAACTTTGTATCACATATACAGAACATTTTAAATGCCACAGTGTAAAAAGAGGGCTCTATGGAAATTTGAGGCTGCAGAACCGCTGGGCTTCTGGGAATTAGATACAGGCTTAACTAGCTTTACCACCTTATGCCCTCTGTCAACTCAGCTTCAAAGCAACCGAGCCAGACACAAACCAACACACAGGCAACATGCACAGACAATACGCACAGCCACCTGTACACACAACAGTGTGAGGAAGGAAACCTGCCCTTCTTTGTACACATGCTCCACCTCTTTGCACCCTGCACCCCTCTCCCTCATAGAGTCAATCGCTTTGGCTTCAGCAGCATATAACATAGGTATAGCTTCAACAACAAGAGGGCAAACATCCCTAACCCAAAGAACAGTTAAACGAGAGGAAGCCGTGACAGCAGCAGTGCAAGATTCCGAAGTGTGAATCAAAGTTGTGGCCACCACTGCCTTGTGCTGCAATGCCATCATCTTATGTGTATTACTTGTGATTGCAAACTTTTATACGTTAAATTAATAATGCACATTTCATACAAGATTGTACATAAATACTGCTGCACTGAACAACACTGCAGTCTTCTCTTTACAGACTACAAACGCACTCATGGCAGCAGAATTAATTACATCAACTCATTAACTGGGCTTGAGGGCATTTGTATTCTTTGAAGAGAGGATCACAGTTTTGTATATGGGTAATTGGGATGGATGTCTCTTTAAGGCAAGGGCAAAATGGGCAATCAATCTGTGCCCCCACCTGCCAAGGCCCTACCCCGCTCCCCGGTATTCTTTCTCTCTCTTACTTGCTTCTATTTTTCTCTCCAAATCTCTCCCTCACCCCCTGTCTACCTCTAACTCTGACAGTCTTTCTCTACCTAACCCGCCCTCAACACCCTGTCTTTCTATATATCTTTACTTCTCTCCTCGCCCATCTCTTGCTCCATCATCTCTCTCTCTCTGTATCTGACCTCGTCCTCACCCCTCTTTACTTCTGTCTCTCTCTGCTTCCTTCCTACCTACCCTCTTCTAAGTTATTCTTCACCTCACCTCCCTCTTGCTGCCATACTTTTGCGGCACCTCTGGAGATCAATTGTGCTCCAAAAGAAAATATGGATGATGACTAAATGACAATGGTTTTCCCAACAGTACATCCAACATGTCCGCTGACTCACCCAGCCGCACCACAAGTTTCAGCACATTAATAATGAGCCCAACAAAGTGTGTGAATCAGATCTACAGAGTCTAAAGATTTGACAGAATCGAGCATAGCTTGTATTTGAGAAGTATTCAAATTATCAAGCCACAGTGCAGAGAAAAAATTAAAAAGATCAAAAGCTTATTTTCCTCAGGAGAATCTCCTTTCCACACAGCTGCGCTGAAACACTTGCAGCCAGTAGGTTAATGGCTTCTGCAAATGTAATAATTTTAGGTCATTGTCTGCCTAATATACATTCTCTCCAAGTAACTATGACACATTTTTACATTGATTACCTGGCTTGAATGCCACTGTGTTCGCATCACAGGTCATGCGTTTCTTTCGATTTGAGCTACCACTATGCAGATCCAAGTAACTGCTGCAGTAGAAGTAGTGGTGCAACACAAAAAGTTGGGGTTTCCTTCAAGATTTACCAAGTAGCCTCCAACATTTAAATTCTGTTATTAGCTACCGCTCAGACATACCAAGGACTTGGGCTAAGAGGGGTCTCCAGGATGGATGGCACTCGCCCTGAACGCCGGGTGCTGAAGCAGCCCATAAGTGGAGTGGATTGTCCTAGCTCTATACGTAAATATCATGGTTGACAGTTTAAAGTCTACACCTAATTTTTATGGTAGGTAGCCACGGTCTATGATTTATATCAGAGCTGTCTGAAGTACAAGGATGACCAATTGACTCTACAGCGCCTGTTTATCCACACACAGCACTAGACAGGGTTGATCAGCGTCACCCTCCATTTCAAAATCATATCTCAGGTCTACAATATGGCCAGTCTGTATAGAGATGTGGGCTGTATTATGACACAGATATGTCATAGGACTCAAGTTGCACCTCAGTGATAAGCCCCAGCAAGGCTTAAAACCGTCCAGGTCAGGTTCTATTTTGGACCATTAACACGTTGGTATGACACCTTTAACTATTATTATTTTCCTTAACAGGGTGATGCAGATTCTAAATATATAGCTCTAAATTTAGAGCTATATGTTTAGAATTTTCAGATCAATGGTTCAAATCTATGGCACGCACCTTCTCAAGCTTTATTTGGGTATATGCGTAACCCCGGCGAGCATATAAACTATTGACCCTGCCAAAGGAAAGAGGAGGACTGGCTCTCCCAAATTTAAAAGGATATTATTGGGTATCTGTGTTGCTTTATAGTTGTGAGCTTTTACAGAATAGCGGGATAGAAATGTTACCAGGGGGTGACTCGCCATCTATTTTTCAATTAATTTGGGTAATAAAAGTAACGGATATCTCTGGCGACACTTGCATGACAGCTACCATAAAAAAGTGAAATTTAAAACGCTGATTAGTGGGTTTAAGGTACGGAAAGCTGTGTGAAGAATGTTGGGTATTGGGCGAATATCATTTTATACCCCCTTAAGGATAACCCTGTTCTGCCGGAGATTTTTAAAGATAATTGCATCAACAAGTGGAACGAGGCAGGAATAAATCATATAGGGTGCCTCCTCTACCCTGCAGGGATACAATCCTTTGAAGAACTAAGAAAAAATTTTCGACTGGACTGGCGAGATTTTTTTTAAATATCTTCAAATCAGAGACTTTCTGGTACGAAGGGGTGGGGGGGAAGGACTCTGCCTGAAAGAATAACTTTAGTGGAAACATTAATTCATATAAAAAAAATACAATCGGGGGAATATATTCCCTTATAAGTGTGCTGTTTCCGGATGATCTGGAGAAAACATCTCAGAAGTGGCAGGGGATAACTAGGGATAAATTTAATTATGCATATTCAATGTCTCAAACAATTCTCATATCCGCAAAACTCCAAGCGCAGTTCTATAAAACAGGCTTCTTTTTATACTATACCCCAGACAAAATCGCCAAATGGGGGAGTGGTAACGGGACATGCTGCCCTAGATGTATGCTATTCAACGCTGATTGTGTACATATTTTCTCCACTTGTGATCGACTAAGGGGCATATCAACAACAACCGGCGATAATTATCTCTAAGCGCACTTAGCGCTAGGATAATTATCGCCGGCTAGCGTGAATTTTTATCGCTGAGATAGCGTGCTATTAGCAACGCTTATCTCAATAGCGATAAAAATCCTCACGCTACCAGGCTAACGTGAGATTATCGCTGGAAACCCAGCGATAATCTCACGTTACCTTGTTGATAGGGACAGGCAAACTTAGCCATGATATCCTCCTTCCATAGGATATCATGGCTAAGTCAGAAAAATACCAGATGTAAAAAAGCAGCGTTAACCGCGGTTAGCGCTGCTTTTTTTGTCTCTAACAGGGTTAGCGACATTCTTGATAATAGGAGAAATGTCGCTTAGCGACATTTCTCCTATTATTTTACTCTGGAACGCCCCCTTTGCATCTCATTAGAGATGCAAGGGGAAGCGTAGAGTAAAAGGGTGCTAACATGCAAATTTGCATGTTAGCACCCTGTTGTTGATAGGGCGCTAGTTTTAACTCTCCTTTTTTGGCTTTTAAAGCCAAAAAAGCAGAGATAAAGCCCTTGTTGATATGCCCCCATCTTCTTTAAAACAAAACATTGATTGAGAATTTCTTGTCAGCCGTATTGCAAAGCGATATAGTTCTGTCCAGTGAAGTTATACTATTGGGAGCGTCAGATCCTAGCAATCCCAGGCCGGGTCATGAACTCATTGTTATTGCTATGGCGGTATTAAGAATGTGTATAGCCTCGGCCTGGCTGGATCCCATTGCACCGTCTTTTCATCAGTGGCTGGCTAGGCTACTAGCAATCTCCAATCTGGAGGCTGCTATTTACAAACGGAAAGGTAGGATACGGCGTAAAAGGGGTTTGAGAATTTGGTCCCCTTTAATAGAATGGTGTCAATCCCAAAACAACACCTAGTATATCATGAATTATATTCAACTGTATTGTATGTTAGAAAATGATTTACTGCCGGGATAATGTAACATGATTATGAAATTATGAAATTATGAGAATATACAATTTTGTTACTGTATTATCAATTGTCTGACCTGAGAGGGCGGGGGTGGGTTTGGGGGGGGGTGTTAAATTGTTGAAAAATCAAATAAAGATATTTTTTTTAAAAACAGGGTGATGCAGAACTCAGACACACAGAACTGTTGTGGCCATCCACAGCAGAGCCAGTCCCTGCGCCAGTACAAGCAGTCAATAAGAAGCCAATACGAAATGGACTATTTGCAACACATATGCTGTTCATTTTTTCATAACTTTCATTGCCACTTCAGCAATTCTTTGTCCCCATGTTTCCCTTCTTCAGTATTCACTGCAGACCTTCCTTCATGATAGTGTGCACGCGGATCGGCCCTATTAACTCTTAGGTCGTTCAGTGCCTTGGTCCAGAGTCCTAAACATAAAACCTTTTACTCCGAATGATAACGGGTCTACTAAAAGATATACATCTTAAAAAACAGTCGAAATAAGATTTCATTTTATCAAGCATTATTTAGACTAGGGTGCCCTTGGCATATGATGTCCTGTGAAGAAAGCCATTGTCACCCAATGTGAGGATTTTAGATAAATGAGACTTTCCCCTCTCTGCTGGGCTTACTTGAATGATGCTTCAAATAAATGTGTGAAGTGCTCACTTATAAACACGGCCTCAATTAAAAACAAATCGATGCCATCAAGGGCATTGTACTTGCATGCAGTGTTCGGTGCCGGAGGCTGCAAGGCATGATTGCTCAGGGCAGGCCTGGCATGGACTTGTCACTCCGTGGTTCACTTTACAGTTCACCTCAGTTAATACTATATGAACTAAGTGAAGTGAACTGTAAAGTGAACCATGGAATGACGAGTCCAAGGCCTGCACTGAGCAATAATGCCTCGCAGCCCCTGGCTCCGGGCACCTGCCACCGTGCGTACTGCATGTAGAATGCCACTGACTGCCCGGGCCACAAGAAGGCTGGCCTGGAACTTAAGATGCGCAGGGGCCGGGCAGGGCCATAAACCCGTTTCTATCATTAACAATTATCTAGTAGAGGACTACAAGCTCTTTTTTTTTTTTTACTGGTTTTGAGCATTTATTTTAAGTACATGATTGAACCCTCGCCCGACTAGGCTGTGGCTCACCGCACTGGGGAAATTTAACCCTGTGCTGACATCCACACAGGCTACTCCCAACCACCCTGTGCTGATTCAGTTAAATTAATTGATTTGTCTGCGCTGCACACCAGTATTGCTGCACTGACACACACTACTCCGAGTCACTTCTGCCACGCTTGTCAGCAGCGCCTGTTCTAGTGCACATAACCAGAGGCTGGGGACCTGTGCAATCATCGATTCTTCATCTGGAGCGGGAAACAGAGCTACCACGGTGACCGTGACCATCACGTTTCACACCACCCACCACGACCACGCTCAAGAAAAACAAAAAAAGCAGCGTTGGTTGCTACACTTACGTTAAGGTGGTGGTGGGCTGTGGCTGTCTGCTTTATTACTTTTAATTGATGACTGCGATGGGCCTGCTGCTGCCTGCCCTGACTCGACGTCATCACTCATCAGGCTAACACTCACTGATGTCTCATGGCGGGGTGCGGGTGTGCTGTGCCGGGGCGTGGCATTTAAAAGAAAATCTATGCACACTGCCTGTCGCACAGCCCTACCCCCGAGGAACCAAATCAAGCCCAAATTGAGCCCAATCAGTGTCTTGCCCACAAGGCAACACTGAACTAACGGCCGCTGGCCGCCGCCTAACTATGGAAAATTCGCAATGCGCACCGTCACCAGTCAGGAATGTTGGGGATCATATTGGATTTTGAAAAAAAAATTATGTTTGAGTCGTACGGTCTGATATATCATATAATGCTGATCGATGTGAATATTTTTATTGGCTCTCACAGCCACTGCCACAACATACTGACCACCGCAGTACTGCTTCACCAGGACTCGGCCTCGGGAGGAGAACACTGCCAACACAACACTGTTTGTGCTGAGTCAGTGAGTGTGGTAATTTAATATACTGCATACGCATGCCACAGCTCCACAATGCCATATGATGTCCAAAGCTGCAGCATGGTAGACCCGGCCATGATCAATAAGTGCCGGTGCTAAGCACCGGATAGCACCGGTACAAACTAAGCACTGCATACACCAAATTCATTTTCAAGTACAACTGATAACTCAGCAGTCTACACTGCGGGCAGCAGACCTCTCAATTTGAATTTTGGACACGTGGTGCCAACTAACACTGTCCAACACAAGCCGATCCCACATGTGTAACTGTGAACTGTGTCCTGAGTCCTGAATGGCAGTGACCCCAAGTCCATGGCAGCCACCACAGCAGCAAACTCTCTTTGATCAGTTAGACATATTTCCATATGCAGTGACCCAAAACTTAATGGCAGCGACCACACCACAACACTCCCTTCGATTAGTGAGGAGTATTTTCATATTGAAGGCTGGCGACAAGTAGTGCCACTGAACCTGCACTACGCAGGCCTGTGAGGCCACCAATGTATGCACGTGGCTGTGGGCCCTTGCTCACCACTACCTCTGGCCTACACTACGATCAGCAGGCCTCACAATTCAGATAGAGTCGTGATTCCACATGACGCAATAGCCAAGACACATTGCTCCCAGTGTGGCCCTTCCACACCAAGCATCATCACAGGCTCATACACTCTCAATACTTCTGGTGCCACTAACCCTCTTTAACAGAAGCCGATCCCACATGTGTAACTGTGTCCTGAGTCCTGAATGGCAGTGACCCCAAGTCCGAGGCAGCAACCACACAACATACTCCCTTCGATTTGAGAGGCTCATTTCGATATGCAAGGCCGGCGACACTGGCAGCGACCACAGCACCAGACTCCCTTCAGTCTTATTTTTTGTTCTTTTCTTTAAATAATTTTTTTTATATGTAAATCTATACATGTCTAAGACTCTTCTTTGTCCAACCGCACAGGGACACTTCCGGGCCCAAGAAGGTTGTTGGGGGTATGATGGTAATATGGGAAGAGGGTGCCTTACCTGCTGATGTGGGGAGAGGCAGCGTCAAAGGGGTATCTATCACAGAAAGAACTCTGATATGTTTTCACAAATACCTCGGACAAATGCCAGCTGACGGACTCAATCACAAAATGATTTTTAATACTTATGTAGTGTGATTTATGAACAGTTCGCACCCAGGCTTGCAGAGGGACAGCTGCGGCCCGTCCATTCCACTCACAGACGCAGTACTACAAGCCGTCCACGCCATTGTAGCTATCCCTGCCCTGTTCTGTTGTACGCCACGCCACGCCACTCAGATTACATTCCGACGATGGCCCCACATACCTACCTGTCGCAGGCATACTTGCTGTTCCTGTGCTGTGCAGGTCAGTGGTCTAGTTCTCCACATCTCCCGCCCACTCCCTGAGGGCACCTTTACCCACACGCCACACCCGTCCGGCACATGCGTCACATGCCATGTGACCATGCATATATAATAGATCGACAACGTCACATCCTAGATGAAAGACGCTCCACGTGTCTCAACCATAAAGAGTCTTTCAAAACTTGCGCAGAAGGTTACTCGCACCCTAATCTGTATAGCCCTCAGGGGCCTACCACCCCCTTGGCGCGGACTTCAGATGCACAGGGTTAGTGCCACCCGAAGCTCATGTGGCCATCAGGGGCCTACCACCATGTGGCACGAACTTAACTTCCAAAGGCTTAGCGGCCCCAAAAGCTGATGTGGTCTCTGCCATTGATGACTCAGGACTCTGCAACATGTGTGAGATCTGCTGGGTCATGGAGAAGATGATGTGGTCTCTGCCATTCATGACTCAGGACTCAGAGACATATCTGTGATTAGTTTTGATGGGCACGTGGAGTGCCCACTGCTGCACACTCCGGCGGCACCAGGTAATTATTTGCTCATGGATGCGCAGGGGTGGCAGTGTGTCTCTCTCTCTCTCTCTCTCTCTCTCGCTCTCTCCCCCCTCTCTCTCTTTCTCCCCTCTCTCTCTCTCTCTTCCTTCTTATCCTTCTATCTCTCTAACTCTCTCTCGTCCTTCTCCCTTTCTCACTCCCTTTCTTTCCTTCCCTCTCTTTTTCTCTCTGGCTTTTTTTCCTTCTCTTTTTCTCTATGTCACTCTCTTTTGATATGCGCATTACACACATCCTTATTTTGTGCTTTATTTCCCAGGCTCTGTCGTCCACATCCATGGTCCCCACAGCAGTGTTCCACCTAGTTATTTTTTTGGATAAATTTTGTTTATTACTTTATCGTTGATATATGGTAATAAAAAGCTAAAGTTTGAAAAAAATAATTTATAAAGTTTCTGGTTGTTTTCTTAACTGCTGTGTAACTCTTTCTTGTTCTTATTACTGTTATTTGATGAAGTCCACCATGGTCTTAAATTTTGGAGGACTTATCGCGGGAATACTGGTGATGTCTGCAGTTTCCACCAACTTCTGAATAGTGTGTTAGATTTATCTCAACTTTACTTCCATTAACCCCTTCTATGCTGCGCAGATTCCGCCGCTGTGCTGACGGAATCTTGCGCGGGCGTGGTCATGACGGAACGGTTCCGTCATGAGCACAGCTCAACCGTGGCTCATGACGGAACCGTTCCGTCATGAGCACCGAAGGGGTTAAAATGCTGATAATGAAATGCAGACTAGCCGTTCCGGTGCAAAAAGACACAAGGTGCACCTTTGCGATTTATTCTAAATACTAAAATCCTGTATTAAATTGCACTGACATAGTGGCTGCACTCACAGTGTACACACAAAATCATTTACAAAACCTCATTGCATTGATATTGATTGGGAATCGGGTGTCAGATGCTGGATCTTGACGAGACACACTGCCCAGTTCGTATATTGCCCTGCACACGCACAAAATAACATCACAACTTTCACACCAACTGCAATGTGAAACAAATTCCGGCGATAAGCCACGTTAGCACCAGGGATTTTACACCTGCTTTCTGACGGTGTTAAGCAGGACGACTACCTGCACCATGAAAGAGAACACAGCCAAGAGCCACACCAGAACACCCACAGGTGCCATAGAATAAATGAGCATGATACAGGGATACCCATGAGGGCCACAAGACTCTTTGGAACAACTCTGAGACCGCCAACGCCCCCAAACCTGCATCTGAGCAAGTGTGTCCCTCTGGTCATTGTGTTAGCATGATAGGCACCAGCCCTGCAACATCACAGTGTGCTCTCACCTCAGCGTTGGCAGTGAGCCTGGACATGTAGCTGCACACGCATCCTCCTGCATGCAAAACCGGCGTATGCTGGTCCGGAGTACACAGGTCAGCGCAGGGGTGTGCCTATCCGACAACGGGAACGGGGTGTCTCAGACATCTCCATGTACAGGAAGTGCAGTAAGTGTGTCTCTGTGTTCTGGTGTGGCCTGCCACAGTCGATGTTGTAAAGTGGCATGCACCACCTCCAAACGGCACTGTGATAGTGCAATTGGAATGCAGCAGCACATGTGCAAATAGGCATTACAATGGTGTGCCGTACGAGTGCACAAGACACAACAGCGCACCGTACAAAAGTGTGGGAGCTCGTGGGAGGGAGGAGCAGCTGTTTGCAACGTAACAGACAGTGAACTCGCCCATGTGCGACGTGCTGGGCATCTCATCCATTATAACCACGGTCGCAGACATCCCACAACACCAACGACCCGCCTTTGTACACATCCTCTATGAATGCAGCGTAGTTTTCACTTCTATGCTCGTTCACTGGTGTGAGGTTGGCGAGTGTGTGACTTGTGCTCCATGTTGGTGTGTTTAATTTTGGCTGTTGTTTGTCTATACTTGTGCTATACTTAATTGTGCATGTCTGCCATTCTGCCCATCTCCCCCCGTCCACCCACTCCCTGCTTCGTCCTCTTCCTGGTGCTGTTCTGTCTATAATTTTGTTGCTCCACACATAAATACATGTAAAGAGCAAATTAGAATAGTTCCTTGATTCTTTTAGGTTTTAAAACTTCTCTCGCTTGGTTTCTTTTTAATTTTCCATATAAACAGTTTTTTTCATATTCAACAACACATAGAAGTCAGAAGTGCAACGTTTTCTATTAACACAGTTTCTAGAACACTATACAACACGTGCAGGTTAAAAGTTCATCAATCTTTTTAAACTTAACCATTTATTTGCAACACTTTCTCGAAGATTTAACGGCGCGTGCAAGTTAAAAATTCACGATTGTTTTAAGTTCGAACAGTGCCTTTCAAATGCAAGTAGCAGGTGTGGTTGAGTTGACAACTTTTATCTCATGATATGTACTCCACGTTGAAACTGCTTTTTCTTAACCAATCACAAAGATGCTTTTCCACAAAACGAATGTGCACCCTACTTTTAAAAAAGAATGCTTTTCGTCTCCTAATCACGTATTGTTTTGTATGGCAATAAAAAGTAATTCCCCATCTTTAAATATATCTCTTATTCTACCAAGGAACTGCATGAGCTACAGACATCTTTCCATACCTTCCAGCCATACCTTCAAAATGCTAGTGTGCATCGTAGGACATATTTATATTTTCTGGTGCAAGAGGTATGCAGAACAGAGACGTATTGACGTAGACCTAGGTTTACAAAATGTGGACATTCAATGGTTTGCACAGAGAGAATTGAAGTGGCACCAATTGTAGCCTTTGGTTAAAACCTGCTTGCATCTCCAACACCCTGACCTCATGATTGTGCACTGTGGTGGAAGCAACCTAGGCGCATTGACTGGGGTAGGTTTGGAAATGCTTATGAAGGACACCTTTGGACAATTGATGTTACTTTTCCCTCAAGCTGTCTTTGTATAGTCCAATAAATGCCAAAGACAGAAGTGGAAATGGTCAAAACAATTTTGTCCTCAGATTGAAAAATCTAGGAAGAAACTCAACAACGCTTTGTCTGCATACCTCAGAGACCACAAAATGGGGTCCATCTACAACAACAACATTCGTTTTGATATATCTGATATCTACAGAAGTGATGGAGTACACTTCACAGATCACGGAAATCGAGTTTTCCTGAATAACTTGAAGCTGTGCATCCGCACTTATATGTAGCTCCAACTAATCAACACAAGGGCTCTTTTTAGAGCCACACTACAACTGACAACTTAGGTCTGTTATCTTAGTGCCAGGTAACGGCAACTCCCGGACCCTCACCAAAATTTATTCTCCACACATCTGTGATGCAGCGGCCAGACCATCTGACTTTGCAGCACAGAGCTCTCGCGTTGATCACCACCTCTACTCCCCCATAGTGGTGAGTAGTTTGCGCTTTACAATTACCGTATTGATTTACCTTTGCACTCCCTGTACATCACCACCTAAGCACCATATACAAGTTGGACAAGTGTGGGACAACGCCCAGAGCACATGACTTCACAGCATAGCAAACACATGCTCACGGTTTCATACCCGAGTCCAGCAGCAGCTCAATTTAGCAGTATGATACTCTAGGCAATACCTCACTTCATTTCCATACACAGCACTTTCAGACCAGTAGGGGTCAGTAGTTCACCGGCTTTACCCCGAGTCCGTCAGCAGCTCAGCTTACGTCCCCAGCGCTATCAGACCCGTAGGAGTGAATAGTTTGCACTTTACAAATACCAAATTGATTTGATACGCGCAAATTTACCTTCGCACTCCCTGTCTAACACCCCTAAGCACCATACACAAGTTAAAATGTTTGAAACAAAAGTTCCTCTGAGTAGGTATAACTACATACTGACACTACTTGGACAGATGTGGCACAGCGGCCAGAGCACATGACTTCACAGCATATGACACTCTGTTTGGACTCACGCTTTCATCCCCGAGTCCGGCAGCAGCTCAGCCTAGCACCATGAGACTGTACACAATACCTCACATTTTTTCCGTACCCCAGAACTTTCAGACCAGTACGGGTCAGTAGTTTGTCCTAGTAGGTATACACATGCTGTCACTACTTCCACAGGTGTAGTGGGGCGGCCATGGCACATGACTTCACAGCATAAGACACACAATTTGGGCTCACGCTTAAATCCCCGACTCCCGCACCAGCTCACCTTAGCAGCATCAGACTCTAAGCAATACCTCACTTAATTTCCATAGTCCAGCACTTTCACACCGCTATGGGTGAATACTTTACTTCACACCCTGTCTATATCGCACCCTAAATGGCCCACAGAGGTTACAGTGCTCCTACCCTCCTCTTTCCCAATTTTTCGCCTTTTTTTCCCTTTACCCCCTTCGACAGAATCACAAAATGGCAGCCAACACTTCCTAGCTGCAACCGCTCGCTGCGCTCACAACCAATAAGCAGCAAGCTCGTGCTCGTAACGCCTCAGCCAATCAGATGGCAGAATTCCCAAATATCAATATCTGTAAATTTCAATATTTCTCAAAAACTACTGAACGGATTTATACCAAATAAACAAAAGCGCGCTTTCTAGACCAAGACCCTTCTCCCTGCCAAATTTGGGGTAATTCCGTTCACCTGTAGCCTTGTCTAAAGTTTCCTATGGAAATTAACATGGAGAAAACACATTTTGGGACCCCCCTTTTTTCTCGGCCCCCCTTGATGAATCATCCGACATAGGAGCTGATATGAACAAAGAATTAGTTTGGAAAATTTCATGAAGATTCATCAAACGATATCAAAGTTATAAGCAAAACAATAAATGCTCTTCCTATGGAAACTTGGTCCTAACTATAACTACCTAATGGCGACCGCCAGTAGGTAATATATATATATATATATATATATATATATATATATATATATATATATATATATATATATATATATATATATATATATATATATATATATATATATATATATTTACAGAAAAAACATTAGTTACAAAGACGTTATAGTTAGGCAGATATTTCACTCATATAAAACCAGAGAACTTCAGCCGTTATGGTTAGCTGAACCAACTATAACCAGTGCCCCCACAATGCACTGCTGATGACGTCACATATTACATCACTCATGAGATGGTCAGTGAAATCACTGATGATATCTCAAATGACATCATCCACATAATCTGTGATGCACCTACTCACATCCTAATATAACCTTTCATACAACCACTCTAATCTAAAATACAGACTACCATTCTCGAAACTATAGACACACCAATTTCAGTTAGTACATACCCACTCACTGATGCATAGGACTACACACACGTCCAATTACTCATCCACACAGCCACTCAAACACACAGTCACTCACCAATACAATCACTGATATATGCACTCCTATACCCATTCAGACACTCGCACACTGCCACTCACCCATAGAGTTACTCACACACCTAGTCACTCACCCAGAGAGTCAATCACAATGCTATTTACTCACCTATGTAGCTATACACACACACCACCTCACTTACTACTACATATACTAACACCTACTTACTCTCTTTTAAAATCCCTAACACAAGCACACACTCATCCATATAGCCACTATCACAAGCACATAGTCTAACAGTCACTTATACACTCCAACACTCACATATACTGCCTTACACATATACAGTTACTCACCAGTATACCACTGAGACATCTACTCATTCAACAACAGTCATACACACACTCACTCACCCATACCGCCCCTCACAGACACAGTCATGAACCCATACAGCTAGTGAATCACCCACTCACATATCCATGCAGGGAGTCACACCCATCCACACAGCCACTCAGGCACCCATACAGGTACTCAGACAGCCAATCAATAACCCATATAGACACTCATGTAGCTACTCACCAACCCGTGCAGCCAATTACACACGAAGTGACAAACTGATACAGACATTCACCCTGAATAGTCACTCACCCATACATTTACTGAGACATGTATAATCACTCACTTATACAGTTGCTCACACACCCACTTAATCAACTATACAGACACTTATACACCATACACCTTGGTGTGTGTGTGTGTGTGTAAGGTCACCAGTAGGTAGTTATAGTTAGGAACTAGTTTCCATAGGAAAGCGTGTTTTGATTTGCCAATAACTTTGGCGCCGATTGACAAATCTTCACGAATTTTTCAAAACTAGCGAGGCGCTCCGGTCAGCTCCTGTCTCGAAAGTTTCAAGATGATTCGTCAAGCGGGGGCCGAGAAAATAGGGGGTCCTAAAACATGTTTTCCCCATGTTATTTTCCATGGGAAACTTTAGACAAAGCGACAGCCCGAACTGCTCAACGGAATTACACAACATTTGGCAAAAAGGTAGATCTTGGTTCAGAGAGGTCCCTTTTTGTTAAATGGTGTAAATCTGTTCCATTCTTCCTGAGAAATTAAAGAAAGAAACATTTTTGATATCTGTGGCTGAGGACGGGTCGCGAACCCTCCCGACCACGAGCTTCATTCTAATTGGTTGCCAACACTCCAAACCAGGAATTCTTGGCAGCAATCTTGTGACTCGGTAGAATCATTTCACAAGAAAACATGACATTCATGACATGGTCAGTGACATCACTGATGACATCTCAAATGATATCACTGATGACATCATCCACGTGAAAATCTGATGCACCTCCTCACACTCTAAGATAACCTTTGATACACCCACCGTAAAATACAGACTACCATTTTCGAAACCATCAACACACCAATACCAGTTACTACATACACACTCACTGATTCCTAGGTCTACACACACATCCACTCATTCACCCATACAATCACTCATACATGCAGTCACTCATCAATACAACACTATCATAGTCACCCATACATCTATACAGACACTCACACACCACCACTCATCCATAGAGTTACTCACACATCTAGTCAGTCATGCAAAGAATCAATCACACTTCCATTTACTGACCTGTACAGTTATACACACACCACATCAAATATTCAAACAGAAACAAACGCATACTTACTCTCTTATACAATCACTGATACAAGTATACACTCATCCATACAGCCACTCTCACAATCACTGACTCTCACGTATAGTCATTTATATACTACAACTCTCACATACACTGCCTTTTACATATGTAGTTACTTGGACATGTACCACTGAGACATCCATTCTCTCACCAACACACCCATACACACACTCACCCACCCATACAGCTGTTTGCACATGCACTCTTGAACCCATACACCCAGTGAATCAACCACTCACATATCTATGCACAGAGTCACACATCTCCCACCCACCCACACACACACTCAGGCACCCATAAAAATACTAAGGCAACCAATCAATAGCCCATATAGACACTCATGTAGCTACTGACCAACCCATGCAGCAGCTTACACAACAACAGATAGACCGATACAGACATTCACACAGTTTAGTCACTAAGCCATGCATTCAATCAGACACGTTTAGCACTCACTTATACAATCAGTCACGCACCTACAAAATCCTCTATCCACACACTTATACACCCACTCATTCTTCAATACACCTTGGCATATATATATAAAACGTATTTAAACTTTACAGAAACACACAGTCACTGGATGATGCCATCAGTGATGTCATCAGTGATGTCATTTGAAATGTCATCAGTGATTTCACTGACCATGCCATGAATTATGTAATATGTGACGTCATCAGCAGTGCATTGTGGGGGCGCAAGTTATAGTTAACTGAACTAACTATAACGGCAGAAATTCTCTGGTTTGGTAAGAGTGAAATAGCCAACTAACTATAACGTCCCTGAAACCTATGGTTTTTTCAGTGAATTTCAAAGGTTTTTTAAATGCTAATTTCTAACTATAACGTGCCTGAAACCTATGTTTTTTCAGTGAATATATATATATATATAAATATATATGCAAATATGAATCCTGCAATTCGTGCAGAAAAGACGAGCCACTCCAGTTATTAGTTCCTTAATAATGCAGGTTTATTTTGGCAGACAAACTACGCGTTTCGATCTCAGCCGAGATCTTGGTCACATGACCTTAGGTGAGTTTCACAAACATTTAAAGGTGCAGTGTACAGGCATGACACAGCGTGCACAGTTAACATAAAAGAAACACTTTAACACTACCAAATGTGTTTGTTCAGTTTGAGTTTGTTCATAAAGTTCAAAACAACATTAATCATTTCTTTGTATTTGTATTCTTATATTCAATTTTCCAATTCCTAATGTGAGTATAGGAGATGATTCATGCAATTAATCCGTCATGCATTCAG
The DNA here is from genome assembly GCF_964204655.1 of Triturus cristatus. Classification (NCBI taxonomy): domain Eukaryota; kingdom Metazoa; phylum Chordata; class Amphibia; order Caudata; family Salamandridae; genus Triturus; species Triturus cristatus. Next base: position 1,027,219,677 of record NC_140588.1, on the reverse strand, counting down.
AAGAGATCATGGTATAGTACTCAACTTCTTTTAAGTGTTTTTTAAACACTAATGAAATTAATAATGGAAATGAGATAATTGGTATAGTACCAAGCAATCAGTTTATTCAATGTTATCTTACCATTCATTATCTATTGTATCATCCAAATGATATAATATCTCAAATTAATCAAAATAGGCGATTGGTGACGCTAATAGTGAATACTGGGAGTGATGTTGTAGAGACGGCTGTTCACTCGAACTTGCTGAATGTCATGTGCTCTTAACCATAAATAAGTGGCTATTATTCTCACATTATCAATCTGTTAGAATAAAGAAATATATCATTAGAATCAAATTTTATAACATATAACTTATATAAATCATTTCCATCAAGAGATCAAATAGTAATTCACTGTATAACACATATATAATCCTCATATTGCAATTATATAACAAACTTCCATCTACTCTTGTGAATATTCAAGAGGAAAGGAAGAGGAAAAAGAACTTGAACAACACACAGGTAAAATATGTGAATTAAAATATATTATTCAGTTAGAATAATATCAACTAGAAACTCCTGGGTTGGTGGTGGGAAGCGTTAAACAAAATTATAAATGTACATATAACTCTTCATCATTATTCATTCCCGTTGGAAAAATACTGCCGGCAAGCAAGATCAGCCTTTACTCAAGACGACGTAGGGCTTGAATTCGGTTTCCTCCTCTGGGATGTTTAGGGATAGTTGCTAGGCCAAAGTATCTACCTTTGGTCCAATCACCCTCATGTGCCTCATTGAAGTATTACAATGTGCTGTAGCTAAGATCACGATTCGTGATAGCTCGCCAGTGTTCAAGAATTCTTTTTTTAACTGGAAAAGTAGTTGACCCTACGTACCATTTGTCGAATGGACAAACAATGGCATAGACTACAAAATCGGTGCCACAGGAGATAGATTTACTGATCTTCCATTTCTTTTTAGACCTACACAGTGTGACTTCCCTTACATTTACACTGTGGCTACAAGCTTTGCATTTACTGCATTTATGGAAGCCACTCCTCTGCTCTAGCCAGGTTTTTTTATTGTCAGTCATTAGATGACTATTTACTAATCTGTCTTTGAGTGATAGGGTCTTCCTGTATGGTATTGCTGGTGACCGTCCTAGCTTCACTTCAAGGAGGGGATCTTGTGTGAGAATATGCCATCTTTTTTTCATGATTTTCCTAAGCTCATTTGCTTGTGTGCTAAACGTAGTGATGAATCTGACTGGTGTGTCTGTATTGTCTCTTCTGTTAGATAATTTAGGAGGCGAGAAGAGAGCATCATTGTGACTGATAGAATCTGCTTTTTTGGCACCTATATGTAGCATCTTGCTGGGATATCCCCTATTCATAAATCTCATTATCATTCTTTGTTTATTTTTTTCATACAGCGCATCTGTGCTGCAATTTCTTTTAGCTCTCAGAAACTCACTATATGGCACACTCCATCTGAAATTAGATGGGTGGCAGCTAGCTGAATGGAGAATGGAATTGCCTGCCGTCTTTTTTCTATACAGGTCTGTGGTCAATTTGCCATCTTCTATTGTCAGCCTGATATCGAGAAAGTCAATACTCTGTTGGCTGTATTGCATGGTATACTTCAAATTCATAGTATTGCCATTCAAATGATTCACAAATTCAAGGAGATCACACTCATTGCCTTCCCATACAAAATAAATGGCATCTATGAATCTCAGCCATAGTCCGATGTTAGTTGACCATGGCTCAGTGTCATCGCTCCAGAGTACCTGCTTCTCCCACCAGCCCACCACCAGATTGGCGTAGCTTGGGGCGAAGCAGGTACCCATGGAAGTACCTTGTAGTTGTTTATACCATCTCCCATTGAACATGAATACATTTTTAGTCAGACAGATGTCTATCATTTGTAACAGCATGCGTGTGTGTTCCAAGCATTCAATATTTCTGGCTTTTAAAAAATATTGGCATTCTTTCAGACCATCTGTGTGTTTGATGCTTGTATATAAGCTTTCTAAATCTAGGCAAACCATCCAGTATTTATTTTCCCAGTGTAAGTTTGGGATTTTTTGCAAGAAATCTTTCGTATCTCTTAAATATGAATTTAGATCTTTGATGAAAGGAAACAGAAAATGGTCAATATACTCAGATGTTTTCTCTAGCAAACTATTCTTAGAGAACACAATGGGATGGCCAGGGGGTTGACGGAGTCCTTGTGTACCTTGGGTAACAAATAAAAGGTGGGCGTGGTGGAAGTCTCGTTTAATAGGTATTTTCTTTCATCCCAATTCAGAAGTTTCTGATCAAACCAGTGATTCAGATAGCTATGATACCTATTCTGAAGGGTATCTAGATATGATTTGTCTACCCTCTCATAGCATACAGGATTATTCAGTTGTCTCAGGGCCTCTTGTATGTATTTCTCCCTGTCCATGACTGCAATATTATCACCCTTGTCTGATGACTTAATCACTATGGTGTTATCTTTCTGTAAGTTGGAGACTGCTTCCCAGTGTTCCTTACTCATATTCATATTAGTTGGTCTGGGATTTGTATTGATAATTTTAAGCAAATCCTGGCTGACCGTCTCATGAAATTGGTCAATGTTATACTTCAGTGTCTGGGATACATATTTAGATGGAGCTCTAAATTTGGTCAAACCTGGTGCACCTATTTCAACTCCTAGTGTTTATAAAGTGATGTCATTACTGCTAGGATCTAATGGGTTTGGTGTATTGGTGGTAATGGTGTTCTGATCCTGTAAATCCTGCATAGTCATAAGAGCTGGGATGTCAGCTATAGTTAATGCTTGGACAGTATTCAGGCAGGATTCATGTGAATTACTACTACTGTTAGTTACATTACTACGCAGTGCATGCAGTTTAAACAATTTTACTTTACGTACAAACTGGTAAAGATCAATTCTAGTTTGAGCATAGTCTATATGGTTATCTGGACAAAAAGACAACCTCAATTTCAAGACCTGTTCTTCAATAACTGTTATTGGTCTAATTGAGAGATTCATTACCGTTAGTTGTTGGGCGGGATCTTCCATTATTTCTTCTTGTTGTCCTGGCTTCTTGTCCCCATACCATACCTTTGTTCTCCTGCACCGTCTTTTCTTGCTCTTGTGTTGGCGCCTCTTCCTCCTCCCCCCGGTTTGCCTCTGTAGGACTGTTCGTGGTTCCTCTGTATGAGGCACATTTCCTCGGAAAAAGACGACAATTCCCCCTGGTTAGATGCGCCACTGTCAATAGATTCTTGGTCAGAGCTTAAATCTGTTGTTGAGCCATATGTGCCTTTGTCAATTATTCCCAACGCTTTATCTTTCGCCATATCTGCTCTTACTTTATCAAACTTTCTTGCGAAAATTAAAATTCGCCCAGTTCGATAGTCTCTTTCATCACGTTGAAATTTTCTTTCTTTTCTTTCTATCACTCCTTTTTCAAATGATTTAATTCTTTCATCGACTGTTTTAAGAACATTTTTTACTTCATTCTGATATGGATTCTTTTCTAATTCATCCATCAGTATTTGAATTTGTTGTGCTAGTTCTTTATGTTCCTCCCATGCATTTTTTATTAGCATGTGTAACATATTTTTTGAGCAAGTGTTCGTGTTCTCAGTGCAGTCTTTCAACAGTTGTGGCTTTGGGCGATTTAGTGTGGGAATATTGAAGATTCTTAAGCCTCGTGGGATTCTATTGACTTCTATGTAATTTTTTTCGCAGTCTCTCAAGTTGATTGCCTAATTGTTTAATTGTCGATGCTTTAGGTAACACTGTCCCCTGCGTGCCGGTGTTGTCCACCGTTTCAGCATTTTTTCTTTTGAATATTAGATTGGCAGACGCTTCCCGCTCTTTTAACCATTCTGCTGCCATTCAAACTCCGCTGTACATCCGGACATGTAGACCTTGAGGGAACAAAATAAAACTGCACTTCTGTGTTAATTAACACTCACGGACTCTGGCGCAACCTGCTAGCCATTCGTGACTCTCGTGCGAACGGGTCAATGACAGCCGGGATAACCTTTGAAGTACAGGCAAATATCCGGCGATTACGGGGAAGAACGCTAAATCGTTTACTCCTCTCACCTATTCACTCGCTCGCTTTCCATCGTCTCCAGGTGTTCAGATGTTAAAATTTCTGGGCGGATGCTCTTTAGTGATAAATGCCTCTGGTTACGCCGGCGGGCGTGTTATCTTGGGTTCCAAAAGTTCGGTTGGCGGTAACAAATACTGCCCTTCCTGGCGAGTCGGGGCTTGTCGAGTGGACGCCACCGCTGAATATGCAAATATGAATCTTGCAATTCGTGCAGAAAAGACGAGCCACTCCAGTTATTAGTTCCTTAATAATGTGGGTTTATTTTGGCAGACAAACGACGCGTTTCGATCTCAGCCGAGATCTTGGCCATATATATATATATATATATATATATATATATATATATATATATATGAACAACACTGAAGCATATATTCTTATTGAGCTTGTGGACCCAAATGGTCTCCATTCTACATTGTGGTTGCCAAAATATTTGCCTTAAAAGATCCAGGCCCCTTTTATTAACTTGATAGAACAATTGCCCAGTGACAGTTAGCAGGCTGCCCACAACAATGAACCCCCCCATAGATCACTGACACTCATAAAAATGCACTAACATCTGTGTTTACTTGTGTCCAAAACTATCAGTTACCGAAGTGAGTCGGCTCTCACCCCTCATTCCTGGACCCTTCAGTGGTTGCAAACGCTCATCCCGTGCTTTGGAACACTGAATCTGGTCTCATATGAACCACGCTGTAGCAGTTTCTATAAGCTGCTTTCTCTGTCTGATGCCGGTTCCAGTGCACCATTCCAGAAGCCACTCAAGCTCACTTGCATACATGTAAACAGTGTGCTTATGCAGTCAAGTACTTTTCACATGCTGGGCACTTGTGCAGTATAGTGTTTTGACACAGCAGTTGGATCAGCACAGGCAGGATGACTAAACATCACAATGTGCCGAAGAGCAGATACCCCTGAATGCACGCAATCGTTGAACCAGCAGAGAATTGCTTAGAACCCACCCACCACTGTCAGAAGGATGGAAGAAATTCCAGTACTAGTCAAAAAGGGTTGCACAGTCATCGCTGGGTGGGAGGCCGCAAGTACGTCACAGTGGTCCAGCTGTTCATTTATTGCAGCATGCACTGCTCACCAGAAAATTCCCTATGTTGTCAGCTCATTACATATGGAGGTGTTGGCCATCAAAGAAGAAGAAGAGATATTGCACCACACCTTACTGTTCCTAACCTGTTACAGCTAGCGTAGGCAGCTTCATTTGCTAACACTGTTTTTCAGCAGCAGCAACCAGTATGGGTCACATACATCAAAATTGGATATAGGGATTACCTTATTGCGATTTCCTGCAAATCGCAATGAGGTAATCGATATTCATAATGTATGAAACTCCATGAGTTCTATTTAGCAATTCTGAGTGAGTCGCAAATCGGCCTACTTCATGAATATTAATGAGGTAGGTCGCAATTTGTGACCCACTGGGAATCATTATTTTAAATGCAACCCATTTCCTTAAAAGAAACTGGGTTGCAAAGCATTCTTATATAATGCTGCGATTTGGTATTAGGAAGGGATGCCCTAAACACACCCCTTTCTAATACCAAATTAGTATGTATTTGCAATTCCAAATTGAGCATCAGTAACATGTTACCAAACCACAAATTGGAATTTATACATACCAAAATGCATTGTACCGGTCGCAAATAGCCAGATTCTGCAAATTGGGCCATTTCTGACTGGTAAAATGCATGATACATTTGGCCTGTATTCTGTTGGAGCTATTAGTGGCACATTAGGGGGTGCTGGGGTAGATGGACATTTGCAGGGCATATTTCCTTTGAGTCAGTGGCAAATAACAATGCACTTTTACTTTATTTCATATGCAAATGTGGGAGCTGGTTTGGGGTAGGTTGGTTCCAAAGCAGTCACGGGTTACTGGGCTCCAACTGTGATAATTGAAGTGTTTCACCTCTGCTGTCCTGGGGTCACTTTACCATTGGATGCAAACTGAGCACCAAGTCCACCACATTAGCATTTGTGCCTTGGTGTAGCAAGGTGGAGAAATCCAAGGATTACTCAGGGAGGATGGGTGGCAATCTCTGAACTCTGTGTAGGACACAATACTTCTTAAGAAACCTGCCAGTTAAAATCACACCTTAATAGCCTCTAAAATAGAGAGCTGTGTGTCTAAAAGTTAACAATGTTAAGTCCATTGTTGCATTTGCTGTATTTCTACGAGGCTACATTATACAAAGCCCCTTCCTGGGACATCTGTCAGAGAGTCCACAATGTAAAACTCATTTGTAATGTATTTATTAGGGGTTTCATCTTCCACTGCTCCCTTCTGCTATATTTCACAAGGATCTGCATTAAAAATGTCTCTGTCACTTATGAAAATTTGAAAGTCCTTGCTTGAGCCGGTTTATGAATGTCTTAGATCTAACTCAACTAAAAATAGAAAAGAAAACAGGAGAATGGTGAGTGCAGCCCTTTGAAAGCAAAATCAAAAACACAGTTGAACCAAGGGATTAGTGCACCTCATTGATACAACTGAAAATTGATTTTTTTAAAGGGATGGAGTAACCTTGATTGACAAAAAATTATGAGGATGAGCACAGGGAACAGACGTGAGATGGTAGCACCATTGAGTGAATTTGCATTCACATAGCAACAACATCTTACATTTATTATGGCAAAATAACAAGATTCACAGTCCTCTAGTGGTGGTGGCACTGCGCCATCCACTGGAGGATCCCCAATGCCGTGGTGCGCCCACCTGCCAGATTATGAGTCTAATTCTGGTCAGGCGAGTGGTGCAGGGGTGGTCTGGCGGGGGCAGTCTGTTAGGCTCATAGGAGAGCCTACCATGCAGACCGCCGCTGTTAGAGCGTGGACAGCACATTCCTGCATGGTGGGGAAAGCATGCTACACCGTGCAGGAACTGGGGGGCCAATATCAGGGAGGAACAACATGTGCCCTCTCTATGAAAAAGGCGGTGGAAAGCCAACTCAGAATATGCTCGGCCGTACCGCAGTGGCAAAGCCAGCATATTGTGGCTCCTGACCGCTTAACAAACACAGCGGGATCCTGGATCCCCGGTGGTTGTACCAGTCCTGTGGTGGTCCGACCGCCAAACTCATATTAAGCTCCTTAGCGTTTACTGGTACTGCCAAAATAAGTAGGGTGGTCCAATATACCCTAGTTCTCATAATAAGCCCCCTAGCATTTTCTGGTACCAACGGTAATTGAATAGAGTGAGTTAATATATTCAGGCAATGATGTTTCTATAATTTCCCCCGGGTGCAGAAAACACTTGCTGTCCGTGTTTGGACTCAGACTTGACAACCTGTAAAGTAAAAAAAAACAGCTAGGTAATTATCAAAGTGTATAATGTTAACAAGCTGACATATTTGTGCCAGGCTTGTTATAATTCATTGCTCAAGCAGAGGCCGACCCTTTTGCTTGCTAGAACCTGGTTCTTAGCCCAACCCCAGGGAACAGGACAGATTTAGAGGTGGAGCCTGAGAGGTGTAGTAAAGATTCGAAGAGTGTAAGGACAGGAATGGAAAGAATCCTCACGCTCTAGGAAAGAAAAATGTTTCTGCTACACTTGAGTAGATAGGTAGAAATGAAGATAATGAAGGTCATGGGGAAATTGCCTTATTTGTGGTTTCTGTGATACATTGATTATTGCCACAGTTGAGCAAGTGTAGCAAATAAACCAAAGTGTTTGTCTGATGCATTTTGATTTCTACACACTGGTGTTTAACTTACAGAAGTACACCATAATGTAGCAAATTGTTTTAGAAGTCAAATAGCTTGAGTGAAGCCACTAGCAAAACTTGAAGGATGTCTGGAGGGCGTGTGTCAGCGAATCTGAAGTGTGATAGGGCTAGACTGGGAACCTAAACCAGCTCTGTCAAAATCGTTAACACCGACCCTTCTCCCTCCCCTTTTGTGTTTCTCTTTCAATCCATTTATTCTCTGTCACTCTCATTTCCTCTCTCTTTCTCCCTCTCTCCCTGAACTCCCTCCATTCTGTCCTGATGATCCCTCACTCCATCCTCTCTCGCTTACACTTTCTCTTGCTCTGCTTATTTCCCTCAGTCGCTCTCTCCCTTCTAATGTCCCCACCATTCTTACTGCAGTAAACCCTGGGGAGCAGTGGTGAGTGACAGGCCAGCATGTGCCAGTAGTGGCTGCTACAAAATGGAGGTGGGAGGCGGGAGGGCACAGGGGGGCGGGGGAACAAGAAAAAAACACTTACTTGGATATGGCTGGCCGCCACCTCTCTTCCAGCCTCTTCTCTTCTCTCGGGCAGTGGGAACCAGAAAGCAGGTAACCTCCCCGACTCTCCTGACCAACCACAATGCTGCCTTACAGCAGCATTGTGATTGGTCTGAGCACCGTGGTTCAGCACTCAGACAGGGACTGGGAGCCTGTGAATGTGGGAAAATACAGATTTCCAGTCTGAGGATGTCATCACTGTCAATGGGAAACCTGTCGCCTTTAAGTCCTGTGATGATCTTTAACTTCGGAATAAGACAAGTTTTTGGAAATCGAAAACCTCCAGTAAGATAAAGCTGTAAACCGTAGCAGAAGAAGGCTTCATAAGGCTGGATACTGTTGTGCGGAGGTCACACTGAACAGGATTTGCTGCTGAAGAGAAGAAGTCAGGCTTACCGGCAATACACTGAGGGCGAAACGGCTAGCAGGCTGTTTCCGGTCTTCTGTCAGACTTTTTTCATCAATCATCCTCTGTGCTCTTTTTTAACGCATGATTCTCACACGTTTCCTTCTCCCTTCTCTATATGTCTTTCTCACAACCCCATCCTCTCTCACTCTTCTCACACTTTTCATCCACACATCCATTTCTGTCCATCATATTATACCTGCTCTTTCTATCCTTTTCACGTCTCCTAATGTCACTACAGACAAGGGTTGGAAGAGCCAACACAATCAAGCAGTGTCGGAGGGGCTGGTTTGATCAGTAAAGGTGTGGGTTGTTTTTTTGGAGGTTTGTGGGCCTGTTTTCTTGTCTAATTGGCCAGTTTTCTCTGTTGATTTCCCTTATATTACCAATAAAATTGCCTGTAGCAAGCACACATGCACTTAGTCACCCATCTCTTGCAAGAAACTCATATAACATATAAGTACAAGCTAAAATTTTCAAATGTAGGCTAATTTTTTAGCTATCTGATTCGCTAATGGGGACCACTTTTATATTGGTGCCTATGTCTATTTTCTATCCCGATCTGACTGTGCTGTAGGCAGACTGACTCACACACACACACACAACTCTTTCTGACCTCCTGACATTCACCTCACTACTGCATCTCATAGATTCATGTATTCCTTTTGCATATCTTCTTGCCTCAGCTTCTTACTCCCTTCCCTCCAAGATCTTCTTTCCCGTCCCACACACTCCTTCTACTACCATCTTTTTCTCAATTGATGCACTCTTGTAGCCTCACCTCTCAATGAAATGCTCATCCCACAAACACACATGCACATATTACCTTACCTATTTCAATTTAATCTTTCCCTTTAAAATCCCACTTACCTGTCCTTCTTAGTTAACCTTACTTACATTGTGCCTATTTTGGCTCATAACTCTCTTTTTCTCACCTCCTGTTTCACCCAAACACTTTCACTTGATTTAACCTCTACTGCAAACAAATGCACATACTCAAGGGTAGCTGCGTTTTATATGCTTCCCAACCCTAGTGCAAATGTTGAATGATAACTTTTGAAAACATAACTGTGTCTCAAAGTTACACAATATCATCTTAGAGGACCTGCTGATTACGTATGAAGACAAGATCCTACACTGGTTTGCAGAATTAAATAAATTCATAGATCATTCCATGATGATACATTGTTGTTTATTTGTAATAAAGGAGCAAAATGAAGGTTTTGTGCTGTAAGAAATTGGGTTATTGATTTGGGATGTGGGAGGAGTGAAAACTGAACTAAAGCAAAAACCTCAATCTTTGTCAGGGTGAGCCAGAGGAAGTCTCTCCATTTTCAGTGCTTAACCCTCTGGTAGCTTGGCACAAAAGCAGTTAGTCTTAACTTAGATATACTGTGTTATGTATTTATGCAGCACTCAAACAGTAATAAAGTGAAAACACAAACAAGAAAATTCCCAAAGCAATTTAGAAAAATAGAGTACATTCTAATGAATAAAATGACACAAAATACAATATTTCCAATGAGTATAAGCAGGGTCATGAAATGTAAATTTTTTGTGAAAAATAGCGCTTAAATGATCAAAGCGCATACCACGGGTTTCTGGTCGTGGGAAACTAGAGCAAAGTCAAAAGTTAAGGCCGACCGTAATGGAGCTGGGTTCAGTTATACAAGGGGGATTGGGCACTGTTTCAGCTTAATTTGGGACTTAAAAGAAATTTGGAAGAAAAATCTAGAAGGTAGAGTTCAGCAGGGCCAGGCAGCAGGCAGTGTCTGAGTTGGCGTTGTCACCAGGGAGCACTGAACAAGGTTGCAGTGAAGAATAGACAATGGTAGGAATAAGTACAGAGAGGGAGAAAACAGATTTCCAGTCTGAGGATGTCAATGAGAAGACTGTCGCCTTTGAGCCCTGTGATGATCTTCAACTTCAGACTTACACAACTTTTTGATAATCAAAAACCTCCAGCAGGACGAAGCTGCAACCCGTAGCAGAAGAGGGCTCCATAAGGCTGGATACTGTTGTGCGAAGGGTTCGCTGAAAAGTATTTGTTGCTTAAGAGAAAAAGTCAGGCTCACCGGCGATACACCAAGGGTGAATCGGCTAACAGGCTGCTAAGGGTCTTCTGTCAGTTTTTCTGGCACTTTTTGGTGAAAATCTTTCTTGGTCCCAATTTTGAGAGTTGGGCAGGAGAGGCACCTCTAACATCACTTCCAGGGGTCCAGGATCTGAGGAGCACCACTTTGGGGGCTAGGACTCACTTCAGCATAGGCCAGGTGCTGTATTCAAGGTCTCTGGAGCTTCATGTTATCCCTGTAACTCACACCGGATGCCAGCCAACTAGCCCATAGAGTTACTGTGGTTGTCCTGGGATTAAGGAGAGGGTCCTCCCTCTTTCAAGCAGCTAGGCAGGCCTCAACCAGCAGGGCAGTCCTCTGTAAAACAAGACAGGACCCAAGCAGAAGTGCGGTTCTCTGAAGTACAATGCAGTCCTGAATTCTTCCACAGGTCAGGAGTGTACCGAAGAAGTAGGCCAGGAGGTCCAATATATATACCTGATGCCAGTCTTTGAAGTGGGGATGATGTACTGGTTAACCCCACATCTGGTTCTGGAAAGTTCTTCCCTTCCTCTGCCAAGGCTTCAAGTAGACTGATGTGACAAAAGACTGGTGTCACGTTCCTTTTCATGGAGGCAGCCTTTTGAAAATATATGTGTGGAAGGGAACAGTTCCACCCCATCCATGCTGGCAGTATGGACCATCCTGCAAACACCTAGTCCCCTTTTGTCTCACTGTCTGGGAGGAACACACAAAGGCCAACTGTCAAGCTATTCAGTCATGTGGCTGAGAACACAGGCAGCAAGCACCAAATGGTTAGGACAAGAATTTTCAGAATTCTGACTTGAAATTTGACTTTACCATCAAAGATATTTTCTTAAGTTCCAATCTATTTGAGTCCAAACTTGACCTCCCATTCTATTCCCAATCAAACTTTAACACTTATTAAATGTAATAAGGTAACCCAATGCTATCTAACAGGAGATATAGGCCTTACATTAGTGCAAAACAAGTTGAGGAGTTTTTCACTACCGGGACATTTAAAACTTAAATATATATTTTCGACTTTTAAAATACAATGCATACTGACCATTGTTCCCAGTAAGCTGGCGCTCGCGCGGAAGTGCACAGGGTCTTTTCCAAGCGCACACACAGTGTTACAAAGAGCGCACGTCTCTGCTTAGCTAGAGATTTAAACCATTCACCAGACACAGCATTTTAAATGGTAGCGCCGTGAAAAGTAAAGTCTTTCAGCAATATGCAGAGTGGAGATGCAGGGGCTCCAAGAAGGGGTGAAACAACAACAAAGCCTCGTTAAAAAGTGAATGGTCTTTTAAAGACCTATGAAGTACTGGGGTGCGGCTGTGTGTGTGCCCGGGAAGCTGTCTCAGCCCGGCTGCCACACATGACAGGGGGGGGCTGAAGCACTTTGAACCCAATGGGTGTTGCGGGCCTGACCTTACCCCATCGTGCTGCTTCTCTGAAGCCTGGCTGCTCTCGCAGCTGCAGAAGTGCAGATGACAAGCTCACACTCAGAGGACCCTCTGCGAGTCAGAATGTATCGTCTTCCACGGAAGGTTCACACCTTCCAAAGCACATGTCTCTCTTTTCTCTCAACAGGGGGGCCTAATTTCGGTGCGCCACTTGATGTGACGACACAAGGTATCTCTTTAGGGCTGGCGCGCGAACCTCGCCATCACCGCACTCACTAACTACCGGGTGCGCTGTGCCGTTCTGCAAGTGTTAGATGCGCCCTGAAGACTGGATCTCAATCTCCGAGCTGTGCGTACGTCTTGAACTGATATTGTAGCAGAGATAGCAGCTCTCAAGTTTCATGCTTAAACATCTTTGTGCGCATTGCTTGAAGTAGGCGAGCTAGACCATCCGGGCAGCACTTGGTGTTATAGGGCTGGCGCGAAGTTGCTCCAATGCATACTTGAGTATTATTTCAGACTGCCACTGAATGTATACCAGCAGAGAAATCATGGCTCCCTGAAATATTTTCCCGAGTGAAAACAATCCCCATCTTTAAAAATGAATCAGTATAAATAATACCTGTTTTGAATATTGCCCAAAGAGATATATGTGTTACACGTATTGTGTCAGTATTTCAAAGGAATTCTTGTACCAGAAATACCAAGACAAAGTTTACCATTGCATCGCACGGTGCAGTCAATGAGGTTAGACTACCTGGGCCCGATTCACAGAACTAACTTAAGACAAAATCCTAAACTTACTACCATTTTGGCATTCACAGAAGGCACTTACTCATTTTGGTATTCACAGAAGGCACTTACTCATTTCGGTATTCACAGAATTTAGAAGTCCTAACTTTAAGACTACTAAATGCCTTCTGTGAATACCGAAAGTCTTAAAGTTAGGATTTTTCTCAGTTTAGTAGTAGTATAGTTAGGACTCCTAACTTTAGGACTCCTAAATGCCTTCTGTGAGTATCGAAAGTCTTAAAAGTAGGATTTTTCTCAATTTAGTAGTAGTAAAGTTAGGACTCCTAACTTTAGGACACCGAAATGCCTTCTGTGAATACCGAAAGCCTTAAAATTAGGATTTTTCTCAGTTTAGTAGTAGTATAGTTAGGACTCCTAACTTTAGGACTCCTAAATGCCTTCTGTGAATACCGAAAGCCTTAATATTAGGATTTTTCTCAGTTTAGTAGTAGTAAAATTAGGAGTCCTTACTTTCGGACTCCTAAACTGAGAAAAATCCTAATTTTAAGACTTTCGGTATTCACAGAAGGCATTTAGGAGTCCTAAAGTTAGGACTCCTAACTTCTGTGAATACCGAAATGAGTAAGTGTCTTCTGTGAATACCAGAATGAGTAAGTGTCTTCTGTGAATACCAAAATGAGTAAGTGCCTTCTGTGAATACGAAAATGGCAGTAAGTTTAGGATTTTGTCTTAAGCTAGTTCTGTGAATCGGGCCCCCTCTGCTTTAAAGCCACTATTTTGGTTTTTCTGGGTTTTTTTTAGAATGACAATCACCTCCTTCTGCAGAGGGTCTCAACTGAAATGACTCACAACCGCAAGCTCTATTTTTAGGACAGACGAGACCAGAGTTCACATATTCTTAATGTTTTGTTTTGCTTCCCCGGAGAGTGCACTTCACTAACAACGCCACAAAGTAGAGGTTTATGACAGCTTCCAGTGGCCGGTGCCGCAAACCTAAAGTCCTTGCAATTACACTATATAGAAGCACAAAACATCCTTACGCAGTGCAGCAGAAGTGCAGATGACACGTTCACACTCAGAGGCCCCTCTGCGAGTCAGAATGTATCGTCTTCCGCAGAATGTTCACACCTCCCAAAGCACATGTCTCTCTTTTCTCTCAACAGGGGGGCCTAATTTCGATGCGCCGCTTGATGTGATGACACAAGGGATCTCTTTAGGGCTGGCGTGCAAACCTCGCCATCACGGCACTTTCTGCTCGCCAGTGTCTGTGCGAGGGTTCATTTTCCAGTTCTCTTCATTTCTCCCACGAGGCTCTTCTACCTTGATGGGGTTGCCTGCCCCTCAGGACGTAACTCTTGTCTTTCCAAGAACGGACGCACTCTTTCATAACCAACTCACCTCCAAGAAGAGGAACCGGAGAGGAGCCCTCCCCTCATCTCTCCTATCAGGGAGGAAGACTTTGAGCACATTTCCAGGTCCTGGGCCCGCTGCTGTGGGCACTGATTGAACCAGGTGGATGTGTCTTTAGAGAATCTTTGCTGCCGCTCCTCTCTCCAATCACGTTACAGATGGTCGAGGCCTCTTTCAGCAACCTTAGCTGATGCTCACTTCTACGACTGATATCAGTTTTTTTATGCTTCTTGCACGCTTCTTCTGTCAGCTAAGCATCATTTATGCTCATGGTTTAATCAGATCATACCAGCTTGGGCAGAACCACGTCAATATCGAAAATGTACCAGGCCAATCTGAGGCAGACTAGGAGAAGTAAGCATGCCGGCTCCAAAGAAGCGCTTTACTTGGCGATAGAGACAGGCAGGCGTGAAAATTAATCGCCAAGCCATAGTAAGTAAGTATTTTTAAATCACGTAGCGTATAACATGTACAAATATGTCAAATAATTGTTAAGGTTTATTAATACTGTTTGTGTTTCAGTTTAGAACATAAATTGGACAACCTGATTTATTAATCTCGGGTCGAATCGAAGATACAATTTTCGTGCAATATCAGCAATGCGCCCTGAGATTGTTTTAGCACTGCGATGGGTGTTCATATCGGTCATAGAGCAATTAAATAGCATTTTGACTTTGGGTGGGCGCTTAGCTAGAGATTTAAACCATTAACCAGCCACGGCATTCTAAATGTGTTTACATCTCCTGTTCAAAATATTTTATTGAGTTTTGTAAATAGACAATAAACAAAGACAATACATAAAATAATTCTATATAGCCAAAATATCTAATCAGAAGTCATAAAATGATCTTTTTCTTTTTCTTTTTTTTTTTTCAGTCCTCATCTCACTTTAAGCGTCTGCAATAAGAACAAAAAGCCCATTGTTACCTGAGAGCACCCTCGGGCTTCTGTTTACTGCTTTAGCTTAGACCAGACCAGGCCAGCTTCTTAGTACATGGCGTGGTGATGTGGTGTAATCATTGGACCGGAAGGGAACTTTAAACCAACCTCATTTCGGTACCCCAAGATAGAATATATGACCAGATATTTTGATCATTGTCATTCAGGCCGCTCTTTGCCAGACGGGCCATGCTGAGTGAGATTGCCAACCACTTCTCATATAACGGGGGCATTGGGTCTTTCCAACATTTACATATCTCCCTCCGTGCGATTATGATGAGACAGAGGAGTAACCCCTTTTGTGAGTTAGAAAGCAGACTTAATAAACAGGTGTCTACCCCAAAGAAGAAAAGAAGACTGTTGCTAGATTTAAGTTAGTGATAGTGAGGGACACTCAAAGAACATGTGTAAATCATCTGCCTCAAGAAATCCACATCTAGGACACTTCGGTGATGAACATGGGGCGAATCTCGCTATCTTCTTGGGGGTATAGTAGAGTCTATTGATGACAAAAAAATGTTTTTTTTTTTAGAGAAGCTGGCCTAACATACCTATATAGAGTTTGAAGAGACAGGGGGTAAAAGTAGATAGCTTTTTCGCCCAAAACAGACGAATTCCAGATGGAATATAATGGAGGGGAATCGGCATCATCAGCATCCAATAGGCTCCTATACCATATTCCGACTTCTTTTTTAATCGGCTTTGTATTTTGTAGGCAGTGTTCAATTTCCCAGTTACCTCGTATCATTTCTTTCTCGGCTTTATGCCAGGAACATAGTTGTATATATTTGAATTTGGAAAAGGAACTGCCTATTTTAGATCTAAGCATCTCCCAGGGGAGGATACCGTCTGATGATAGAAGGTCGGACCAAATCGTTATTCCTGCCATTTTAATTGATGATGCAAGACTATCTTGTAGGCATAATGGTAAACCCGGAGAGTCCCAAATAGGGGCAAAATCCGAATAGTATCCGATCCCCCATCTCTCTCTAACTCTATACCAAAGATTTAAAGCCATTTTTAAGCATTTTAGGCGAACCTTCTTAAAAAACCTGGGGGCCCCAAACTTGTACAGAAATCCGACCCCACCTCCTTCGAAGCTGACCATTATGCTCAAGATCTTCCCCCAGTTGGTTTCACCTGAATGAATAAGCAGAGAGCGTATATTCTTGAACTGAAAGGCGATAGAGTACCAAGAAAGGTCGGGAAGAGCCAGGCCTCCCTTAAGGAGCTTTCGTCTCAACTTCTTCCATGAGAGCCTGGCTCTTTTATTAGCCCAGACAAAGCTTCCGATTTTACCATGTATCTTGTCCAGGAGCTTTCTGGGGAAGTCAAGAGGAATAGTACTGAAAATATAAGTTAATTTTGGCAAAATAACCATCTTGACAAGATTTACCCGGCCATATATGGTCAGAGGCAGATTTTGCCATCTGGAAAAAAGATGGTCGATTTCCTTGGCTACTCTGCTTAAGTTAATGGTTGGAATGTCAGCTAAATTTTGAACGATTGTTATCTCCAGATACCTAAATTCCCTACTACGCCTTCCAGTCCAGTTGTCCACTCCCCAGGTCATTATCTCCATCTTGGAGGAGTTGACAAGATATCCAGAGTGCAGGCCAAACTCTTCCAGTGTTGCCTCTACCTTGGGGAAAACCACAGCTGGGTTGCTAGTATAGACCAACAGGTCGTCAGCATAAAGGGCTAATTTACAGCTGTAATCTGATACTTGGAAGGGAGTAATCTGATTGTTCAATCTCAGGGCCTGAGCAAGGGGCTCAATATAGATATTAAAAAGCAGGGGTGAGATAGGGCACCCCTGTCTGGTTCCTCTAGTGATGCTAAAGCTGGGGGTCAGCCGACCATTCAGGAGTATAGCTGCAGTCGCACCCTCATAGCATCTAATAAGCGTTTGAATAAACATTGGGCCAAATCCCATTGTTCTTAGGGTATCCCATAGAAAGGTCCAATTGACCCGGTCGAAAGCCTTCGCTGCATCGTAGGCTGCCACAGCCAAAGGCTCCGACCGCGCCAATGCCAAATCGATGGAACCAATAAGTTGTAACGTTTGTTCCTGGATGAACCTTCCTGGGATAAGGCCCTTTTGGTCTGAATGTATCAGCTGTGGAATCAGCTTGACCAATCTCCCTGCTAAAATGCTCATAAAGATCTTATAATCGGCATTAAGCAGAGAGGTTGGCCGGTACGACTCCGCTTTGAGTGGGTCCTTCCCTGTCTTTCAGATGAGGACGATCGTGGCCTCCTTCCATGAATTGGGGATCTTATCGTTGGAGCTATAGACATAGTTGAATAGTTCACACAATATGGGAACTATCTAGTTCTGAAGAGCCTTATAGATTTCCCCGGGGAGGGCATCTGTCCCGACGGCCTTATTATTTCTGATCTTTTTTATATATAGCTTAATTTCCTCCTCGGATATTGGGGCGTCCATGATGTTAAGGCCCTCCTCCGTTAGGACAGGTAATGCTTTATTGCGGAGCCAATCTTGAGTGTTCCCGGGAGTAGAGACTGTCTCTTCTTTATATAACTTAGAAAAGACAGAGATGAGACACCTTTGTATATCGTCTTGTTTACAGGATGTTACTCCTGTTTCGTCTATTTCCAAGCTATTAATGTTGTTCTTAGACCGATCGGCCCTTACTTTCCATGCCAAAAGCGCGCCAGCCTTTTCAAAGTACTCAAAGTTTTCCATATTGTGAACCAACCATTGTGCTTTTATTTTATTATCCAAGTTCTTCCTATATTCTAGGCGAAGATGTTCAAGGTCACTAAGAATCTGTGACAGGTTACCAGGGAGACAGGTCAACCTATCTCCTTCTAGCTTAGAGATCTCTCTTTCCAATGTCTGGAAAACTAGGGCCTCTGCTCTGTTCTTAGCACATATCATACTATGAGTCTGTCCACGGAGATAGGCCTTGTAGGCGTCCGAGATATACTCTGGGGACGTAGAGACGATATTATTAGTGAAATAGTCGTTTGTTACAATTTTTAGGGCATCGATTATTTCAGAATTAGACAACATTGCCCTTTTCAGCATCCATCTAGGGATTAGGCTAGGTCTATTCCCTGAGTATGAGAATGAGATTGGAGCATGAACAGACAGTATACTTGGGAGGATGGAAATGTCACCCAGATTTTCTAGACTTGTCTTATCGATAAAGATGTAGTCAATTCTGGAGGAGTGGTTATATTTCTTACTAAAAAAGGTGAAGCCTTGGTCAACACCTCTGAGGGCCCTCCATGCGCCTGCTAGACCTAGGAGATGGATCATATTAATCATAGCTCCACGGGAATGCGGAGCCGCAACATATAGGCTATAGTTAGACCTGTCCTGAAGGGGATTGAGGAGGATATTGAAATCGCCCCCGATTATTACCGGGGTGGTGCCCTCTATTAACCTGCACTCTGAATATGTAGGTTGGATCGTCCGCATTGGGGCCATAATATGACACTAGGGTTAAATCCACCCCCCCATTAGTCTTACCGAACTAAAATCCATCTTCCTGACTGGTCCGTTGAGACGGATCTAATAGTTCCTCCGGTACCTGATCTAATCAGTATAGCTACCCCTTTACTGTGAAGTGTCTGCTCTGAGGAGAAATAATGCTCAACCCATCTGTACTTCCCAAAGACGATCTTACACTCAGAGTTACTTAAGTGGGTCTCTTCTAAAAGAAAAATCTGAGCTGAGGATTGCTCGAGGAATTTCATAACTAGCCATTGTCTACACAGACATCGAAGCCCATTGATATTCCAAGAAACAAATCTGATTTTGGATGTCATTAAATTTTCAAATCCCTTTCGCCTGCACAAGGCTGAGTCATACACTTTACAGGTGCCCTGGATAGTAAGACGCTGTTGTGGATAAAGTTATAAAATGATCAACGCCATTACGAAAATACAATAGGTAAAAAGAAGTAACATATTCATATGAGACATAAAAGAGGGAAGGAAAGGAAGGGACAATTATAAAACTAGTGCAGTAAATATCAATAGAGCTACTATATCATATGGAGAGATTAATCGAGAAATAATTAAATCAAAAGATAAATCACCAGTATATCACTTAGAGGATAAATATACATCAACAGGTAACCAATAAGATTGATAAGAGATAGAATTATGAAGAATCCCATTCAGGGATAACTGAGCACCTCTTCTTGTAAAAATAACCCAGGACCACCACGATAACAAAGAAATATCTTTCCAGCAATAAGGGATGGATTTCAAAGCCGCTGAAATTAGGAAATTAAAAAGTTTAGCTTCTAAAACATTTAAGTTTTGTGATAAAGTAGCAGATTTGCATATTAACATATGGTAGGAAACGTCAACATGAATTTTTAAAATCTTTTTTTATAATATCCCAAACTTCAGACCAGAATTTAAACACTAAAGGACAGTCAAAAAGCATATGTTGTAGCATACCTGGTTGTATTTTGCAATGCCAACATTCCGCAGAGGGAAAAAGTTTAGCTTGGAATAAACGTAATGGAGTCCATAACCGATTAAGTAAAATATAAGAATTAGTTTGGTAGAGTGAAACTGGTAGCCAACCAGATATACTATTAAGCCAGATATCTTTCCATGTGTTAGTGGATAAAGAAAGTGAAAGCTCACTGTTCCAAAAAGTTGAAATCATATCTATATTATTACCTAAAGTATTTGAAAACTTTTTATATAGAATAGAAACACCATGAGAAGAAGTGGAAACTGTTTGAATGTAAGTTGATAAGTCAGCTGCAACATTAGAGGGAATTGCATTGGGGAAAGAATCTAAAATTGAATTGCACAAATATTGATATTTAATAGGGTCGGATTGAGATAAACCAAATCTTGTTTGTAATATTTCAAAAGAAATGAATGCGTTATTGGAATAAACATCTTTAAGATGGAAAACACCCGTCTTGATCCATGAAAACCAGAAAGTAACATTTCTATTCAATTTAATGACATTACTATACCAAAGTGATAAGTCTTCCGTATTATTCATGGGAAAAAGAAAGATTGAGTCTAAATCGTTAAATATCATTTTAGTGGATTTAATAATCACTGGTTTATGAAATTGTTTTGCATTATTAGACATGGTTATCAGAGAGGGTAATGGGAGTGGATGTACTATTGATTTCTCGATAGATAGCCAAGCAGGTGGATTATTAAAAAGGAATGATTAAACCAAATTTAACTTTGTTTTAAAATAAAGGCTTTATGATAAAGAAAAAAGTCAGGGATATTAAATCCAGCATTATGTTTGGGAACTTTTAATTTTTTGTAACTAATACGAGGTGATTTGTTATTCCATAGAACTTTAGATAGAGATTTATCAACATCCTTATAAAACTTTGAGTAGGAATCATGGCAAGGGTATAAAATATTTTAGGAGCTATAGTCATTTTGATAGAATCCATTCTGCCCCACCATGAAAGATGCAATGACGACCATTTAGACATTTTATCTTTAATATAATTTAATATGAAATCGCAATTTAAAATAATTGTTGATTTTATGGAAGAAGAAAATAAAATACCAAGATATTTTACTTTACTCTTTTGCCAAAGTATTCCATTCGTGGGAAGCATATCAGGAGTGCAAAAGATATTTAAGGGCAAAAAAATGTTTTGTTGGTATTTAAAGTGTATCCAGAAACTGGAGAATATTTTGCTATAATATTCATTAAAGAGGGGAAAGAGGATATAGGGTAACTAATAAATAAAAGAACATCATCCGCATATGCAAGGGTTTTAACAGGAACATCCCTAATATTAATTCCTTTAATATCATCACATTTCCTTATTGAAGTAAGAAAAGGTTCAATGCCAATTAAAAATAAAAGTGGAGAAAGGGGACAACCTTGTCTTGTACCTCTAAAAAGTGAAAATTGATTTGAAACGTGGCCATTGACATATAAACGGGCAGTAGGAGTAAAATATAAAGCTGAAATCATACGTATAAAAGACTCTCCAAAGACTCTCCAAAATTAAATGATGATAACGTAACGATAACGATGACGAAATAAAAATTGCCAATGGATTTTATCAAAAGCTTTTTCAGCATCTAAGGCTAAAATACCTGAGGGTAACGTTAAAGTAGAACTTTGTTCAATAATGTGCAACAAAGTTCTAGTATTATTTGCAGAATATCTATTCTCCATAAAACCGGATTGGTCAGGGTGTATAATAGAATCTAAAATAGGGCTTAATCTTGTAGCAAAAATGTTTGCATATAATTTACAATCTTGATAATTAAGGATATAGGACGATAATTACATACAAGAGAGGGATCTTTGTCTGGCTTAGGCAGTACAATAATTAAAGCTTCAGTAAAAGAACCAGAGGTAGATCCTGTAGACCGAAAACACGTAAAAAGTTGATATAAAAAAGGTAAAAGTTGTGATTGAAATTCTTTGTAGAATTCCGCTGGAATCCCATCAGGACAGGGAAATTTATTTTTTTTAAGAGATTTTATGGCTGATAAAATTTCATCTTTAGTAATGGGTGCATCAAGTCCAATTTTATCAGGCTGTGATATCTTGGGTAACCCACAGGAAGCTAAAAAGGAATCAATTAAGGAAGCATCTTGAAAATCGGGTTTACTATACAATTTAGAATAGAAATTCAAAAATTCATTAACGATTTCATTGTGAGATAAAGCAATTTTATCCTGAGGACCATGAATGCAGTTGATGTGACTATTATCATTTTTTATGCGTAAATAATTAGCTAAAAGTCTTCCAGATCTGTTGGCATTAAAACTAAATTTGGCTTTAGCATTAGAAATTTGAATGCCAGCTCGTTTACTAAGGACAGAGTTAAATTCATACCGTAGTTTTTGCAGCTTAAATTTATATTGAGGATCATTGGAGGTAATAAAAATCGTTCAGTTTTTGCAATTTGTTTTTGTAGGTTTTTAATATTTGCATTAAAGGTTTTATTATCATATGCCATAATAGAGATCGTTACACCCCTAATAGAAGCTTTAAAAGCATCCCATCTATTAATCATAGAAGTAGAATATTCTGGGTTAAATAGAAAGTAATTTTTAATGGCGGCTAAAACTTTTGGTTTGTTCTATTTATTTAACACTATACCAGCATTAATTCGCCATCTAGATTGCTTAATAAAAGTTGACTCTAAATTCAAAACCAAAGAAACCATAGCATGGTCTGAAACATCAATGTTACCAATTTGAGGAGTAGTTACTGAATTAATTAGTTGCCTGGAAACTAATAAGCAATCAATTCTAGAATGGGAATTATGAGGATTGGAAAAAAAAGTAAAATTTTTTTCTGTGGGAAAATGTAATCTCCAAATATCTACTAATTTAGTGGTTTGAATAAATGATTTGAAAGCAAAATACACTTTAGAAGGGTGAAATTTAGTAAGAGATAATCTATCTAATAAAGGGTCAGAAATAACACTAAGATCACCTCCAACAATTAAAGGAACATTTCCAAACTTTAGAACCTCTGTCGTGAGAGTAGTCCAAAAAACAGGATCATCTGCAGTAGGACCATATGAACTTTAATTTTAACTAATATATATCTACCCTATGTATCTGAATTTTTACTCAAAATTTGACAGTGTAATTTTTTTGCAAAAAGAATAGCCACACCATTTTACTTACCATTAGCAGGAGAAGAGACAATCTTGTCCACCCATTTCTTTTTCATATAATCTAAAATGTTGTCATCTATACGAGTCTCTTGAATAAAACAAATGTCAGCTTTGTAACTTCCTAAATATTCTAACATTTTTGTACGTTTAACTAGATGGCGCAAACCTTTAACATTTAATGACACAACTTTAAGAATATGAGAACTAGCCATAGTAGAAAAGAAGAGAAAAGAGAACAAGAAGAGGAAGGTAAAAGAAGAAAAAGAAAAAAGAATGAGAAAAAGGTAGCTCCAGAACAAGCAAAAGGGAAGAAGAAAAGAAAAAACATGGAAAAAACAACAAACAGAACACATAAATGTGAAACGTGAAACGCACACACTTTCTACAAGCATGACAGAAACCGCTGGAGCCCAATATAAGAAATTATCAGTAGCATGTCAGAAAAGGCATAACTGGTAGAAATCAAGCAGCAGAGTCATTAGTATCCATTGAGTGTTGAGACTGTTGATCAATAAAATGTTTCAAATCTTCAGGACGTTGAAAAGTATTCGAGAAATTATCCTTCCAAATGCGCATTGTCGATGGATCAAAAAGTCCATATTTGTAGCCAAGACTTCATAGTAGAGGGCGAAGAGCCGTGAATTCCTTGGGAATTGAGACAGTTTCTTTTGCAAAATCTTGAGGAATGAATATTTTATTCCCATTTACCATCAGTGAAGGTATTTCTCGTGCTGCTTTTCTAATTAAAACCAAATGATGGTGGCTGAGAACTTTAAAGATTATTTGTCGCGGTTTTGTGTGATGAGGGTTCCAATGGGAGGGAATCCTGTGAGCCTTAGCAATTTCAAACTTTTCTGGAAATTTGAGTTGCAAAAGGCCAGGAATCAGATTTTCCAAATACAATCTACAGTTAGCTCCCTCGACATCCTTTGGATAATTAAATATGCGAAGATTGTATTGCCTGTTGCAATTTTCCAAGTCCAACAGTAAAGAGCACATAGGTGAAATTTTGGTCACAAGTGGAGTGAAGGCGTCGATTCTTGCTTTATTATCCGAAATTTTCATGGACAAACTGTCCATTTCTTTGCGTACGTTTTTGATTTCTGACGGAATGGTATCTGTATTTACACGAAGTGCCTGAATTTCTTCTAATTTTAAAGCTAATGAAGGTTCAGCTGACTCAACTGCTTTTGATTTAACAGGAGGAGGCGAAACTTGCTGTCCCCTTTTATTATTAATGGAAGCTTTATTATCCATTTTTTAAAATAAAGAATTAGATTTAAAAGAGCAGAAGCAAATTATTATCAAATAAAGAGAATGCTGTGGAGATATCTTAAAAATAACTGGTGCAGCAGCTAAAATGGGCTGTGGGAGTGGTTAGGCCCAAAGCCAGGCCCTATCTTGAAAGAACACTCCGCCCCCTTGACAGAGAGGCCCTGCTGTACCTGAGTGTTGAGCTAGGTGCAGGGACTAGGCAGTGAAAAACCCCACTTCCGATGCCCAAAACAAAGCAGCAGTTCACTAGTAGTACTTCAAATAATATCTGTGACATATGAATATATGGGGTTCTGCTTTCTCTGCAAAATGTCTGTTTCAAATACCGTTTTGCTTTCATTTATTTTGAATAGGGGTGATGTGTGAGAATCCATTACAATCTGTGTAAGAATTATTCCTGGTCACTAGAGCACGACTCTCTCAGGGGGCCCCCTGAAAAGCTCGAGTTCTAGGTCAGAGCCCACGTTGCCTATGGGTTAAAATGTCTCTGAGTAGATCTATATAAAATTACATGGATGTGAGATAATGCTCAATATTTTTTCACTGAGTATCATGATAAATATATACAAGAACTACATTTTATCTTTCCTTTCTCAGGTTTGCTGAGTGATATTGACATATACCACCTGCCGTTCTTGAATGCCCAACCAATAGCATGCTTTGCATTATATGGCTTGTCAGTCATGTTCCAACATTTCAGTCATCAAGTGCAGACTGTGAACCAGGATTCAGTCACTTGAACACTATCAAGTCTAAATCAAGAATTAGACTGGAAGAGAATCACTTGGGTATGCTGATGATGACAAAGGCCTATCTCTTAAATAGCAAAGTTGACCTTGATATAATTTATCAGCACTGGAAGAATGGCATGGACCAACGAAAGAAGCAAATGTGTCACACATCTAGTGATGGCACTTGACTTGTCTGAGCCACCCTTTCCCACTGTCTATATTTGGCCTAGATGGGCACATTTCACACACTTCCTGTTAGCAAAGACATTAATCATTACGTTGTACATCAAAATGTAACTGTGTTATTTGTCAACTTGCTAAATATATATTCTCTTGTATAGTCTACCAGCAATCTCCCACCAAATGATCAGTGCTCCAATCAAGAATATTCAGTAAAATCTTATAATGAGGTTCCCTTCTGTGTCTTGTCCTTTTCTAAGCCTGGGGTATAGGTGCAACAAGAAAAACCTAATAATGTCATGATGCTCTGTCCCCACAGTGCAAAACTGACAAGACCCTGTTAATTAGAGCTATATGTGTGAAATGCACTTGTTCTCTAACTCATTGGAAACAAAAGTTTGGAGTGGTAATTGCCACAGATTTATATACTCGCAGGCTGCACTCGCATACTTGGCGCACACAGCCTTGGATCTTGCACTGCTGCACACAGAGGAAAAAATTAGAGGGAACATTGATCCTGACCTATGTGCTTTTTAGTGCCTACCTTAGGGGAGACTTATATGTATTGAAAAGGAGTGTTTAAGCCAGGGAAAAGGTGTACATTGCCAGGTCAAATTGGCAGTTTTAAAACGGCACTGCATTCTGAAGTGGCAGGCTTAAGACTTGTTTTAAAGTGCTATTTAAGTAGGTGGCAAAATGAGTGCTGCAGGCCCACTAGTAGCATATAATTTACAGGCCATGACTGCAGGTAGTACCATCTACTATGGACCTATAATTAAATGAAACAGCTGTAGTCCATATGTGTCATGTTTCAGGGAGAGAGCACAAGCACTTCGGCACAGGTCAGCAGTGTTAAAGTGCTGAGTCCTAAGGCCAAGGAAAACTAAATTCAGAAAACAGGAGGAATAAGGCAAAATGGTTAGGTATTACCCAGAAGAGAGGGCCAAGTCCAACATGTTCCATTTACATATTGTTGTAGTTTGTGTTTATTCTTTGCAGTCCTTCTACCTATTGAGAATCATCCATAATCGAATAGGTCATTGTTAATTGTGGCAGCCCAGCTACAGCCTAATTACTATACTCAAACGTGCATGCAGTTGCCATCTTTTTTGATTGCTTTTGAATGCACATCCCAGGCTTGGTGTGGCACCTATTGACAATGGTTAGGGCCAGTACTGTCCTGGGGAAAATACCCAGTTACATGGCTAGCCTGGCCTTAAGAAAAGAAGGAGGAATGAGAATCTTTTCAGGAGAGGGTGCAATTGAGAGGTGCAGAGAGAATAAGAGGGAACAGGCAAGCATAGGATGAGAGGTAAATAAGCGAGTGAATGGAAAGAAACTTAGGTGAGATGGAAAAATATAAAAAATAACAGGAGGGGGGAAAGGAGAGGTAGTTAGGAATAAACTAGAGACAAATACGAAATAAATATATTTAGAAAGAAAAGAGGAGAAAGCATAGTAGATAGGCTAGAGTGAGGATGAGAGTAAGAGGAAACAAGGGACATATCACAGGTGAGGATGTATGGGATTAAGTGAGGTAACACTGGGAGATTACAATTAACCAGAAGACACAAGCAATAGAGTGAGAAAACAGACTTTGCCAACAGATATAAAGTGAGTGGGCCGGGGAGGCGAAGCTTGGCCAGTAAGGGGCCCGCGACAAACTCCTACCAGGGGCGGAGCGAGAGGCGGGCAGTCAACAGGCCCATAAAAATTGGGAAGCGGGATTGGGCCATGACATTTGAAACAACTATTGACCTGGAGTCCCCCTGGGGATGCACTTAAATTTAAGAGCAAAATAGGGGCACACGAGCTTGCATGGATTCTAAGCTACAAAAGTATGTGGAGTGGTGGTGGAACTGAAATTGTTTACCTAACATTTCATGACAAACTTGTACAACTGTAGCTCAATATGTTGCCCAATCACAGCAAGAAAAGCTAAGAGCTGAGATAGCGCAGTGTTCCCAGTATTTTCTTCAACAAAGGTGATAACTCTAATTTCATCGCTTCTCAGAAGGAGGGATGTGTTCTTTTCACGCCCCTCTACCTTCTGAAGCGCAAGTATTGCGGCTGTGTGCTTTGCTGTCACAAAACCTGTAATTTTGCAAATTGCAGGCTCCAACACCCCTTTCAGTCGGTTATAGTCCAGCACAGCTTCAAGAAAGAAAGCCCCGAATTCCAAAGAGGATCTGCAAATGACATGTGATTTCCACAGATCGACCAGTGATTAGGCGACCGCCATTTGGATTGTCTGTGTGAACTTTATCTTAAATAATTAGAATGCAGGCCTTTTATTTGTCCTTGTGGCATTCAGCTTGTGGCATTCAGCATATCCATCTTCCTGTAATACTTCTGACATTTCTGGAAGGCTTTCCGCTAGTGGAGTGCGACATGAGAGGAATTTACAGATTCACTTTTTCATGTAACCAGGATCTTAAAATGATTCTAAGTAAATACGACAATTTAGTTATAGGGGCAAGTAAATCATTATAATTTAAGTATTTCTTTCTTAGTAACATGCTTTTGTGGGTTAGGGTTGGTATTAATGTAAATCATTTCATTTATTTTTTTTAATTAAAGTAACTCAGTGACATTTACAGTCAGGCTTAGAACTAAAGTGAATGAATGAAATTAAAATATAAACACTTAGGGCCACATGCATCAACGAGAAAACCGGTCGCAAATGGGCAGATTAGCAGAATCTGCCCCTTTGCGACCGGTATTTTTGCATTTGGGATGCATCATCCCAAATGCAAAAATCGCAATTTAAGGAATCTCTAAATAGCGATTCCTTAAATTGCGATTGCATTTAAGGAATGCCAAATTGAGATTCCTTAACTGCAATGCATTAAAGTTAAAATATTAGTGATTTCGCTAATAGGGGGAGCAAATTACCATGAAGTTGAACTTCATGGTAATTTGCAAAAACTTTGAAAAATGCACTTTTGTGCATTTTTCAAAGTTTCATGTTGCGCACACACATGCCCTTAGAGCATGTGTGTGTGCAACATATGTGCACAGATCAATTTCAGGGGTGCAATAGGGTGTCATTTTGACACCCTTGCACCCTTGAAATTGCATGAGCAATTTGCGAGTACCTACTGGTACTCGCAATTTGCTCATGCAATCTCCAATTCATTCCTATGGGCCCGGAGGCCAATAGGAATGGTTGGGACGGCATTCCTTAATTGCGACTCGCAATTTGCAAGTCGCAATTAAGGAATTTGTAGGAATCGCTATTTTTATAGTGATTCCTACATGCATAGGCTTTTGCAATTCCTTAATTGCGATTCCTTAAGAATCGCAATGAAGGAATCGCAAAAGTCTTTGTTGATGCATGTGCCAGTTAATAGAATATAAGGTCAGAGATAGCCTGAGAATTGCTAAGGGGTTTATAGTTGACATTTCAATTTCATTTCCAACTAGGGTAAGACTACTTTATCGCAATGTAAGGTGATTTAATTTGATTTAAATTAATGTAAGTAAAAAGATAAATATTATTTCCACTAAAATAAAGTATTTCGATATATTTTTTTATTTGAAATATTTTTTATGATCTTTCCCAGATAAACAAAAAGATAACTCACGTGTAACCCAAACCTCATCTCCTCGGAGTGCACTCCAACTATCCCCAAAAATGGAATCCCATGACCGGTCACCCTTCCGGTACTTACACCAACAACCTCGGGTGGCAGAATCTGTAATGCCAATGTAAGCATTTTTAAAAAGGTCATTAAATTTAATTTAGGGCAACTCTATTTTTTTTTCATTGATGAAATTTAATGTCATGAAATTAAATACAAAATGTGACTAAAGAAATTATTATCAATGTGGTAAGATATAATAAATGGGGGCAAATTGAGGTTAGGACAAAGTAATCAGGAGTGAAGTGAAAATAATGTAATTGTTATGCATAGGTGGAAGAAGTAAAGGTGGATTGGGGAGTAAACATTTGGGGACAGGCTGTAGTCATTCAAAACATGCCAACATAAACAGTTAACTCACCCTTTGTCCCATACCCATGTCTTGAGGTGTACCCCACAATCCTCTCTGCACAAACCTTGCTGGCTTGCACCGGCATTAACAGGTTTTGGGGTACAGTAGCCCCCACGAGTGATGACTCCTGACATCCACTTCTAAATTATATTCAGTACCTGGGCCAGAAGAAGCTTCCTTAGTATTCTTTTTGTTGGTGTTTCCAATAGATTTCATGGACATAGTTTGCATAAGTTTTGCAATAACGACCACAAAAATTGGTTTGAGAAAACATGAACAATTGTGGTGATCACTAGGGGTGCATCTCTTGTTAGGGTTATCCTTATCTGATAGCAAATATCTCTATATTTGTAAGACTGGTGTTAGCTAGATTGTGTAGAGATGATGCTCGCAAAGAGGACCAGCGTAGGGACTGGTAGTGTCCAGCTGGGGGTTGAACCTGGATTGCTGCGCACAGGCAGTGGCCACCACAGTCCGTTCTGTGAAAAGTGAAAGATGTATCCATCCCAGAAGCTCCGCCCATTAGGGGCAGGATGTGCTCTCTCGAGTGGGACTGGGCTGCTGGCCATCTCTTAGTATTTGAAAATAAAGCTGTAGGTTCCATCCAGCCCATTCAACAGCTTATTTGATTTAGAACTGCTGAATTAAATAAGATTAGTCCATGACTGAACCTTGCTACTGTGGACTGTTTCCAAAATGTGAACCAGAGACCTGCATCGACAGTGGCATTGTCACTGTCTCTGATTAGGAAAAATCTTCAGAAACGTCCAAGCTGGCAGGCTTGTGAGATTTAATGATTTAGGATCACAAAATGTGCTTTCAATTGAATCACAACATGACATTCTGACTGTTCAAGGAACCATTGTTTTATTAGGACAGCTGTATGAACCCTTACCCTTGTCAAAGTTTTTTCTGAAGTGCAATTTCGTGTGAAAAATATTTGTGCAAATTAATGATTTTATAGAGTTGTAACCGATGAATTAACTATGTTGCACTTGAATTTTTTTTGGGGGGGCTTATGAATGTGATTATTAATGTTCAGCAGTTATGCCACATTTTCGTTTGAGACACCATTTATTTTAAAAGGGATGCAGTTTCTGGTGGTTTGCTCATCTTGCTCCTGCTCATCCCACCTTCCCAATCAGTAATCTGCTGCAAGCCATCTCTCCCTCCTTTCCGCGGAGCACAAAATGATATGCCGTCAAAGAGGGGGACTATATTAGAAGGCATGTATTGTGAATTAAGCTTTTCATTGTGCACCTCATGTATTGGTTCGGTCCATTAACTTTAATCGGTTAGGTGAGACAGCAGTAGAAGTGCATTAGCATAAAATAGTCCCAATAAAAATTACATCTCAACAAAATAAATCCATTTTATATCCAATAGATAAAATCCATACAAAAGACATTTTGAAGTCAAGGACTAGCTAATACAAAAGGCTTTTCCTTACATGGATGGCTTTTGAGAATAAAAAGAGCCACATTGTAATACACAAAGGGGCAGATTTACTACTTCTGGTGCATCTCTGCTAATCAGCAGGGATGCGCCAGAAGAGTTGGGACGCATCTGCCCACCCGTGCGCCACCACTGATGCGCCGCATTTACAATGCAGCACACCGAGGCGCACAGATGGGCAGATGCATGTCGCATCCCCACCGTGCAAAGGTGGCACATTGCTGGAGTTGCGTTGCGTTGCAAGCGCGAAGCAGCTCCAGCAAGGCTCGGGGTGCCGCTATTCCTAACATGCTGCGTCAATCCTTACGCCTGCTTCAAGCAGGTGCAGGGTTTTGACGCAGCAGAAGGCCCCCCCTGTGCAGGAACGCCCACATGTGGCGCAGGGCTTTACAACGTGACGCATCTCCCAAGATGCATCACGTTGTAAATAGCCACAGCATGGCGCTGGCTTTGCGCCGCCGCTGCGTCACAAAAGTGAAGCAACGGCTGTGCAAATCTGGCGTAAGGGGCTTGTAAATTTGCCCTAAAGGGTTCGCATAGTGCAAGTATTTCATAGCAGCTTTATATGATCTAATGTTATGACTAACAAGGATAGGCTTTGGGTAAAAACTCCTAAAATTCCGATTAAATGTGAAAAACAATAAAAAGCACATTTTGCTTTGCTTACTTCATCCATCACATGGGCATAGGGTCTGATCAGAAGGACAAGACTCTGAAAGGGCCAGGCCCAGTAGCTCTAGACCTTTTTAGAGAAACACTCTGATGGTCCTTTTTCGCAGCTTGAAAATGTGAAGGGTAGAAACAGACAATCAATTAACTAACAATGCTTCTTGATACATAATAAGCCACAGACAACTACGTAAGGTTAGTTAGTTATTACAAAACCAAAAATAACTGAACATAGAGAAACCTCAACATGAGGGTATAGAAGTTAGCATGACGCCAAATCTACGCATCTAATTTAGAGGATGCAGCATGAACAAAACTATTATTTAAGAAGTAGGATAGAGAAAATAAGAACGCATGACTTCATATTTCCCTCCATTGAGGGTTGATGAGTGAAAAGCATTAAATCTATCCCTACTCTAACGCTATGATGACATTCCTACCTAAGCATTTTTTTAAGAGGAAAGATAGAAGGTATCAGTGCATGGAGTCTTCCTGAGAAGCTTCTCCACCATCAATGGGTCAAGTAGCATAAAGCCACAATGGCAAAGAAAGAGCTTGTTCTGAGATGCTCTCTCTCTTATGGCAAAAAAGAAGGGGGGCTCTTTCCCTTGTTCCAACAATCAGTTATCCAAAGCTAGAAATCCCATAATGCACCTTGCTCATGCCATCCACTCTGGGTGTAGTTCTGATCGTATTTTTCTGCTGTGTTGTCCATGTACCTTCCTTGCAACAACATACCTTACTTCCAACAATTCGTTCTTGGTTCCCAGGCCTAATCTGGTGTGAATCGTAACGTCCGTCCTTTATCGACCCAAGTCACATGATTGTAACTTCTTCTCTCCTTGCCTAGCCAATAAAACAAAGACATTATTCTGCATGAAAGAGCATTTCTCACCTGCACTACAAAACGTGAGAAAGACCATATTCCACCGCACACATGAAATCAAACTGTTAATTCTAAAGTGAGAGTTGTCAGGGGCTTGCATTTCAGGCCTACGATTTTCAGCTAACATAAGAAAGCACCATGTAAGCTTTATGAATTCACATGATCAATAATACATTTTCAAGTAATGCATTTACCTACGTATGAAACGCCACAGTTAAAAAGCACTTTTAGTACATGAATATTTGTCAGTTTCACAACAAGAGTTCTTCGTGTTAATGTTTTCTGCTAATCATCCATTGTCTACATTAAGGGGCCGATTCCAATCCTGGAAAAAGTCTGTACGAATCGTTGTACGGAGCGTTTTCTCCATATGACTCGTACCCGGTAAACTTTCCTTACAACCTAGGAAGTACGATTCGTACAGAAAGCCTATTTCCGTACGAATCGTACAAAAGGGTAAAAAAAAACAACGATTCGGATCCGGAACAGCCTGTACGTGACGTCCGGACGTATTTAAGCAGCGGTTTCCGGCCCAGCAAATACGATTCCTCCCTACGGCACTCCGTATGGCTCTTTTCTTACGGGAGCCAAAAACAGCCGTAATGCATTGTGTATGCATTGTGTATGTACGGTGCGTACCCCAACATTGCATATGTATCGTGCGTACCCCAACATTGCGTATGTACGGTGCGTACATACGCGATGTTGTTGTAATGTGCGTACATACGCGATGTTGTTGTAATGTGCGTACATACGCGATGTTGGGGTACGCACCGTACATACGCGATGTTGTTGTAAGGTGCGTACATACGCGATGTTGTTGTAATGTGCGTACATACGCGATGTTGGGGTACGCACCGTACATACGTGATGTTGTTGTAAGGTGCGTACGTACACGATGTTGTTGTAACGTGTGTACATATGCATGGGGGGGCCTGTACGACTCGTACCCCTGTACGACTCGCACCCCGTAAACAACTTTTCCCAGGATACGAGTCGTACAAAGTGCGCTTCGTAGCAGGTAAAGTCATTCCCCGTGTACGGGACGTTTTCCGTACGATTCGTAAATCGGAAAGCCGGTCCGGATCGTACTTGTGCGGTCGGACTGTATTTTTACGATTCGTACGGAAAAGTGTCTGGGTCCGTCTCGTAAAACTTTTCCCAATACGATTCGTACGGATCGGGCCGATCCGTATGTATTTTTCCCATACGAATCGTACTTCACGGGTCGGACGGGACTTGTACGATTCGTACGGAAAATTTACGGATACGAGTCGTACGAAAAATAAAAAAATACAGGATCGGAATTGACCCCTAATTCTTCATACTACATGTTAATAACCTAAAATATGACATGCAGTATATTTCACAATTCTAACACTTTACCTTGATACAATTTCAAGATTATATGCGGGTGCGCTCTACACATGATTATGATGCACTCCTACAAGTGAAATGATATTTCCACTCCATCAGCTTCATAATTGTAAAAGCCACTAAATGATGCACAATGCTACATCTCACTCTTACAAAAACAAATAGGTGATGCATACTTGTTACACCAGATAGATAGTTGTAACCACCCTCCTCTATCTCACATGGCATGCATAAAATGACTGAGGGTCTTGTATTGTTAGCAGCCAATCGCTAACCATATCTAAGTTGAAAAAAAGTATCTTTGATCATATACTTAGTTAATTAAAGCACCTGTGCAGGATCTGACCATATGAGCTCATTAAACAACATACTAAAGTAAGAGTTAATATACCATAAAAAAGGATACTCAAAGCTTTATCCAAGGCTAAACAATCTAAAATAATAGATCTGATTAAATGAATATCATCTTTTGCCCATAGTGATAAGCATAATAGCAAAGGTCTTACCAAAAGTATATAAACTAGTTACTGCAGACCGACCTCCTGATGGATAATCATAGTTGATACAGAAGTAGGTAAGCAACGTAGCCCTTTTAAGAAAGTGTTTTCCTCCACTTGCAAGTACTGATGCAGGCGAGTAAGGAATGGCTTCCAGCGCGTCGGGGAATCAAAAGGGAAACCTCCAATGACGTCAGCGCGCCTCGTGCACTGATGTCATCGATGACCAGGAGGGGGGCGGGGGAGCCAGGGGAAGGGCTTCCCCTGCCTTTCCCGGTGGAGGCACGTAGGAGGGCGGCCCACAGGGGGGAGCACCAGTTCTTCCCCCGTGGGTGGGTGCTAGGACGGCTGGGAGCCGTCCGACGCACACGCCCACCGTGACTTCGGACGGCTCCCAGCCATCTGACTAATTTGATACTTTGATTGGTATTGCTAGCTAGCTCCAACGCAAATATAGACTTTATTACATTTCCAGAGTCGAATTTGTACACAGTTTTATTTTTATTTTTACCAACCTGCAAGGCAGGTCTGGCTTTAAAATTACACCAGACACCATAGCAGAACTCAATTAAGTCTGTTAAGTCCATTAGGATCTCTAAACGTACATGCCCTAACATATACTAGGGTACAATTCAGTTGTTTTTGGCAGTTGGAATTATACCATTTACCATATACCTTTTGAAGACAGAGCACATGCAATGGATCTGGTTAACAGAGTCCAGGGCACTTTCAGAGACAGTAACCACCAGCATTGGTCAAAAAGTGGGGGTGATCAGAGAAAAAAGGATGACTTTCTAACACTGGCAGTCAGTATGAACGTAACAAAAGACCAGGTTAGCAGGGTCACACACAGACTGCAGAAAATGATTGAGACCACCAAAGCATTGAGACCACCACCATGCTGATAGCATCAGTGGATCTGATGGCTTGCCCTACAGAGTAACTAATATGTAACACAAATGGTGACTTATTTTAAAGCCTTACTAGTCAACGTGTTGGCAAGTATAGTAAACTGAAGAGCTAGCTTTTTGAAATGATTTGATTTTAATGTTAGCAAACATAAATGACTGTGAGTGGAAATACAGATTTGATTTAAGAAACAATGAACGTGCATTCAGTTGAAGCAACATCGGTTACTTCAGTGCCTGAAGACATACTTTTAGGCAAAGAGAAGGCACTACGCAGTTCATATGATTGCCTGGGGTGCCTGGAATGGGAATGTACATTTTTCCCTGTCTTCCATTGCTAACAATCCTCAATAATAGTCTTTCTAGAATGTTGCTTTCCTTGATGTCAGCTTGGCTTTTTAATTCTAGTGTGACATAGTTGACTGGATGGCCCCCTTGAGGCTTAGTGATTAGTTATAAGATTTACAGTTCAAAAAGCAACCCCAGAAAGGGTTTGAGAGCTGAACCCCAATAATTATCTGAACCCCAAAAATGTACACCATGATTTTTACCTTGGCAGTACAGCTCTGAAATCTCTTTTGATCATGCGATGAGAGACTACACTCATCATCAATAGCACATCAATTTATCAGAGTTAAAATCTAAGTAAAATTTAAGACCAACAATAACTGAGTTGTAGACAAAAATAGAAAAAAATGATTTATTACAAAATTGTTAATAAGAGCAATACAGAGAAATGTAAATTTGTCATAAAGGCTCAGGTACAGAAATACAGAATAAAAATCATAGCAGAATCGCTGTTAAATCAAGCCTACGAAAATTCTAAGTGTCATACTAATAAATGGTACAGACAGTGTGTCCCAGGAGAAAATAAAGTCTCAAAATAATTGGACAGAATTTTGTGAAGAAAATTGAAAGCCACCCACAAACCCTCAGAACCAAGAGGTTTTATACCCAAGCCATGTACAACGATTAATATAAACTGCAAATTCAGCATGATGTGATCATGGTTAGGCTGCATAGACAAAGGAAAACAGCGATGCAACTGGTAAAGTTCTTAACGCTAAACACTTCTTATGGTAAAATAAATCTTCCACTTTTTTTCTCAATAACTGCACTCCAAACACGTACAAATTTATATGAAACATTTCTCAAACAATAGCTCTTAGAATCATGTTCTCTAACTTGCCTGCATCAGTACTTGCAAGTGGAGGAAAACACTTTCTTAAAAGGG
The DNA here is from genome assembly GCF_964204655.1 of Triturus cristatus. NCBI lineage: Eukaryota > Metazoa > Chordata > Amphibia > Caudata > Salamandridae > Triturus > Triturus cristatus. The sequence goes on along the minus strand of NC_140588.1, from coordinate 1,027,183,501 downwards.
CTACTTTGCTTACCTACTTCTGTCTCAACTATGATTATCCATCAGGACGTCGGTCTGCAGTACCTAGAATACATACGCGTTGACGTCATTGGAGGTTTCTCTTTTGATTCCCCGACGCGCTAGAAGACATTTGCTTCCATCACGTCGGGGAACAAAGGTGAGTTTTGGATCTGGGGAGGGGGGGATTTAAACAAAAGAGGCATTGGGGGAAAGGAAAGGGTTTTCCTTTCCCCCAATGACTCTTTTGTGCATTCCTGCTGCACGATCGTGCGATCGTGCAGCAGGAATGCCCACTAGCGCCAGGAATTTTTGTTTTATTACAAATTTAAATGCCTAAACAGCGTGCGTGGAGCAACCCCTTAGGCAAGGGTCGTTCCCCTTTTGGGGCCAATATGTTTTGGCTGTCTGCCCCCTGGGGGGGCAGATCTCGCCATGTAAGGTTATTTTAGATGCCCACTAGACCACCAGGTACCAACTGAGGGCAGATCATGCCACTTAATTTAAATTTAAAAGCTCACTAGACCACCAAGGACTAACTGTGGGGAGTGGCCCCTTGGGCAAGGGTCACTCCCCATTGGGGGAAATGTTTTTGGCTGTCTGCCCCCTAGGGGGGGCAGATCTCGCCATGTAATGGTATTTTAGATGCCCACTAGACCACCGGGGACTAACTGTGGGGAGTGGCCCCTTGGGCAAGGGCTGCTTCCCTTTTACGGGGTGAATATTTTATTTATACTCTGAGGTCCACCTATCCCTTAGCTTGGCTGGTGCAGATTTGCATATGTGATTGTTATGTTTTTTTCTCCTTTTTATTTTAGTGTAAAGCTTTTGATTCTTGTTTGCAGTTTCGGCAGTGGTTGTTCTGCAGATTTGAGTAATTGCATTTATTTGGTAATAAAAACATTTTTGTTGTGTTTACTCCAAATGAGTTAGTGTTTTGAGCATGAAATTCTTTGCGATGTGTTTTGCATTGTCTTATGTGTAATTTTCTTTTCTTTTTTTTGTGGGATATTGTTGATCCTTACTGTGTCTGTGCAGAGTACGTGGTGGTGAGTCTAGCTGCTTCTGGCAAGTGAGTGGTATAGTTTTGGAGTATATAGGTCTTTGGGATAAAGATGCATTTTGTTTATTAGTTATTTTACAAAGTGTTTGTTGTTGTTGACTTGTTTAACCAGTTACCTTTATTAGTAAGGATTATCGCTAGCCGTAGAATTACTGCTCAGCAGGTGGTTGGTATGCTTTTTGAATCTTCCTCCGACCATGATTATGAGACTGACAGTGAGTCTGAGGGAGAGGAGGGAGGGGAAGATTCAGGTAGTAAGTTTTCTCTCCACGTGGAATCATCGGATGATGAAGCTACTTTCAGTGTGGATGAAGCTACTCTCGGTGTGGATGAAGCTACTCTCAGTGCGGATGAAGTGCCTGTTTTAGAGGAGGGCACTGATGTGCCGATGGTGCAAGAGGCATCTGCATTGCAGCATGGGGCTGTAAGGCTTCCCATTGGTAGTGCTGGACTCTGGGTTGATCCAAACATGGTGCAGCCGGTGCTGCCTGCCTATAGTGGTGATGCAGAGTGTAGAGTGATTTGTGATTTTTTTTGCCTATACAGTTTTTTCAGTTGTTTATGGATGATGTATTTATGGCTGAGTTATTTGAGCAGACTCATTTGTATGCTGAAAAGTATTTGAGGGACAACAGTGTCAGACTTAGGCCCGCTCTAGAGCTACCCGGTGGACTCCCACAAATCTGGATGAGATGAAGAAGTTTTTGGCTTTTACTTTTTTGATGGGCTTGATAAGGAAGCCGTCCCTGGCTTCATATTGGTCTACCTGTCCCTTGATGGCATCGTCCATATTTCCTGCAATTATGAGTCGTGATCGGTATTTACTTTTTCTTCGGATGATGCATTTTGTTGATAATGCTTTGGCGCTGCCACAAGATCACCTTGACTGTCTTTTTAAGATTTGGCCTGTTCTTGATCACTTTGTGGATCGATTTTCTGAGATCTATACTCCAGGCAAAGAAATATCTATTAATGAGTCTTTGGTCCTGTTCAAGGGCCGTTTGGTTCTTAGGCAGTACATTCCTAGCAAAAGGGCACGTTATGGAATTAAGCTGTATATGTTGTCTGAGAGTAGGACAGGATTTGTCTTTAAGTTCCGGGTGTACACTGGTAAGGATTCCACTATTGACCCCCCAGTTATCCGTCCACTTTAGGAGTTTCAGAGAAAATTCTGTGGGAACTTGCTAGAGGACTGTTTAACAGAGGTCATCATTTGTACATTGATGACTTCTACACTGCTTTGCCATTGTTTATGGAATTGTTAAAAGTGGACACTTTTGCTTGTGGCACAATCCACTTTAACCATAAAGGGTACCCAAAAGAGCTTGTTTGCAAAAAGCTTCAGAGGGGACAGTGCAGTGCCTTGCGTAGTGAGGAACTGCTAGCTGTGAAATTTGTGGACAGGAGGGATGTGTACATGCTGACTACTATCCATGATGAGAGTACTTCACCTGTGATTGTTTGGGGTCAGGTTGCTAACGTGCGCAAACCTGTGTGCATTGTATACTACAATAAGCATATGGGTGGTGTCGATAGAGTAGATCAGAGGTTGGAACCTTACACTGCTGTTTGTAAGGCTTACATTTGGTATGAGAAGTTGGCCATCCATCTCTTCAATTTAGCAACTTGTAATGCTTTTGTTGTATTCATTATAAGAAAACAAAAAAAAACAAACAAAAAAAACTTTACCCATGCCTCTGGTGACTTCAAGACTAATTCATATGAAGTAAGATAAACGAAAATTAATACGTTTATCTAAGCAATGATTTATGCCTTTTATTTATTTTATTTTTTAATTAATATCTTTGATCACAAAAGGAACACATAATGAACTACACGAAATACCACATTGATATTTACACAATGAAAGTGAACAACGTGAAAAATGTGTTATGACATACAATTATAAATAAACTCATAATAATCAAACATTGAAACAGTCAAATGCAATGTCACAAAAAACAGTCATTATATACACAATACGAAATGCAAAGTTGGCAAACAAATTGATAGATTGGACAACTAACACCCTTATATTTGGAATCAATCAAATCCCCTAAATATCAGGGACACAAGGGGGTATATTTGTGATATTTGGCCAAGAAGTTAGATTCCTTTGTCTGCCTTGTAATATTTAACCAAGGAGTTGAATTCCTTTATCTGCCGACGCGTTTCGAGTATCGGTTAAATCAATTGACGCACTCTCATCAGGGCTGGATTAATCTTTCTCACGAACAGACTGATTGTGACAAAAAGGGGAGGGATGGAAAAAAACAGAATTTAAATTTTTATTAAAAAAGGCGCTTCCCAAAGCCCTAATTATTTTTCTATCTGCACAAGTTGGTGGTCACATACCTGCATTATGCCGGTTAAATGTAACCATCAGCAATGTATAACAAGCAGTGGTTGCCAAACTGGTTTTCAATATTGCGGGGCCAAGACGATTTTTAAACAACCGCAGATCTTTAATTCTGCAAGAGAAATGTTACACGCAAATTCGCGGTGTCTGTTTGAATGAGTTTGAAACGTCACAACTAAGCGCAAGTTATTTACTCACTCGAGAGAGGGGGCCAAAGACGTGGTCCCACAGAGGAAGTGTTGTAACAAATAACGATCCTTCACTCTCTTTAAAAGTAGTTTGTGGCTGCAAGAGCAAAAAAATGTAAGAATTTGTCAAAATCGTCTTTTGGCTAAACGCACTTGAATTCAAGTGCAAACTCTATTTTGCTCACCTAAAGAAGCTTCAAGCTCAAGATTTCAGGCTCAAGGTTTCAAATGGGGATCTATCTCCATTGTTGCTAGCAGCTCGCCGAGCTGATTAGCACATCATGTGATGGTGCATCAGTGTCACATGATGCGTTTCTGACCAATCACAGGAGGAGATTATCTAATTACATTTGTATTGACTTCTGGGAGATGTAGTTTATTGAAGTCATGTGTTTCAATCCAGTTGCCCAAGGTAACATTTTTCAATATCACAGGTCGGTTATATTTTCCAACATATCGATATTGATCCCATTTATACTTTATTAGAGAGATACAAGTCCAAAAGCTGACGGCAGCACCATATATTTGATTACAGCTCATGAGTCTTCTAGGCTCTGTTTAGCTCGCTCAGGCAGTTGAGGCCCTGGTTGATGCTATCGAATTTCATAATTAAATATGCCTCTTTCCGCAATAGAGCGGTCTCAATACATGTCGATTTTGAGTCAATCCATGCAAGGACTGTCCAACGCAGTTCATTTTCGCTGTGTTCAACAGCTAGAAAATGTTCTACCATAGGCGCTGTAAGGACTTTTCTCCTAATTCGAGATTTGTGCTGTGTAATTCTCACATTAACCTGTTGGCTTGTCTTTCCAATGTACAATTTATAGCAAGAGATTTATACACAAATTGCGAAATTAAAATAGATAACGTCAGGTTTAAAAGAAAGCAGAAGTTCTTAACAGATAAATGTAACTATATTACAGGTGTGCAAAAAGAAAAAGAAGCTGTGAATAAAGGCAGATACCAAGGAAGATAAGACATAGGAGAGTAAAAAGAAAAATAGGAAAGTAAGTGAGAAGCTCAGAGAGAAAGATAAATATGAGGCAGATAAACTTTGGGTTCTAGCTATTTCCTTTTTAATTGCAGACGAAGAATATAGTTAATGAAACAAAAGCACACGCAGAAAAGAAATAGAAGAGAAGCAGAGTTCTGAAATTGGCATGGTAAGGAAATAAGGCTATGGGGTTGAGAGATAAGAGAGGTTAAGGACTAAAAGTTTATTATAACAATAGCTCTTATCTACAGGTTATCTCTTCAGCAAAAGAAGTCTGCTGGACGGACTCCTGAAGGAAGCCGCAGAACAGTCTCTTCTCTCTTTTGTTATTTTATCCACTTTCCCCCTTCCCCCTAGATAGCCACTCTAGAGACTTGTCACACTGAGCTCTGGATTGCTGTCGGGGTGGATTTGGGAACTAGCATCTCTGTTCCTGTGTAAGTTTTGAGTACCGTAATTAGAGTCTGACAGAGTGAAGTGTCCACGTTGCATTTAACACCCGAACAGAGATGGCTGAGGGAATAGACGTACAAGGTTTAGGAACAATATTAGATACCATACAAAAAGAGTTAAGTGCAGTCCGAGAGGAAAACCAGAACCTCAGATTAGAAGTAGTTAATTCTAGTAAAGAAACCGCAGAATTGGCGCAAAGACTTAGACAACCTTTTGGTTCAGGGTCGGACGCTCAAGCTTCGTTAACAGAAGGGACTAATAGGATGACAACTCAGGTGATTCACTCCCTCTCACCTGTCATTCCATTAGCGGCACCCGAGCGTTTTAGTGGGGATCCGCAGAAGGCTCAAATATTCATTACGCAGTGCTCATTACATTTCATGTGCCGCCCTTCCATTTTTCCAGATGCTCAGTCTCGAGTGGCCTTTGTGTTGTCATACTTAAGTGGGGATGCAGCATCCTGGTCTTTGCCTCTGATTTCAAAAGACGATCCCATATTGCGGAATTATGAGAACTTCAAAGAAGAGTTCCTTCGAATACTTGACAGAAGGCGGATATCCCAAGCCGTAGACAACGAACTACTCGACCTGAAACAGGGCAACCGCGATGTGGTCTCTTATTTGGCTCAATTTAATAAACTAGTGGTGGAAACCAACTGGCCTGAGAGTAAGAGAGCAGCAGTTTTTTATCGAGGTCTAAGAGATGAGCTAAAGGATGCATTGGCCGGAATACCCAATAGACCCACAGAAATCTCCGCGTTGGTGGATTTAGTGCTGGAAATCGATTTCCGTCATGGGGAAAGAAAAGGTGAAAAAAGGAAAGATTTCAAGTCAGTAATTCCACGATTTGATCGAGTAAGGTCGGAAGGAGGACGAAGCAATGAAGGTCAGCAGGGCATCGAACCAATGCAGATTGGTACAATACGGGGTCCTCTTTCCAAAGAAGAGAAGGAAAAGAGAAGAACCAACAACCTATGCATGTACTGTGGATCGGGAGGTCATTTTGTATGTGCGTTTCCGAAGAAACCCAAGGGAAGTTTCAAGCCGAAGGAAAACTAAAGGCACCATCTGTTGGAGGAGTTGAACAGGTGGATGCGATTTTCGATCAGACTCCAAAAGAACATAGGGTGGCCAATACTCTACAGTCTGCAGCGCCACATCTAACCTTATCCATGGAAATCAGGTTTCGACACGTGACGCTGAGGGAAGTCTCAGTGATGATCGACTCAGGAGCCACCGGAAACTTTTGCGATCTAAAGTTTGCGAGCAAGGTGGGAATCGAAGCCATCAAAAAGTTAAAAGCAGAGCCCGTTAGGGCAGTGGATGGAACCAACCTGTCCTCTGGTCCAATAGTCAGTCACACAGAATTAATTCATCTGATCTCGAATGACGGACATGAGGAGAAGATCCAGTTTAACTTAATCGGTGCCCCCCAATTCCAGTTGATCCTTGGGCTTCCCTGGCTTACGGAACATAATCCAACAATCAACTGGAGTACCAGAGCCATTAAGATGGAATCAGATTATTGTTTGGGAAATTGTTTCAGGGGCCAGCTGCAGGAGCAAGAGGTGAATCCTGCACATTCGTTGTGTCAGACGGGAGAATCAATTTGTGTAATTCATGTGCAAGACATACCAGAGGAATATCGAGATTTTGAAGACGTATTCAATGAAGTGGAGGCAGAACAATTACCACCCCACAGACCTTATGATTGTAAAATTGAGATCGAACCCGGTTCAAATCGACCTTGCAGCCGTGTGTATGCCCTTACGGAAAAGGAACACCATCACCTAAAAAAGTATTTGGACAAGTATCTAGCAAACGGCTTCATTCGTCCCTCGCAGTCCCCAATCTCCTCGCCCCTATTTTTTGTGCCAAAGAAAGAAGGAGATTTGAGGACTTGCATTGACTACAGAGCCATCAATAAGATTACAAAAAAGAACCGTTATCCATTGCCGCTAATATCTGTTTTGCTAGATCAAGTGAAAGGAGCAACAATTTACACAAAGTTGGACCTGAGGGGAGCGTATCATCTGGTGAGAATGAAGGAGGGCGATGAGTGGAAGACAGCTTTCAGAACGAGGTTCGGCCTATTTGAATATCAGGTTATGCCCTGTGGGCTATGTAACGCTCCCGCAGCCTTTCAACACTTCATTAACGATGTATTGAAGGAATTCATCGACCAGTGTGCACTGGTGTACATCGACGACATCCTTATCTACTCTGAGAACATGGAAGAACATCAGGATCAGGTTAGAAGGATCTTACAGAAGCTGAGAGAAAACAGACTGTTTGTAAAGCTAGAGAAGTGTGCCTTCAGTGTCTCTCAGGTTGAATTTTTGGGCTTTGTAATTTCACCAACAGGCATTCTTATGGACCGCAAGAAGATCGAAGCGGTGATAAATTGGAAGTCCCCCGAGAGCGTCAAAGAAGTACAAAGCTTTATTGGTTTTGCCAATTTTTACCGGAGATTCATCGGAGAATTTTCGCATAAGATTTTGCCACTCACCCGTCTATTGAAAAAAGGGGTCAAATTTGAATGGACAACTGAAGCTGAAGAAGCCTTCCAATCCCTAAAGAGAAGTTTTACGTCAACCCCAATCCTACAACATGCAGATCCGACTGAACCATTTTATGTGGAGACCGATGCCTCTGATCAGGCGGTGGGAGGAATTTTGTCCCAACGAAGCAAGCAAACGGGGCAGCTGCATCCAGTCGCCTATAGGTCAAGAAAATTAACTCCGGCAGAAATAAACTATACCATCACAGAGAAGGAGCTATTGGCCATAAAGGACGCATTCAAAGATTGGAGACATCATTTAATGGGGGCACAGCATCAAGTCACAGTATATACAGACCATAGAAATTTAAAATTTCTAAAAACAGCCAGAACCTTAACACCAAGACCATTGCGATGGTCGCTGTACTTTGCTGATTACGATTTCGTCATTACTTATCGACCAGGGGCCCAGAACGGAAAAGCAGATGCCTTGTCTAGGATAGACACAGAAAATCAAAAGACACCTGTAGGAAATCAATCCATTATCCCAAGTGAGAAAATTATTGGAGCAATCACTTCTGTTGATCTTGAACAGGGTATCACTGACGCAATGGATGAAAAGACCTTGAAAGAGTGGGCGAAGGAGGAAGGAAGAGAGGTTCGTAATCAGTTGCCCTACTTCCAAGGAGCTCTGTACATTCCCACAAAAGAGTTGCAGCAACAGATTATCAAGGAATGCCATGATGCAAAGTTGGCAGGACATAAGGGAGAGGCAAAGACCAGAGAACTGATCCAGCGACACTACTGGTGGCCTGAAATGTCGAAGAGTATCGAGCAATATGTTAAGACTTGTGAGATCTGTGCTCAGGGAAAATCCGAAAGGCAGGCCCCAAAAGGTTTACTTATGCCCTTACCCACTCCACCTTATCCTTGGCACACTGTTACATTAGACCTCATAACTGACTTACCCCTTAGTCAGGGCTACAATACCATCTTAGTAGTAGTAGATTCCCTTTCTAAAATGGCTCATTTTACAGCTTTAAAGGGAGTGCCAACAGCTAAGCAGTTGGCGACTCATTTTAGTGCTCAAATAGTGAAAATACATGGAATCCCTAAAATAGTAATCACAGATAGGGGTCCACAGTTCATTTCCCACTTTTGGAAATCTTTCATGGAAGGGTTGGTTACAGAAGTCCGTTATTCCACCAGTTACCACCCAGAAACTGACGGTCAAACCGAGAGGGTGAACCAGGAACTTGAACAGTATCTGAGATTGTTTCTTTTGAAACAAGAAGGAAATTGGTTGGATTATTTGTGGGCAGCAGAGTTTGCCCATAATAATGCAAAGAATGTTTCCACTGGGTATTCTACTTTCTTTATGAATTATGGAAGACATCCCAACTCGACCCTCAGGCAAACCGAGATCTCAGTTCCGGCGGTGGAGGAGATTGTAACACAGTTAGATCAGGTACATAGGAGGGCAATTGAAAATCTTGAACGAGCTAAAGAAAAATATAAGAGTTATGCAGACAGAAAGAGACGAGTAGGCCCCTCATTGGAAATAGGAGACAAGGTTTGGTTAAGTACTAAGAATTTGAGATTGAAAGGAAATCGGAAGTTTCAACCGAGATTTATTGGTCCATATCTGGTGGAGGAGAAAATAAATCCGGTGACTTACCGAGTTCAATTGCCACCAAAGTTGAAGATACATCCAGTTTTCCACATATCCCTGTTGAAGAAGGCTCCAGAAGATCTGCGAAAAAACCTGCCTCCAAGGCCTCTTCAGCTAGAGACTGGTACTGAATTTGAAGTCAAGGAAATTCTAGACTCCAAAATACAAAAAGGGAAGTTATACTATTTGGTGGACTGGAAGGGTTATGGGCCCGAGGAAAGGTCTTTGGAACGAGAGGAAGATGTCCATGCTCCAAGATTAGTCAAGGCCTTTCACCTACGATCACCAACTAAACCCCAGAGGAGAGAACCTACCTTGTTGGAGGGTACTGTCAGGAACCCAAGATTACAGATAGGTTTAATTGCGCATCGAAGACTCAAAGTTTGTACACCCCGAGCAATGGAAGGTTCATGGGTGGAGCTGACTCGGAAATGGCGCCAGAAAAGGCCACCAGAACTGAGTAGCTGTTAGCGTTCTAGTGTTTGGCAGAGAACGCGCTGGAATCCTAGGTGAGGCTCGCGCTGCCTAGGAACTGCGCACTTCACCAAGAATTCTAGAGAGTCAGGTGCGCATTCCAGTGAGCGCTGACTAAAAGAGTTTTAGTTCTAGCTCGAAGGCTTTTCAGAATCTACCCTGAAGAGTTTTCGGAAGTCAGTAGATACAAGTTCGAAATCTGAGTTCCATGAAGTAAAGTGACTTTTGAGGAGAACAGCAAATCTTAGTTGTGGAGATTTCGCACCGAGTCGTCAGGGAGAGGAAGCAGCGTCAACAGGAGCATCTGAAAGAAGCACAAGAAAAAATGAAGCTAAGTTAACGAGTGTATATTTGTCACGTCAGAGAACTGAAGTAAATGTTTGTCACGTCAGAGAACTGAAGTAAATTACCGAAAGCAATAGAGTCATAGAACTTACTGTGAGGGAAGTGGCTTTACAGTAATTCTTCACAGAGGTAACGAATAGTAACGACAAGTCCTGAAAAAGTCGAAGAGAGAATTGCAATATAGATTAGAACTCTTGAGCAAGTACAAATAATAGAATAAGATAAAACCATACTTACCACAGAAATAAGTCGTCGAACAATAGCTAAGTACAGAGAGTGAATTACCACCACGAAAAGAGGAGAAAGCATTAAACACACAGATGAATAATTACCAATAGGAAAAGACCTCAAACGCAGTAAGTAGTATACCAAATTAAAATAGATAACGTCAGGTTTAAAAGAAAGCAGAAGTTCTTAACAGATAAATGTAACTATATTACAGGTGTGCAAAAAGAAAAAGAAGCTGTGAATAAAGGCAGATACCAAGGAAGATAAGACATAGGAGAGTAAAAAGAAAAATAGGAAAGTAAGTGAGAAGCTCAGAGAGAAAGATAAATATGAGGCAGATAAACTTTGGGTTCTAGCTATTTCCTTTTTAATTGCAGACGGAGAATATAGTTAATGAAACAAAAGCACACGCAGAAAAGAAATAGAAGAGAAGCAGAGTTCTGAAATTGGCATGGTAAGGAAATAAGGCTATGGGGTTGAGAGATAAGAGAGGTTAAGGACTAAAAGTTTATTATAACAATAGCTCTTATCTACAGGTTATCTCTTCAGCAAAAGAAGTCTGCTGGACGGACTCCTGAAGGAAGCCGCAGAACAGTCTCTTCTCTCTTTTGTTATTTTATCCACTTTCCCCCTTCCCCCTAGATAGCCACTCTAGAGACTTGTCACACTAAGCTCTGGATTGCTGTCGGGGTGGATTTGGGAACTAGCATCTCTGTTCCTGTGTAAGTATTGAGTACCGTAATTAGAGTCTGACAGGCAACCACTGCTTGTTATACATTGCTGATGGTTACATTTAACCGGCATAATGCAGGTATGTGACCACCAACTTGTGCAGATAGAAAAATAACTAGGGCTTTGGGAAGCGCCTTTTTTAATAAAAATTTAAATTCTGTTTTTTTCCATCCCTCCCCTTTTTGTCACAATCAGTCTGTTCGTGAGAAAGATTAATCCAGCCCTGATGAGAGTGCGGCAATTGATTTAACCGATACTCGAAACGCGTCGCAGATAAAGGAATTCAACTCCTTGGTTAAATAGTACAAGGCAGACAAAGGAATCTAACTTCTTGGTCAAATATCACAAATATACCCCCTTGTGTCCCTGATATTTAGGGGATTTGATTGATTCCAAATATAAGGGTGTTAGTTGTCCAATCTATCAATTTGTTTGACAACTTTGCAGTTCGTATTGTGTATATAATGACTGTTTTTTGTGACATTGCATTTGACTGTTTCAATTATTATTATGAGTTTATTTATAATTGTATGTCATAACACATTTTTCACGTTGTTCACTTTCATTGTGTAAATATCAATGTGGTATTTCGTGTAGTTCATTATGTGTTCCTTTTGTGATTAAAGATATTAATTAAAAAATAAAATAAATAAAAGGCATAAATCATTGCTTAGATAAACGTATTAATTTTCGTTTATCTTACTTCATATGAATAAGTGTTGAAGTCACCAGAGGCATAGGTAAAAAAAATTCTTATATAGTATAACTAGCCCTACCTACCCTCTAATCCTTTGGGCTAAACCCCTCCTTTTTTGACAATTTGTTGTATTCAAGCAGTGTTCTCCTGCATCAAAGATGACTTTTGTTCAGTTTCAGGAGTCTGTGATAGGCAGCCTTGTTATTGTCGAACAGGCAAGTGTTCCTGAATTTGGAGTGATGGGGGATGTGGCTAGATTGAAAGAGCGCCACTTTCCCGATTTAATTCCTCCGATGCCCAAAAAAACCAATCCTTGTAAGAGGTGTAGAGTCTGTTTGCAAAGAGGAATGTGGAAGGAGAGTCATATGCACTGGGCCGATTGTTCTTCTAATCCTGGGCTATGTGTGCCCACATGTTTCAGATTGTATCTTACTCAAAAGAGTTTTTGGGAGCAACCGTGAGTCTAATAGTGTACTGCCTGGTCTGTATGGTTTTATATAGTTGTTCAGTTTCACTGTTGGCATTAGAATGATGTCTTTAGTTAATGCTGTTGTTTCTGTAGTTATAGTTTTGTAGCTAGTTGCAATTTGTGTTTTTTTTCTCGTTAAAAAGAATTGATGAAGGTGTGCGTGGACTGGCACTTTGCTGACTATGTGCGTGGACTGAAGCTTGGCTGACTGTGTGCGTGGACAGGCGCTTGGCTGGCGGTGTGCGTGGGCTGGCACTTGGCTGGCGGTGTGTGTGGGCTGGCACTTGGCTGGGAGTGAGTGGACTGGCGTTTGGCTGGCGGTGTGTGTGGACTGGCGCTTGGCTGGCAGTGTGCATGGACTGGCGCTTGGCTGGCAGTGTGCATGGAATGGTGCTTGGCTGGTGGTGAGTGGGCAGGCGCTTGGCTGGCAGTGTCCGTGTGCTTGGCTGGCGGTGTGCGTGGACTGGCGCTTGGCTGGTGGTGTGCATGGACTGGCGCTTGGCTGGCGGTGTGCGTGGACTGGTGCTTGGCTGGCGGTGTGCGTGGATGGGCGCTGGCTGGGGGTGAGCGAGTCGTGACTTGCTGCTGGTCACTAGACACACTGCTAGCTAAACACCACTCCATGCAATCCATGAGCTGGTGTGGTTGCTGTGTCAGGAATGTGGGCATGTGAAAGTGATGGGCCCTTGAATGGCGCTGTCTGCTGGTGTGACTGTTGTAATGAGCTGGGCCCGCGGCTGGCGATGTGAATTGGTTTGTATGTGTCACACGTATGAAAGGTGTATGAATGGCCTGTGGAGCAGTTGGTGCCTTGTCGTGACTTTACAGCTCACGAGCTGTGAGTCAATGGTTCAGTTTCTCATCCTTTCAATTATTAACAGTGCATTTCATTTTTGTGAAATCTCTGGTTAATACAACTGTATATACTGAACCATCACTCACCCTCGTGCCAAATCCAACCAGTATGTCTGTGTGCTTGAAGAATAGGTGGTTGTGCTGAAATATTTGTCTTTTCTATGTTTCTCAAGCAGGGTGTACCTTGTCCCTGTTTGTGGATGTTGTAATGTGTTGGTTTCGTGCCTGGTGGTGTGAATGGTCTAGTGTGTATCACGTATGAAAGGTGTGTGAACGGCCTGTAAAGTGGTTGGTGCCTTGCCGTGGCTTTACAGCTCATGAGCTGCAAGTCACTGGTTTAGACTTTTGTCCTTTTAATTATTGACAGTGCATTTCATTTTTGTGAAATCTCTTGTTAATAAAATGTTATATACTAAACCATCACTCGCCCTCGTGCCAAATCCAACCAGTATGTGTGTGTGCCTGAGGAATAGATGGCTGTGCAGTAATCTTGGTCTTTTTAGTCTCTCTGCCAAGGTGTACATTCCATCTAAGAATAACCTATAAACTGTAGATATTGTCATATACTAAACACCCATGGGAGTACATGGTGATGTCTTTCTTGTGGATACCAACACGTTATCTTACCCACAATATCCTGCAAACCTCAAAATGTCTGTCACATTTTCCTTGCATTATTGTGCCAAAATATTCACGCTGCAGAAAGAAATAACAAATTTCCTACCCCCCGCCTTTCTCCAAGTATCCCAATAGAAATGCTACCTCACTCGTGTGGGAGGCCGAAGTACCCGCGACAGGCAAAGGCCCAAAACATAGTGAGGCGACATCAAAATTGCCTATCACAAAACAACCTGGTTTTGCAAGGAGGATCACCTGGGTTTTTGGCCCTGTGCTCGGCTGCCAGCTAGGGAAACATACCAAACCCACACATTTCTGAAAACTAGACACCCGTGGAATTCCAGGGAGGTGTGGCTTGCGTGGATCTCCTATTGTTTTCTTACCCAGAATCCCCTGCAAACCCCAAATTTAGCTGAAAAAATCACTTTTTTCACACATTTTTGTGTGGGAAAGTTGTGGCATCATGGGGCTGACACAAATTTCCTACTACCCAGCATTCCTTAAGGTCTCCCAATAAAAATGGTGCCTCACTCCTGTAGGAGGCCTAAGTACCCGTCACAGGCAAGGGCCCAAAACGTATTGAGGCAAAATTGCCCATGACAAAATGACCTGGTTTTGCAAGGGGGATCACCTGGGTTTTTGGCCCCATGCTTGGCAGCCATCTAGGGAAACCTACCAAACCCACACATTTCTGAAAACTAGACACCCCGGGAATTCCAGGAAGGTATGGCTTGCTTAGATCCCCCAACGTTTCCTTACCCAGAAACCCCTTCAAACCTCAAATTAGCTGAAAAAGTTGTGGCAACACTGGGCTGACACAAATTTCCTACCACCCAGCATTCCCCTGGTTCTCCTGATAAAAATGGTGCCTCAATCATGTGGGAGGCCCAAGTACCCACGACAGGCAAGAGCCCAAAACATTTTGTGATAGGCAATTTTGATGTTGCCTCAATAGGTTTTGGGCCCTTGCCTGTCGCGGGCACTTGGGCCTCCCACGCAAGTGAGGCATCATTTTCATCGGGAGACCGGGGGAAACGCTGAGTGGTAGGAAATTTGTGTCAGCCTGGTGATGCCACAACTTTCCCACACAAACGATTTGCAAAAAAAGAGACTTTTTCACCTATATTTGAGGTTTGCAGGGGATACTGGGTAAGGAAACGTTGGGGGATCCACGCAAGCCATACCTCCCTGGAATCCCCAGGGTGTCTCATTTTCAGAAATGTGTAGGTTTGGTAGGTTTCCCTAGATGGCCACTGAGCACGGGGCAAAAAACCCAGGTGACCCCCTTGCAAAACCAGGTCGTTTTGAGATAGGCAATTTTGATGTCGCCTCAGAACACAACTTAGCGCTGCACTTCAGTAGATAAATAGAAGCATTATTCGTTGATTCTTTATTAAATTGAAATTTGACAATAATAAGTTCTGATAAACATTCTTTTGATCTAGAAGAGTAAAAAAGAGTTTTCCATTTTTTTTAATCTTAGCCAGGAGAGACGTGGTAAGTTCTTTTGACTTTTTACGTTTTTTAGAGACATAGCCGATAACTAAGTCCCTAGCAGCTGCCTTAAAGGCATCCCAGATCACGTGAAAGGGGAGATCATCGGTCTGATTGAGTGAGAAGTATTCATTAAAGAATGAAGTGAATGAGGAAACAAAAGTTTTATCCAAGAGAAGGGAGTTGTTGAAACGCCACTTCCGTGAGGAGCAAGGCTTCTGTAAAATGTCTAATTTCATAATGATGGTAGCGTGATCAGAGATTAGGATAGATCCAATCTCTGCTTCCCTCAGGGATTGTGATAAGTGACTGAGTGTGGTGAGCTGGAGAATAGTAAGTGTATTCTTTAGTGGTGGGATTGCACAATCTCCAGGCATCAATGAGCTTGTATTGTTTAATAGTGTGTATAAATGATTTGTGAGCTTTGTGAGGAGTAAAGGAAACCATAGAATTTCGATCTAGGAAAGGGTCATAGACTTGGTTACAGTCACCTGTGAGTACAAAATTTTCATCAATACATTCTGCAAGTTGCTGTGCTAGGAGCGACCAAAAGGAGGGATCGCCAACAGTGGGCGCATAGACATTTAACAGGTAAAGTGGAATTGTAGCAATTGAAAGCCTAGTAAATAACCATCGACCATTCTCGTCAGAGCTTTGTGATAATTCTTTAACAGATATTGACTTGCGAACTAAAGTAAGAACCCCATTTGGTTTACCATAGCCTGGCGAGTAAAAAACCTCTCCAACCCAACCTCTCTTTAATTTAATGGATTCTTCTGCCGTTAAGTGAGATTCCTGTAAGCATGCTATATTTGCACCAAGCTTGACTAGGTGAGTAAGGACCCGTTGTCTTTTAATGGGAGAATGAAGACCTTTCACATTCCAGGATACAATGTTCAAAGATATATGTAAAACAACAGAACAAGTTTGAACCCAATAATTATAGGAAAAAACAAATAAAAAAATGTAGATCTGAAGATAGACCAACTAACTGCAACTTGAACCAGTTTTGTGAGATAAAAACACATATAAAAACAGTAAATTTCCATTTTGTCTGGGCAGTGGAAGTTCAAAAAACGTTTGAGTTTAATCGGATCCTCATAGTTAACGGTGTTGTTGTTTAAGGTTATTTTAAATAAACAAGGATGAAATAAGCCAAATTGTGCTCCTAGAGAGCGCAAAGCAGGTCTCATGGACAAAAATTATTTTCTTCTATATGCCGTGGATTTGGCGTAATCCTGTGAAAAATAAAGACGACTTCCGGAAAATGAAATACGCTTCAGAGAATGCACTGCAACTAAGACATTGAGGAGGTCTGTATATTCTAGAAAGTATAATATAACAGCTCGTGGTTTGCGTGGAACAGATGGGGAAGAGTGCATGGGGCCTAGCCTGTGAGCGCGTTGAATGTTCAAGACAGTGGTTTCTGGCAACTTGAGCACTGACGGTAAGAAGGACTTGAAAAAAGCTATAGGATCCGGCCCCTCTGAACCTTTCAGCAGCCCATAAATGTGTAAGTTATTCCTCAATCAGTTATTCCTCAATTCCTGAAATCAGTTAAATTACTGGTGCCTTCAACGAATCTTTTGTCTACCTCTCGAGCGTACCTTTTCACTCATCGTTTCAAGATGGAGGATTCTATGTCTTCTTCTCCAAAAGGTGCTTCGGCTTCTTCCGCCAAAACTACCAAAGCTTCATCCAAGCGGCTAAAATAAGATCCACCATCACCTCCAAAGTAGTCTTCGTTAGTCTCGTTAGACATCCTCTTAGAAGAAATTCGGGCATTACGCCCATTTGTGGAGGAGACTAAGTCAAAGATACAAGTCTTGACGGAGGGATGGACGAAAATGGAAGAAAGAATCACAGCGGTAGAACAATGTGTGGACTCCTTGGGTTCAACTTGCGCTCAGGTAGTAGTCCTCCAGGCACAGGTTGCATCTTGCCAGAAACAGATTGAAAACCTTGAAAACAGGAACAGGAGGAATAACAATGAGTGAAAAGGTACGCTCGAGAGGTAGACGAATGATTCGTTGAAGGCACCAGTAATTTAACTGATTTCAATCTGCCCTTATAAGTGAGCAGTGCAAGTAATCTTTGCCTCAGTTGGTCAGAGAGACAAAATGGCGGGCATCTCGGCTTGCTGAGGGAATAATGACCAATTTGCTTCAAGAAACGCCTCCTCCCGCGACGAGAGTAACTCCGCAGGAAGCCGCTCAGGTTCCAACATCCGAATTAGCAAATTCGCCGTCTCTCTTCACTTGAGGCGCATTGTAAATCCCTTATCTGCGCCGCCATTGCCGGGAGCTCTATGGAGCCGCCGCCATCTCCCGTGGGCACTAGCCAGATATGCTAAACCTTGACATTGCAATGGTTATTGGGAGACATATGAATGCCGTAAACAGGTTTTTTATGGAAAAATGAAGTTGAAGATTGAAAGTCAAGATGGAATTGGATTTATATAGTTTTATCTGATGAAAGGTTTTTAGAAAGGATAATTCTTAATAGGAATTTTTATATAATTATTTTAAAAGAGGCTGATTCACAGAACTAATGAATGAATGAAGAAAGTATTTGATTAAGCGCACTGTGGCCAAGCGGCTTCCTGGCGCTGGTATTGAGACCAACTGTCACTGAGGCAACCCGAAGGGATTAGCAAGAGTACGCCTGGGAGAACAGAAAAGTTTTCAAGGCTTTACGAAAATGGGAGTAAATGGGGATGGATCGCATGGAAAGGGGAAGACTATTCCAGAAACGGGGGGCCAGAACTGAAAAGCGTGTGCCTCCAGTTCTGGATTTACGGAAGCGGGGGACGTTGAGAAGGGCCAAAGTAGAAGAGCGGAGAGTGCGGGCAGGAATATGAGAAGAAATGAGGGAACATATGAATGCAGGAGCTGAACGGGCAAGAGCCAAAAAAACAAGACAACCCATTTTAAAGAGAGAACGCTGAAAAACAGGGAGCCAATGAAGAGACTTGAGCACGGGAGTGATGTGATGAGTTTTAGAAAGGTGAAAGATGAGACGAGCGGCCTGGTTCTGAATAGCTTGCAGACGTCGAGTTTCGTAGGCTGGAATGCCCACGTACAAGCTATTCCCGTAATCAAGACGGGAGGTAATCAGAGCCATAATGATGATTTTAAGTGCATCTGAGGAAAAGAAACGGGAAATCTTTCGAATAAGCCGGAGGGATAGAAAGCAGGAAGAAACAACAGAACTAATTTGTGCATGCATGGAAAGATCATGACTGACCTGAATACCCAAAGTTCTGACAGAAGGAACCGGAGTAGGGAGGGAGCAAAAGGAGGGGGGCCAAAAAGCGGAAGACCAAGGACTGGATGGGCCGCCCGTCAAGACCAACTCGGTCTTGTCCGGGTTGAGCTTAAGATGGTTAGAGCTCATCCAATCAGAGATAAAGACCAGAGTAGAGCGAAATTTTGAGAGAGACAGAGATGAAGAGGAAAGATCAAAGACAAGCTGGAGGTCATCGGCGTAATTATACACGGAGACCCCCAGAGCAAGAACAGCAGAAATAAGAGGATAGATGTAAAGATTAAAGAGCAGAGGAACCTTGGGGAGCACCACAGGGAACCAAGCGGGAAGGGGCAGAGAAACCAGATAAATGAACTGCCTGAGAGCGGCCAGAAAGAAAGGAGGCAAGCCAGGAGAATGCAAGGCCCCGAATGCCCGCCGCGCTGACACGGTCAAGAAGGATGGAATGATCAACCGTGTCAAACGCAGTGGACAAATCAAGGAGAACCAAGGCTTGAGGAAGAGAAGAATCAGCTTTAGATTTCAGCTCATCAAGGACTGCAAGAACCACTGACTCAGTGGAGTGGCCTCGACGGAAGCATGCCTGATGTGAGGCCAGGACATGGTTCTCCTCAATATGAGCAGAAAGGCAAGAGGTAACATAACTTTCTAAAATCTTGCCAAGATAGGGAAGAAGAGAAATAGGCCTAAAATTAGAAGGGAGTGAAGGGTCAAGGCCAGGTTTTTTTAGAATAGGCAAAACAATAGCAGATTTAAAGAATGACGGGACTAAGCCCAGGGCAAGAGAGGCATTGAGAAAAGAAAGAGGGGGAGAAGGACAACTAGTAAATAAAGCTCTTAAAATCCGGGCCGGAGCACAGTCAGCTGGAGAGCCTGACTTGATCTTGGTAAGCAAAGTGAGAAATGTGTCTACAGAAATAGGGGGGAAAGAGTCGAAAGAAGAAGAAAGAGCCGACAGAGAAGGAGTGGGGAGAGGGGGAGGAAGCAGGGGAATATTGGCTTTGATCTTGACGATCTTCTCAATGAAGAAATCATTGAGAGAAGAGCAGAGATCTTGAGAGGGAATGAGAGTAGGATTGGTACGAGCCGAAAATGCCAGATCATTGACCAGAGAGAAAATCTCCTTGGATTTGTTAGCAGAGAGGGCCACTTTCTCAGAAAAGTATTTTGTTTTGGCCAGAAGGACGGCTTGCTTATATTCATAGAGAAGATGTTTGTATGGGACCCGAAGAGCGGGGCAGTAATTTCGTCTCCAATGACGCTCAGAGCGTCTCAGGTCCAATTTCAGAGCTTTAAGCTCGGTATTAAGCCACTTATGAGCGTCATAGGGACGAACAGCCTTAGTTTTCCTAAGCGGGGCAACCTGATCACAAGAGGAAGACAGCCAGGTGTTAAGCGCTTCAGCTTGAGAATCCAGAGGGAGTTCAGAAAGATCAGGAGTAGAAGAAGCAAGGGAGAGAGAAAGAGAGTTTAAGTCAACCCGATTCCAGTTTCGAGCGACAAGATTTTTAGGTAAGGAGGGTCTGTCAGGGGACACCAAGAGAGATGGAAAAGGAGATCAGAAAATGATCAGACCAAGTGCAGGGAGAAATGCTAGGAGGAAAAAGCGTACAATTTAAAGACCAAATCTGGTCAAGTGTATGACCCTGGGCATGGGTCGGGCCAGTGACATGAGCATGAAAATTGAGGCACTGAAGAGTAGCCGAGAAATCCTTGGAAGACAAATCCTCCTTAGGGTCACCTGGCCAAAAATTAAAATCACCCAGCAGGAGAACCGAAGAATTGTTGACCACAAGTGTTGCGAGGAGTTCCTGTAGGGTGGCAACAAACAGGGGCATATGTTGGGGGGGGCGATACATGAGGACAACCGTGAGAGGGACAGGGAGATTGAGTGAACGAGCAACCAAAAAATCCACGTTAGAAATAGAAGAATGAGGGAGAAGCTGAAACTGTAAACTGGAACGAACAATCATGGCCACGCC
This sequence comes from Triturus cristatus, assembly GCF_964204655.1. Lineage (NCBI taxonomy): Eukaryota > Metazoa > Chordata > Amphibia > Caudata > Salamandridae > Triturus > Triturus cristatus. Next base: position 1,027,163,115 of record NC_140588.1, on the reverse strand, counting down.
GCCACCCGTCTTGCCATCAGGGCGATCCGACCGGAGGGCATAATAGGAGGAGGGGAGAATAGCCAGGACATCGGGAAGAGAGTCAGACGAAAACCAAGTTTCAGTGAGAAACAAAAAATCAAGGGACTCAGTATGCAGGAGGTTAAATAATTCCAGTTGATGTTTCGCAGCCGACCGAGTGTTAAGAAGACAAGCAGAGGCAATGTTAGGAGAGATAGACACAAATGGAGCAGGGGGGTCGAGCAAAAGAGAAGGATCGGGAACTAAAATGCCAAGCATGTCCAGATGTAGCAGTAGTGAGGGTGTGAGAGGCAGAGCAACTTTATGGGAGTGCAATTGAGCGGAGGTGTACACCCGCAGAGAGGCAGAGTCAATGGCCCCTGGTCCCGGCCCGTCGCGGACGGGCGCAGACGGGCTTAACTTAGGCGCAACTTCGGCGCGCCTTCGTCGCGCCCGCTGCGCTCGGCCGCTGCGCTGCCGAGGACACAGGGCCATGATATAGGCACCAATGACTGAGAAACAGGGCGTGGCAGGGGGTGGAGGGACCAAGAGACTGCACCGCCAACCCCAGAGCGTCCAAGATGGCGACCTCACCCGCCCCGCTCCAGTGACCAGCCGGCAATGGAGGAGAGCGAGGAGCGGAAGGCGCTCGGGAGCGCAAGCAGGTAGGAAAGTTTAATCTGAGACAGAATCTTAAACTTATTACTTTTGGAATATACAGAAGGCATTTACTAGTAGTAAAGTTAGGACTCCTAACTTTACTACTACTAAACTGAGATAAAATCCTAAACTAACAACTTTTGGTATTCACAGAAAGCATTTAGTAGTAGTAAAGTTAGGACTCCTAACTTTACTACTACTAAATGCCTTTTGTGAATACCGGAAGTCGTAAAGTTAGGATTTTGTCTCCGTTTGGTAGTAGTAAAGTTAGGGGTCCTAACTTTACTACTACTAAATGCCTTCTGTGAATACCAAAAGTAGTAAGTTTAGGATTTTATCTCAGATTAGTTCTGTGAATCGGCCCCAAAGTATTTATCTCTGTTATACACAAGTGTAATCATGATCTATATACTGAGTAATTGCGTAATTGTGCAATGAAGTGTACGGAAATCCGCTCTGTTTTCTCCTTCGTCTTACAGGACATCTATTTTAATGGTAACTGTTGATGAAATTGTGATGATATTAGAATTTATGTTTTTATGTTGTGTATAGACCTGTGGTCTAAATAAACGTTATTGTGACTGACTGGACTCCCTGATCAGCAACAGGTACAACAGAGCTCAACGAAGCCACCTGCCAAGCCAAAGTGAGAATAACCTCAGTTGACCAGTTGCAACTGGATTGTTCCTGAACTGTGCAGGTGCAATGTGGGAAATTTAGACCTTGCACCCAGGAAGCAATCCAGAGTCTTTGAACCTTATTTTCCCAAAGGAACTCAGAACCAACAAGGTCTTAAAGTTTGGAAGCTTTCTGTACAGTTTTGCAGGAAAGCTCCAGTAGGAGAGCGGCTCAAGGTCGAGAGTCAAGCTGCAGTCGTCGACTCGTGAATTGGCCTGACCACACTGGTTTATCCCACTGAAAGCTCCAGGACTCCTCCCCATCAACAACAAGGATAAAAACTTCCAGAGGGTCACCGAGGCATCGTGCTGCAGCTGCCGTTGCCGAATTGCGCTTTGGATCAGAGAAGCCCAAGGACCCGCTAATGAGCCCATTAACAAGAGAAAATCTCCAAGAAAAAGTCACCTTGCTGCACTGCATGACAGGAAAAAGGCAGGAATGTGCTGTATTTAGGTCAATATCGTGCATATCTGCCTTTTCCCCTGCGCTGGAGCTCTTTTGGCGCCAATGCAAGCACCCTTGCACAATGGTGCAAGGTTGCCTGTGTTGTAAGGGGAATTGTTTTTGTGCAGGAAGGGGCACCTTCCAGCAATAAAAAAAAATCCTTGAGGTTTTTTCCTCTTTCTATGTGCACTGCAGAAAGGAGACAACGGAGCTCATAAATATGCCCGATACCTGAAAGTAAACTTTTGACCGCAATTGAGCCCTCCGCTTATCCGACCTGCGCTACATCGCTGTTGGCCCAATACATTGACTTTTGTCCCAGTCCAGTACGACCAGATAGCCGCTAGTGACACTTTCAGTTTTTTTGATTTACTCTTCGAAAACTCATATTTCAGGTTCTGTACCTTGGAATTTTGTCATTTTGGTGTTGTTGGAAGATAAAAAAATTCTCTATTTTATAAATTGGTGTCATATTTTTAGTGTGTTATGTCTTTCACTTATTTATTGTTTTAATGGTATTAAATGTTGTACACATACCTGTCTCCTAAATTAAGTCTGACTGCTTCTTTGCTAACTACCAAGGATTGAGCAAGGATTAATTTACACAGACTTAAATGGACCTAATAATGATTGTAGAATTATTAGTAGCTGAGCGTGCATACCACTACCTATTAACAATCCATTTTCCTTCAGTCATTTCTTGTTGTTGTCTAAGAGATTGAATATTCTTTTCTATAAGTCTTCATGTATACTATCTTTTCCATAAATTAACCTTTAATTTGCTATTACCAACTACTGGAAAGATATGGGCCAACATCAGGGTGCACACTTTGTATTGGAAAAGTGGGTTGCAATACCATTCTGTAAAAGAAAGAAGATATTCTCTTTCTGCTACTAACATGCCTATTTACCTGTCGTGGCTTCATTTTCAGCGAGGTTCTTTGTAGTACTTCTCACCTGTAAACAATGATGTTTTGTAATTTCCAGTTACTGTTATTATATATATACTAAGAGCTTTGTCAATATAGACTTTACCAGTGCTTATTTCTCCCTACAGGTACATGCCCTTTGTTTAGTTACATATTGTAAGTATAATTAAAGTTATAACTCTATGTTGAGGAGACATAAAAGAGGATATTTCATTGATATGAACTCAGATAGTGGTACCACTCAGACAAAGTAAAACTGAGTATGCATTCTGAAGGGCCCTGGTATCAGCAGCAACCCATTCTTAAGGGTGCAGGCCCCTTTCTTTTTCCCGATGTGAACAGGTCCTCACTGTTCTTCTTCAGGTTGGACAGCCAGGTGCTACACAAGCACTGAATTTGCAGGCGCCTGGTAGCCTGAACTGAGCTTTGCAGGGCTGAAGATGTCACAACTTCTGTGGGTTTGACTGCCGCAGTCTGGCGAAGCTCCAGGAAGACCTCCCCCTCACGACAAGAGGGAGCTTTACTGATAGTTTCGGCCCTGGGTGCTCCAGTTTTAAGCCCTGAAGTGCCCATGACCAAGTGTCCATTACTGACACTTCATCACGGAGATGAGTGGGATCTGCAAGTCTCACTGACTCCATCCCACTCTGTGACCAGTAAGGGACTGCCAACCTCCATAAAGGTCAGCCAATGAGAAGAGACAGCAGATCCAACCCTCCTGAAACCTGGGAAACTTCCCTCCTGCCACCCGATATGCTGCAGCTAGTAAGTTGTATGTTTTATATTGTTTGTACATGTATGAATGTATGTGTATTTGTGAGTACGTGTTGTGAATGGTTGTGTGTGTTTGTGTGTGTGCGTCTGAATGTGTGGGTGTGAGTTAGAGTGTGTTAGAAATGGGATTTCTGGTTGGCTAAGGCTTGCGTCAAAGCCAGGCTGAAACCACCACTCTAGTCAGGGCAAGGAAGTTACACGCTAAAGATAACCCCTGCTCACCCCCTTGGTAGCTTGGCACGAGCAGTCAGGCTTATCCCGGAGGCAATATGTAAAGTGTTTGCGAGCGCACACAGCAACAACATCCCAGGCACACCACAAAACAAACTCCACACAAGGTTATATATAAAAATAGCCTTTGTATTATAACAAACACATTAGATAATAAACACACAATTTACACTGTGCCAACTGGCACTGGGCAGTATCAACAGGGGATTATATACACCTGGCAGGGCCAATTGGGCCACTGTGAGAACAATCACTAATCAATTGTAAATGTAGCGCAAATAATAAATGTAGAGCACAACCAGTAACTACTGGTAAAAGTTAGGAACACACTATGCAATCATAATCACATTAGGCCTAAATCACGTTACGCAATAGGCATCACAGTATGAATGCATTATGTATTTACCATCATAAACACAGTGCGCCCCAAGCGGGGGCACAACTCCTGAAAACTGGCCCCAGGCCAACTGGCCTCTCATAGGGGCTCAAATGCCCTTTGTCCAACAGTGTCAAGGCTGGCTGCGCATTCAGCAAAAGAAGAGTGCGTGAAACTGGTCTAAACGTGGCAGCTGCCCACTACTTGCTGGGCAGCTGTGCAAAGGAGCCCTGGCACCAGCGTGCCTCCTGAGCCCCTCCTTGTCACCCAAGCAAATGCCCCACGTCCAGCGCAGTCACGAAAGGGCACAATGCGCTGGGGGGCCTCTCGCCCTGTTCAGGCTAGAACCACTAATGCCCCCAAGTCCGACTTCGGGACTTCTAGAGAAGATCTGGCCCCCAAACATGAAAGGACCCTGGCCCCACTCTGGCACTCCAAAAAATAGACTTTGCCCACAACGTTGCAGTTGCCCGCTACGGCGGCGCAACTGAGGAAGTCAAGAGGTACTGGCACCAAACTGCCCCTTGGACCCCCACTAAAGCCTGGAAAACAATGTGCCCCCGTGGGAGCAGCCCGCTCCTCTGCGGGACCGCTCAGATACCAACTTGGTGCCTCAATCTGCCCCCAAACACTACGTGCCTCGTTGGAGCGGTCCGCTGACAGACGGAGTCGCTCAGAATCTGAGGAAAAGCCTGTGCCTCGACCGGAACCACCAAACAGAAGAGCCCCTACTCACCGGGCTCTTGTATGCACTTCCGCTCCTCTGATCTCCAGCGCTCGTTGGAGCATCCCTCTGCCAAGCGGGGCTGCTCTGGAGAGGGAGGCACTGGCGTGGTGCCTCGACTTTGCTTCCCCCCCAGCCGGCTTCACTCACCGGCTCTCCTTGGTGGGGACTCCTCTTCACCCAGTCCCTCTTCTGGGACCAGGACTTCGATGGGGAGCCAGCGGGGCTCCTGGCAGTGTCTTGCGGAGGCGGGGTGGGCTCCCGTCCTCCTCCACACCCGCAGCCATGCTTCCCCTCGCTTTTTCTTCCTGGTGTCTTCAAGGGCACACGCAGGAGCGTGGGGTAGGCTTCCATCTGCTTCCTGCTTCCTAAGCCCCGCCAACGTCCTAACACAGGTTGCCTGGCTTCCTGTCTGGGCCAGGCTGCGGCGGTGAACTTTCTCCTTCCTTCACCGAAGCGCGGGGTGGGCTCCCGCCTTCGTTTAAATTAAATATCATGGCGGGGTGGGCACCCGCCAAAACAGCACGCCAGCGGGGTGGGCACCCACGACAACGAACACAACGGCGGGTTGGGCACCCGCCGAAATCACAACAAAAGCGGCAAGAGGCGGGGTGGGCACCCGCATTAGAAATAATTAAATGAGCGGGGTAGGCACCCGCAATTGGTCAAAATGCGGGGGAATCCCTACGCCAGGGATTCCCTCTTGATGAACGGCTCGGCGCTGCAGAGCCCACACGCTCCTTAGATAAGAGGAGTGTTCTATCTAATAAAAGTAAAGCGCTCTCAGGCGCTTCTAAAAAAAAAAAAAAAGATAGTTAAAGCGCTCCCAGGTTTTTGGTTCAGGGGGCACAAGGCTGGGCTCAGGCAGGCCAGCACACAGAGCCCTCCAGCAGGGAGGCAGTCCCTTGTGGTGGTTCCTCCTGGAGCCCAGCAGCAGCAGCCCCCAGCGTCAGGACAAGCACAGCAGGGAGCACCTTTTCATGGGGTCACATCCCTTTCTAATACACACATTTCCTTTGTCACAAACTGTAGTGGAAGGGGAGAACCAGTTACTGGAGCACTTTGTTTTGCTCAGCCCCTCTCCCTATTCACAGGACAGGCTAGGGACATCAGACGCACCAAAGGAGGTGGAGCCAGCATTGTGTAGGGAAGGCACAGCCCTATTCAAGTCCTGGGTGCAACTCCTCCCTCCCATCTACATGCAGATCTCTCCATTCACCACCGGGCAGACCCATCCTGGCTCCTGGAATTCCCCACACCATCCAGCTCCTGTCACTCACAAGCCAGACAGGCAATTCACATCACACTGTACATAGAAATGCCAACTTCTAAAAGTGGCACTTCTCCACCAGTCACACTAAATCTGCGCACACCATTGCGCAGCATTTATTCTCACGAGTTCGCACATACTAAACTCGACCCTGCACTCCTCTCACACCAGGAATTACTATGGACACACACATCCCCATGCATTCCTATGGGAGGGCAGGCCAATCTCACCATGCGCACTCAGAGTACGCACGCACTTTACAATGGGTCACATTGCTAAAGTGCACAGAGGACAAAAACCACCAACACTACACAGGGAAAAGCCTAGGATAATTGCAAAAAGTTTAGGGGTGAACCTGCCAAAAGGGCCAAGTCCAACAGAGTGCATGTGAGCATTTGAGGCCTGACCACTCCCGCAACCCTTATGCTCAAAATTAAGGGTGGGCGTAGTTCGCGAAGTAGCACTTCGCGAAGCTACGCAAAGTGAAGTTCGCACTACGCGAGCTACGCGTAGCACTTCGCGAACTGCGAAGTAACATGTTCGCACTGTGCAAGATGTTGTTTTCAATGATTGCACAGTGCGGACAAGCAACCGGCACTGTGCAATCATTGAAAATGGCATCTTGCACAGTGCGAGCTGTAGTTTTCTGCTGCTCGAGTAGATTTTTCCTCGAGCTGCAGCTTTCTCAACGCGAACTGGTAGTTTCTCATCGCGAGCGGTCGCGAGCATACGCGACCCCTCGCAATGAGAAACCTGACCTTCTCGCATTGTGAATCTCGCCGGGAGGTTTATTTTCCATGCTCGCGATCGCGAACAAGGAAAAAGTCTCGCCAGGATGTCATTTTGCTTGCTCGCGGTCGCCAACTTGACGTTGAGGACCGCGAGCAAGCAAAAAATGACCGCAGCACTACGCAACACTACGCTACACGTGTTCGCACTGTGCTACGTGCAGTTCGCGTAGTGCGAAGTAGCGCGAACTTCGCAAACTACGCGAGCGTAGCGTAGTGCTTCGCCCAGGCCTACTCAAAATACCGGCTGCAGCATTGCACATTTCTCTTCCATTTCAAACTTCCTTAGCAGTAAAACACTGATCAGTGTTTAATGAAGTAATCTTCTTTAATTTAAACGGTTTCTGCAGTTCAATATTCAAGGAGGTAATTTCAATACATCACAACATTCTGCTTTCATTAAAGCTTGTGCCAGTAAATTAATCTTGTTTAATACTGACTTTGAATATTGATACTCGTTGGTGAAACAGAACATTGTCTAACACCTACAGAATATTGGTCTGACCCCTACAGCGCCAACATAGTATCAGGTAACCTCTAGTCCTAGGTGTAACCCTGCCCACTCCCCACAGTTTGTTACTTTAAGAGAATCGACTCCACCTGAAAAAAGTATTTTCTAGGAAAGAAAAAAGTTAAATATGCCTGTGTTTGATTCATCCATATTAAATCCTGTAGAATGTATGCTCAGAGGACAATCCTCAAGTAAGTAGAGGGAAAGGACGAGTATGCATGGCAATCTATGCATTGAGGGGCACATTTAGTAGGGAATTTTCTGAATGTGACATTAAGTCAAGAAGGTTTACATCGCGCCCCGACAGTTTCCATGTGCAGGGATGTGACATATTCACGAGGCATTTCCCTTAGCGCTGGCGCTAAATGTAGCTGCCTAATGCCAACACAGGCACTTTAGCACCATTGAGCAAGGGTGCCTGCATTGCAGCGAAAGATTGTTTATGTGTAGGAATGTGTCCCTTCCTGCACATAAACAATCAGTAATGCAATTTGTAACTTCTATGTGTGCTGCATTGTGCAGCACACATAGAATTTGCATCTCGTAAATATTTTAATGATTTTTTATGTGCAGGAAGGGTCACATTACTGCACATAAACAATAATTCGTAGTGTTTTGCTGTTACCATGTGTGCTGCACAACGCAGCAAACATAAAAACTGCAAAACGAGGAGAAAACTTGTTTCACCATGTTAAGACCAGGTTTTCCCTTGTCTTAATTTTGGTGCTGCTCCTTATTTACTCCACCCTTGTAAATATGGGGCAGCGTCAAAATCAATCAACACTCATTGCCCACCCCTTTCATGCGTGAAAGGGGGCCTTATTCACAAGAGGGCATTAAGCCACATTAAGGGGCAGATGTACGGCCATTTTTGCATGCAAAAACGGGTTTGCTAACCCGTTTGCGCGTGCAAAAACAGCATTGGTAATGTACAAACCCTATTTTGCGAGTTGCAATGTATTGCAACTCGCAAAATAGGGTTTTGTGTCTCGCTATTAGGAAGGGGCATTCCCCTCCGGATGGCGAGCGCAACCCTATGTAAGAAGGTATTGCGGGTGCAAAACACTTGCAAATGACCACCCTCTTTAAGAGGGTGGTAATGCACTCTCAAAAGGGAAGGGGTCCCCAGGGGACCCCTTCCGCTTTGCAAATGCAGGGGGAAATATTGTTTAAGGGCAGGCAGTGGTCCCAGGGACCAATACCTGCCCTTAAAAAATGAAACGAAAATGTTTCATTTTTTTATTAATGCATCCCATTTTCCTTTAAGGAAAACAGGCTGCATTACAAAAATGTAGGTATATTACGAATACGCATATGTTGGATACTTATTGTGTGGTCTCATCGTATTTTTTATTATATAATCTTATACTAGTTTTTATATGAAACTCGTGTGGAGTCCTTTTGTGGTGTCACCATTGGGTCACTGGGAGCGTGGGTGCAAAAACTTTACACATTTGCATTGAAGATAAGCCCGGCTGCTCGTGCCAAGCTACCAAGGGGGTGAGCAGGGGTTATCCTAGAAGGAGTCCTTCCTTTCTTGACGTGGAGGCGAGCCTCCGTACTTGGCCTAAGGTACCTACCTCAACAAACTAGGGAATCCCGGTTCTAACAGCAATTGATTACTATCTCTCCACTAGACGGGACAACAAACATGTTCTTAGAACAGGTCCCTCCCTAGCAGCAGGATTCTCAGCGCCTGAATACCCTCACAGGTGATTACCTGCCTTTTTAAAGTCCTGTTTGTTTGATTGATTGAGAAATGGTAGAAATAATACTGACCCAAAATTTCTTCTTGAATGATGGTCAATGGTTCTACCAGCTAAATAAGGATGCAATGTATTTGAGTTTTGCTCCCTCTTACGTCAACCTGTTCATGGGTTGCGTTGAGAGGGGGCATGGCTGGTCCAGAGAGGTCTCAGAATGGGCCAAACACATCTATTTCTGGGTGCGCTATATTGATGACATTATCGTCATCTGGGCAGGGTCATATCACAAATATTGGCCTACCATGCCTATTTGAAAAACAAAGGTTATAATGTGACTTTAACTGTGTAATTTCATAAAACACAAATGCAGTTTCTTGACTTGTTGCTTTTTATCTCTTACAACAAAATTAAAAGTCTTTGTTTGGAAAGCCAAAGGCACACAATAGCACTTTATTGGCTACGAGTGCCCATCCAGCTAGCTCCATAAAAGCAATTCCTTAAGAAGAAATGCTCCTCTTTGAAATATCTTCTCATATTTGGACACATGTGCAATAGCTTTGTCAATACAACTTTATCTGAACTAATTGAGTGATAATTACACTTTACAGTGTGTGTCTCTCTCACCTTTATGTTAACATTCTTAACCACCTAGCTTTTATGGACATGAGGCTGGTGTAATAAATTGCGTAAATGGTTGAAGAGGTGAAACCCTTCTCAACCAGCAAACACATTTCTTCTCAGGTTGAAGTCAAAAGCAAAGCCTAATTTAACCAGTGGTCAACCCTGGGGTAGCTGGGTTCAGAAGAGTCAGGCTTAACTCAGAGGCAGAGTGTAAAGTATTTTTGTGACATTTCAAACAGTAACACAATGAAAAGACACCCCAAAAGGATCACACTCCAGTTTAGAAAAATAGAGTAAAAAGTCCAATCAGTTTAACCAGTATCAATGTTAAAAATTTTAGTAAAGCTGGTGACAAAAAGCAGAAAGTGTCAACTGTGTATAACTGGTGGTGTTGGACTGGGACAAACTTTAGTCCTTCACACCACACGTGTTTTTTTCGTTTTATTTTTTAATGCAAAATGCATATTTGCATCTAAAATTGACAGAAGAACACATTTCATGCTGAAAAATAGCACTAAATGATGGATTCCCATTTGCCTACTTATGCGTAACCTTATTTAATTTTTCCAAAACTATGTGAAATTAAACAAAACCAAATAACATGAATTTCGCACACTGTTTTCAATATTAGTTACCGTGGAGATTTCAAAAGTTATTTATCTTAATGCCTGTGGCATTGAGGAGATATTTCTAGTTGACCAAGTTTATATCTTGCCCCACAATAGTGAGGAGAAGATGACAATATATATTGATTGTAAGAAATTAGGTTGTTTGTTGACTGGAGTATGACCTCTGGTCAAGCAACAACCACAACCCTTGTCAGGGTACGGCTCAAGTAAAGGCCAAACTAACTTGTGCTCAACCCCCGGTATCTTGACATAGAGCAGTCAGGATCCAACACCAAGTTAGAAAACTAGAGTCATTTTTAATATCTAAAATAAGACCAGAATAGCACAAATACAATTAGTAGAAGTGGAAATATGCAATTTACAGATTTCAGTACAAATAGCACCAAAAAGCACAAAGTGGCAACTGTTAGGCCCATGGAACAAGATACCTTAAATCCTGGTTTGCGAAGCGTTGTGCAGGTCTGCATCAAAACTTCACCGTGCAGCTGAAGTAATGCTTTGGGTTTGAGATGCTGCGATGCTGGGGTGTGAGGTCCTGCATCGTCGTTGACGATCCTATTGATGAGACCTTGCTAAGCGAAGTGTGGCGTCAAGGATACGTCGCACAGTCAGGGCAATGCATTGGTTCCCGAAGAGCTGCTAGGCTGCAGTGCGGAGACTAGTGTCATCGTCAATGCTGCAGTTGATGAGGGTTGTAAGAGACTGTGCCAAGGATCTGCTGCACAGCAGCGGTTCTGATGAGGCGATGGTCTGCGATGTGGGTCTGCAATGATTCTGACCCATGCAGCAGCAATGATGCTTAGGTTGTTCTCAGGGGCGAACCGCAGAGCAAATGAGATGCGTTGGTTCCTCTGGATCCATAGAGGCTGGGAGAGCACCTTAGGCTCATTTCCAAGGGTCCACAACAGGGGCAGCACCATTTGGCAGGGTAGGCCCACAGATGGTAGAGTATAGGGGCTAGGTTCAAGGTTATTGGAGCCTTCTGTCCCTGTGGCTTTAGTCAGGAGGCCAGCCAACTAGCCTATGGAGTCGCTTTGGGTGCAACAGATGCAAGTCTAGCCTTTCTCATGCAAGCAGGAGGGCAGCAGGGCAGCAGTCCTTCAAAGAAGAAGTCTAGCAGAGTGGCAGTCCTTTCAGCAACACAGCAGTCCTTTTTCCTGGCAGAGTAGCCACAGGCCCAGAAGTATAATGAGCAGTTGGTGTTTGAGGCCCAATATTCGAGGCATAATGTAGCCCCACAATTATAGAAACATGTGACAGGCAGGTGGATGCATCACACTAAGCAATGCTTAATTTTATGTTCAGCCCTTGAGTTCAGACTTTAATTTGTTTGAAATAAAAGTGAGTGGGCGCTGGAACTTTATGAGCTGTTTTTATAAAGCTTTTAGTTATTTACTATTCTGAAAAAAAAAGTGCGACCCTGCATTATGCGGTTGGCTCGAATGATTTTACAATTACAACTGTGTCATCAAAACATTTACCACCGAGCAGTGCATTAAGCATGTTGCGTCGACAAATAAATCTGCCATGGGAGAAGGACCAGTTTGACAAGAGCTGTGCATCATTCACATTAACACTTGTAAACACACTCACGTCCACCGTAGTACCATTCTGTTGCTCGGATACAGTGTACAAGTACTGGAATAGCAAGTAGTCTGAACCCCTGTATGATAGTGACAGACTTATGAGAAATTCCCATGGCTTTCGTCATAGAGCTCTCAATCAGACCTTGCAGTATGGACTGTAAAAATGTGTATGTTACAAGAAAAACAAAGCTAGAGAAACACATGCTCAGAGGAAATGGGGACATATACACTTCGAACCATGTAAAGTGAAAAGTGTGAAATGAAGAAGAATGCATAAGCACGCTTTCTGGAGAAAATAAACACTGGGTTCAACACCCCTAATCCATCTACCTCATCGGTAACAAACTCACCACACATCCTCTCCCAGAAGACAGTCTGAGGCTAATTGTTCAGCACAATAGAAACTTTAAATAAAACGTATCCTGTGTCTGTTACAAAGCATTCGTATTGCCTTAGGGAAGGCCTGTGCTGCTATTTAACACTGCCAACTATAAAATGTCTGCCTGTCACCCCATGCTCCAATCACATACTTTATGAGTTAAGGACAAAACATTCATCTTAAATGTCAGAGAGCTATGCACTCTCGTGACTGTACTGCACAGAATGAAAAGGGAAAATTTGGGATTAACCCTAGTTACCCTGCTGGACCAAAGTATGTGATCCTAGGCAAACAATTTCTTTCACAGAGCCTCCTTTTTGTTCAATATCACATATTGCGGCACTTTCCAATACATGCGTTCCTGATGTGCACTGTAAATAAAACTCTCTTTTGTTTGCTGTATAATAAAAGTATACATTTTATTTGCATAGTTAATTAAAACCGTTGCAAAGCGCCAACATATTAAAAAAACAGATATATACAGTTACAACACATTTCTTCATAATTATTATGTTTAAAAACTTACTAAAAAAATCTCCTATAGTTAAGAACCTTTACCAACGAAGTGTCTGATTTCTATCCAAGTACTGCGGTGAGCATTCCAGTTCATCAAATAACTTTCTACCAGCCATTGACGAGACCTTCTGACCTTAACAATCAGCCAAATTAAAATATTAATGGCTCCATATGGCGAGCCCTCAGGTGCTGCGCTGTCCGACCACCACATGCTTCAGAAGTTCTTGTTCTTTGAAATGAAATGAATGAAATGAAAAAGAATTTCTAAAGCGCATGGCTGCCCTTGAGCGTCCCAGCGCTACGTGTACACACAGACAGACCTCCTCTGAGCCGCATCCAGAGATGTTAGTCATTCTGGGGGAAAAGGAACGTTTTAAGGGATTTTCGGAATCTGGTCAAGCTAGGTTCTTTCCTCATTGATGTTGGGAGGGAGTTCCATAGCTGACCCGCGTTTATTGAAAAGCGGCGTCCTCCGGTCCTTGTTCTTTTTGCTCTCGGGATAGCTACCAGGTTTTCCTCGCCAGAGCGGAGCGTTCGTACTGATTTGTAAGGGCGGATCAGATCTCTGAGGATCGGAGGGCCTGTGCCTTGGAGGACTCTGAACACTGTACAGAGCGCTTTGAATTTCACTCTCGCTCTTATGGGCAGCCAATGGAGCGCTTTCAAGGCCGGTTTTGCTGACGTTCTTCTAGGTGTGTTCGTCAGCAGTCTTGCAGCTGCATTCTGTGCCCTCTGGAGCACGTTCAAGGTGTATTCCGGTGCAGCCAGGAAAAGGGCGTTGTTATAATCCAGTCTTGACAGAATAAGGCCCTGTACCAGCAATTTCCTAGAGTCTAATGGGAGTAAGGGCATAACTTTCCGTATTGAGCGGAGCAGCCCATAGCAACACCCTGCAGTTATTTTCGCCTGAGTGTGCATCGACAGCTCCGGTTCAAGCCAGACGCCGAGACTTTTTATGGATCCCTTCGGGGTCGGAGGATCTCCTAAACAAGTCGGCCACATACATTTGGGGAGGGAGGTGCAGAGATTTCCCAGCAACATCACCTCGGTTTTGGAGGCATTAAGCTTGAGTCTTGAGTCGGCCATCCATGCCATGATGTTGGTAAGGCAGGCGGCAAACTTCTCACCATGGCTTTCTGCGAGCGAGAGCGAAACAATCAATTGGGTGTCATCCGCGTACGTTGCGAGTTTCACTCCAAAGGGTGCGACCTCCCCCTCCAGTGGGGCCATGTAGACGTTAAAAAGCGTAGGGCTCAGTGAAGAGCCCTGCGGGACACCACACTGAAGGGGGGTGGGCACTGATCTATAGTTGCCCTCGCACACTTGATATGTTCGATCACTCAAGAATGACCGAACATATCAAGTGTGCGAGGGCAACTATAGATCTTTGAGGAGAGTTTCTCCAATGCGCCTCAGAACCTTTGCCCATGAGTTCACTGCGTATATTCCTTATATCAGCATTTCAGGCATTTTGCTGTCAGTCTCAGACGCTTCACTAGGCTGCAGTTCAGTTGTGGATCATTGGGTGCAAAGCATGCCAGCAAAGCTTGCCTCCTAGTACAAATCCCCCGTTGGTTGAAGTGTCGCTTCAACAGTTGTTTACGTTCTTTAAGAAGTTTTTGGCAGGAGCAAAGTAAATGCAGCAGGTCTTCTGATGCTGATCCACATAAGCGGTACACAGAGCCCGCTTTCTCTCTTAACCAGGGTGGAAGGTGTTGTATACAGGGCAGCAGCCCCAGTCTGTACTTCATGAAAGCAATTTTTTTTTGTCGTATCCCAGATTGAAATAGGCTTGAGAGGCCGACTCTGTATATGTCTTCAGTGTCATCCAGCCATGGGCCCTTTTTGTCAATGAGGCCTTGTCCTCCAACAGAACAAGATGTTTCACTGTCTTCCACACTAGTTTTTTGAAGGTAGTAGTGGTTGTTGATGTTTCCCAAGGCTGACATAGACCCATCCTGTTTAAGCTGCTGTAAAGATATTCTGCAGCAGGTGATTTAGTGTGTTGTTGTATCTCCTTCCATAGCTATTCATTTAGTGTGCCATGCGAAGCTCTTCGCACTTTGTCCCACGCAATGATGAAGGCCCCTTGTCTTGCAACTGTTTGTTTTTGGACACCAAATTCAAGGCTAATTTGCGAAGGTGAGCCATCGTGATCCAACCAAATGGTATTCTACCGCTTTTGGACCTCCAGAACGTACCGTGAATTGACTCTTTTCTTAATTAAGGCTGGTTCCCCCTACACAATATACCCACAACTGGGCTACTCCTCGTGGTTCACGCACCGACGTTCCCCCGAATACTGTTCAACTTTTTAATTGGCCTCATACGAAGGTCTTTTGCTGCTGGTTAAATACTTTCTGCATCGTCTGTGATTCTCTGAATCCGGCATACTAATTGACAATTAACTATCGTTCTCGACACATATGTTGTTTAGGCACTTACCGTCTGTCCTGATGATGATCCCATTATTCATGTAAACGGGATTGAAACAGCATGCACACAACTTATTTCTCTAGACCTGTGTCACACGTGTGCTGATTATTACGCTTGTTTTATTCTCTACAATTTTCAACAAGTTTTTTGTTTTGTTTTGCCTGAATGTCGTGTTCCTATGTTTAAATTTTACCAATCTTTCACAAAGTACTTCACCCTTATGTCGCTGGATACAGGACTGTATCCCACTGTGTATTTTCTTGTGTTTTGATAAATAAGAATAAATTGGATTAAATCCAACTATGCGGTTGGATAGTCATTATATAGAATTGATTCCTTTCTATATTTATTTAACTTTATTGACCTCTGACAATTACCATTGTCCTTTACATGAAATTGATACACAAGGTCCTTGACTAACTAATTGGGTTCCCTTGTTCTTCTTAAAAACGGTGAGGTATGTTTGGGCAGCCCAATGATGACCCTGTATGCTGTTGTTACTGCGGCGTCAAGTATTTTAGCGTCTCTGCCTTTCCGAGCCTCACTGCCATAGGTGATTATTGGCATTAGTTTTGCCCAATCTACCTCAATCAAAGGGAAGGTCGATGGTCCCATCTGCTCGGAAATTAATGTTTTTAAAGTAGTGGCCAATATTGGTTTTTTGTGCCTAATGCTGTTCTTCTCTGCCAAAAAGCGTCCCCGTCTCTCCAGCTTCACACCCAGATATTTGCATTCCGCTCTACCCTCAATTTTTTTTTCCCTCCAAATCCAGGCTCCACCTTGACTCCTTTTTTTCCTGATTGTCATGGTTCTTGTTTTGTCCAGGTTTATCGTTAGATCATTTGCTGTGGAGAAGTCCTGTGTTGCCTTTAGAAGACGTTGTAGTCCTACTTTTGTTTTACTAATCAGGACTATGTCGTCCGCATACAGGAGACAGGGTATCAAGATGTCTCCTAGTTTTGGGGCATGTGAGTTGCAGCTAATCAAGAGTGGTACTAGGTTCGCTATATATAGGTTAAAGAGAGTCGATGCAAGAATGCAACCCTGTTTAAGCCCTTTTTCCGTTGGAATGCGCCTCGACAAGAAAGTTCCGTTGCCCACCTTCACCTGCAACCAAGTGTCCGTGTGCAAGTTTATTAGCAAGTTTAATAAGGACTGTGGCAACCCCTATCTGTGCAATTTTGACCATAATTTAGTGCGGTTGACGTGATCAAATGCGGCCTTATAGTCAATAAAGCATAAGTATAGAGGTGTCCGTGCAGTCTCAGCCTTGTCCATGAGCATTGCCATGCTTAATATTTTGGTTATTGTCCCGACTAATTTTACAAATCCAGTCTGTTGTAAAGGAATTGCAGATTTGTCTGTGGCCCATTCCTGGAGTTCCTCTAGTAATGTGCCAGCAAAAAACTTTGCCTCATTATCTAATAAAGCCACTAGTCGATTGTTTTGTGGTGCCGACTTTTCACCAGATTTATAAATTGGGGAAATGATTGATCCTTTCCAGGAGCTAGGCAGGATATTTAGCGTCCTGATTTCTCTAAACAGTGGTTCCAATGCTTCTGCCCAGTAGGTAGCCTCCTGTTTGAATAATGCTGGTGGTATTCCATTAGGGCCAAGGGGACCTTCACTTCCCCCCTTGCCTATCTGCCGTTTGATTGCTGTTGCATGAATTATTTGGAAGTCCTTTGTTGATAAACCTCCCCTTGTATTCCCAGAGTCGGTGGGGTTACTTCCAGCACCATCCTTGGTTGTCATATGGCATTCTAGTTCTTTTTGAGTATTTCGGTCCTGTTCACTGAGCTTAGTGCTTTGTTGGAAATGGGAGTTTAGGTATTTTACCCAATCTTCCTCTGCGATGTTCGAGGAAATGCCATCATGATTATGGTGAATGAGTTGGTGTATGGTGTTCCAGAATCTGGCGCTGTTGTTGTGTTTGACGTCAGTAAATAGTTTAACCCAGAATTCCTCCTCCATCGCTCTGTTGACATTCCTTTTCAGTTTTTTCAGATTAGCCCTTTGCCTCTGTAATAGTTCCAATTGAGTTTTATCGTTGGGCGTGTGCCGGAGGTATCTCAATGCTCTCAATCAGCCCTTGCAGTATGGACTGTAAAAATGTGCATGTTGCAAGAAAAACAAAGCCAGAGAAACACATGCTCAGAGGAAATAGGGTTGTATACACATCGTACCACGTAAAGTGAAAAGTGCGAAATGAAGAAGAATGCATAAGCACGCTTTCCGGAGAAAATAAACACTGGGTTCAACACCTCTAATCCATCTACCTCATCGGTAACAAACTCACAACACATCATCTCCCAGAAGACAGTCTGAGGCTAATTGTTCAGCACAATGGAAACTTAAAAAAATCTTTTAATTTTTTTTATTATTGAGGGGCATAAAAGCAGGCTCAGTGTGAAGGTCTGTGGTTGCCAGAAGGGAAGGGATTGGAGACAGAGAAGCACAAGCAAACTGAGAGCTGGAGCCAGGCTCAAGACAGAAGGCTGGCTTTGGCTCAGTTAGAGGTCCTTTTGGAACCCCCAACCCAAAACCAGATGAGCTCTCACCGGAGGTAATTGGACCTAATGGCTACAGCTGTTGACCATATAACATGGGGACCCAGGTTCAAATCCTGGCCTCAGTTTAGCATTGTGTGACTTGTGGCAAAACATATCCTGTGTCTGTTGCAAAGCATTTGTATTGCCTTAGGGAAGGCCTGTGTTGCTATTTAACACTGCCTACAATAAAATGTCTGCCTGTCACCCCATGCTCCAATCACATACTTTATGAGTTAAGGACAAATCATTCATCTTAAATGTCAGAGAGCTATGCACTCTCGTGACTGTACTGCACAGAATGAAACTGGAAAATCTGGGATTAACCCTAGTTACCCTGCTGGACCAAAGTATGTGATCCTAGAGAAACAATGTGTTTCACCTTTTTGTTCAATATCACATATTGCAGCACTTTTAAATACATGCGTTCCTGATGTGCACTGTACATAAAAGTCTCTTTTGTTTGCTGTAGAGGACTGCCTCCTAGTTTGCCAACAGCACTGTCATCTAGGTCAGTCATATCTCAAAACTCCCAGTTTTAAGTAACAATTATTGTTAGAGATATATAACGTGACATACCAGGGTGAATCGCTTTCACTGCTAAAGAAACACACTTTTGAGTTTTGGTGGCATCTTATGAGTCACATCTAAATATGAACCACTTAGCAGCGCAATAAGTATGTTTAAAAAAACAAAGTTTATTGCTAGCTTAGCTGGCATTTTTATTGCATGATTCATGTACGTTTTAAATATTGCCAAAGCTCAGCTTGTGGGAGGCTGTAAGAGCCAGAGATGTTCCCTAGCTTTCACTGTTACTTTTAGGCTTGCCCACTTCTAATCTGAGCCCTTGGAGCGGCAATCAGTAATAGAAGGAATTGTATTAACAACAATAAAAAAATAATGACTGTTTCCTCACCGACCCTGAGATGGCCCCGGGGAGTTGCTGAACAATGGACATTGCCAAATCACCCAGATTACGGCAGGTAAGTGTAGTGTCGCGGTCTAGTTGACGCGCACTATGTCAGGGCAGCAATGCGAGTAGCGGCCATATTGGACGCTACTGCGCATGCGCGAGTAGCGCGGCGCGAGAGCGAGCGATCGGAGCGTGTTGCCCGGCGCTCTCTCGGGGAATTGTTTATTTGATTAAATAAAAGGCATATATACCCTCTATACAGCCTCCAGCAAGTCTTTGGGGAAAGCAGTAAGTGTACACAGCGCCTAGCATCATTACAGTGGCGACGAGGCTTGGACGGTGAGGACCCTGTGTCACCCAGGAGGAAGGTGCCCCCCCAACTTGCTTCAGGGAGGAAAACCCACAAGGAGGGACGTCACCCCACACGGTAAGAGGACCGAGGGGGTCGAGGACAGACGCCTACGCACCGGGAGAGCGCGGCAGTGACAGATAGACGCCAGAAGGTGGCACGTGGGCAGTGAGGGTGCCGGCCACGAGGCGGAGGAACATCGAAGGCGGACCGCAGGACGGCGGCAGAGACCCTGGTGGAATCGGGTGACGACGGCGCAGGCAGCTCTAACGAAGTTCCAGGAACCAGAAGAAGGGGAGTGAGGACAGACTCTCCAGGTAGCCCGAGGAAACAGGTGGAAGCCAAAATTAGCGCACAGGCATCAGCTTTAACGACGCCGATCCCGTTCCTTCCACGTCCTGGAGAACCCCAAATGAAGTGGGAAGACTGGAGGGAGTACTTCAAAAACTACCTAGAAGCGCTGGAAGATGAGAACGAGGAGGCGTTCTCCAGTGCCAGGAGGAAGAGGATACTCTTACACAATCTAGGACCAGAAGGAATACGGGTATTCCAGAACCTCACACCGGTCACCAGACAGGCAGGGGACACGGACGTGTTCAAACACGCCATTGAAGACTTGGACAACCACTATCGGCCTGCAGTGTGCACCTCTATCGACCGCTACAATTTCCAGCAGAGGAAGCAAGAAGCGGGGGAAACGATAGACGACTACGTGGCGGCGCTGCGGAAACTTGCGATACCGTGAAAGTATGGAGCGTTACAGGAAGAATTCATCAAGGACCAAATCGTAATGCATACGACAGGCAAGACGGTGCAAGATAAACTGTGGGCGAGTGGAGATGCGACGCTGAAAGACGTGATCGCCATAGTGAAAAGGGCAGAACTGACCAAGCGCTGTGCAGAGGCCGCAAAGAGAGACCAAGCCCCAAGACTCACAGTTAATAAGGTGGACGACGCGGACCAGCACGGACGAGGAAAAACGGCGCCGGGGGAGTACAGAGGAACACCCAAAGGGAAAGGCAAACCAGGACAAACATGGAAGCAAGACAAGGGAGAAACGGTGAGGTGCTACAGATGTGGAAGCTCGAGCCACGCAGCGCACGACAAACGGTGCCCCGCCTTCAGAGCCAAGTGTGCGTTCTGCGGCCTGGTCGGTCACTACGAGAAAGTATGCCGAAGGAAAGGGAGACAATACGCGGTGAAATTTGTGGCGCAAGACGCAGGAGAAGAAGTAGAGGGTCAGGAGGAAGACGATGAAGTCCTGTGTGTGGAGGACCAGGTGCTGGGCATCGATGGGAGGAGATCGCGCAAGCCCCAGTGTGACATGATCATTGGAGGAGTAGGAATCACCATAGTGGCGGATTCAGGGTCTCCTTACACGATTGTCCAAAGATCGGTGTGGAATGAGAGGTTCAGACCCACGTGGGGCACACATCTAGAACCCCCCGACGTACGACCGGTCACCTACACAGGGGAACCCATTCCGATGGTAGGGTTCAAGAAGCTACTGTTCCAGTTCAAAGAGCGAAGCGCCCACTGCAAACTGTACGTTGCGGAGAAGGGACCTTCAGTCCTGGGATGGATGGACGAAGGAGAGGTGGGCGTACAGCTGAATCCAGGAGGGGACACCCAAGTGATGGTAACCCTGGACAGAGACAAGTCGACGGCGGAGAAATGGCGGAATGGACACCCGAAAGTTTTTGGCGGGAAAAATCGGGAAACTCGAGAAGTTCTCCCACAAGATCGTCCTTAAAGAAAACGCCCGCCCGGTAGCGCACAAAGTAAGGAACATACCGATCGCAGTGAGAGAGGCGGTACAACAGGAACTCCACCGGCTGGAGGACGGGGGAATCATCGAACCCATCGACAGCGCGGAGTGGTTGGCGCCTCTGGTAGTGGCCATGAAACCGTCAGGCAAGGTGCGCCTATGTGTGGACCTCAGAGAGTTAAACAAGTGCATCGTGGTAGAAAAATTCCCCTTACCACGCATAGAGGAAATGTTGGCCCGCACGAAAGGCGTGAAATGGTTCTCCACCATCGACCTACAATCGGCGTACCACCAGGTAGTACTGCATCCTACGAGCAAGAAACTGACATCATTCATCACGCTGTTTGGCTGCTACCAGTTCTGCCGCATGCCCTTCGGTCTAGCTTCGGCAGCAGCGGTGTTCCAGAAGCTGATGGCCCGCCTATTCAAGGACATCGAGGGAGTGCAATACTTCCAGGATGATATTCTAGTAATGGGGACAGAGCTGGAAGACCACGACAGGAAGCTGGAAGCGGTATTGAAGATCCTGGAGGAAAACGGCCTGACGGCAGAATGGGAGAAATGTCATTTCGGGATGACATCAGTCACATACCTGGGGCAAGAGATAGGAGCGCATGGGATAACACCGAAGAAAGGGAACGTGAAGGCCATCTGCGATGCACCCCCGCCCACCTCCAAGGAAGAAGTACGGTCATTTTTAGGGATGGCGGAATACTACAGCAAGTTCGTCCACCATTTCGCCACGAAAACGCACCACATGAGGCAACTCACGAGGGACAAGACGGCGTTTGTGTGGACCGAAGAGACGCAGGATGAGTTCGACACGGTGAAACGTGAAATCAGCCAAGCGATCCCGCTGCATGGGTACGATCCTCAGCGGCGATCCATATTGATGACAGACGCAAGTGACAAAGGGTTAGGAGCAGTGCTCATGCAAGAAAGACCAGAAGGAGGGACAGAGACGATCAGCTTCGCGTCCAGGACATTGACGTATTGTATTGTATTGTATTGTATTGTATAAAGATTTATATAGCGCGGAGAAACTGTAACCCTACGGGTATCCAGGTGCTCTGACCAGATAAGATGTTTTATCACGCGAGAAAGGAAGATCAGGGACTTCAAGCTACTGGGAAAAGGCAGGTCTTAAGGCCCCTTCTGAAATCTGTCAATGACTGCGTCTGCCTAAGAGCGGGTGGGAGTGCATTCCAGCTTTGAGCTCCGACCACCCTAAAAGCCCTCCCTCCTAGTCTAGCCCGTTTAAAGCTGGGCTGTACCAGCAGGTTGGCCCTGGATGACCGCAGCTGCCTTATGGGGGAGTACCGGGCAAATCTTTCCTGTAGTGGGATCGGGCCTGTTCCGTGAATTGCCTTATGCACCAAGCACAGAGATTTGAAAAGGACCCTCTCTCTAACAGGTAACCAATGTAGTTCCCTTAGTGCCTGGGTGGAGGATGAGTCGAAATTGCGACCGAGTGCCAGCTTGGCAGCAGCTGACTGCACTCTCTGTAGCCCCTGCAGAATGTGATGGGGGGCTCCGAGGTATAGAGAGTTACAGTAATCCAGTCTGCTGAGGATGACGCTTCTAACAACCATGTTGCGAGAGTCTATAGGCAACAATGGGAGAACACGGCGTAGGAGTCGTAGCAGGCCGAAGCAGGTGCTGGAGGTTTTCCTAGCCTGTGAGACCAACTGGAGGTTATTATCAAATAAAACCCCCAGGTTCCGTACAGTACTAGCTGGGGTCAGTGGAGCTGAGTCTGGTGTAAGCCTAAGTTCCACAGGAAGATTTTGGATCCGTTTCGATGGTGCATAGAGCAGCAATTCAGTTTTGTCTCCGTTAAACTGTAAACAGTTTTTCCGTAGCCAATCCATGGTCTGCCTCATGCAGCTTTGGAACTGCTCCAGAGGAACTGCCTGTTTGCCTTCCATGGAGAAGGCCAGTTGGGTGTCGTCCGCATAGTTTATCAGCTCCACCCCGAACGCTTTAATGATGGAAAATAGCGGTTGTAGATAGATATTAAACAGGATGGGGCTGATACTAGATCCCTGTGGGACCCCAAATTCCACGGGTGTGTTCTCTGAGACAAAAGGTCCCATAGTCACCATTTGGTGCCTTCCTGTTAAGTAGGAGTGAAGCCATTGTAATGCCTGGCCCTCCACCCCAACCTCCGTCAACCGTCCCAGCAGCATTTCATGATTCACGGTATCGAATGCGGCTGACAGATCTAGGAGCACCAGCACGGCGGTGCTCCCTGTGTCAGCCCGCATCCGCAGCGAGTCCATCATGGTGACTAGTGCAGACTCGGTTCCGTGACAAGGGCGGAAGCCGAACTGGTCCTTGTCCAGCAGACGATTTGTCTCGAGATAACTCGAGAGGGATCTGCTCACCGCCTTCTCCAAGATTTTAATTGGGAACGGGAGGAGAGAGATAGGCCGGAAGCTGGCGGGAACCGCTGGGTCCAATGTTGGTTTTTTAATGAGGGGGGAGACCGTGGCCTGTTTCCATCTGTCCGGGACCGTACCCTCTGCCAGCGACTGATTGCAAATCTGGCACAGCCAGGGGAAGGTCGGGTGGCCAAATAGCTTCCAAGCCTTCTGAGGCAGAGGGTCAAGGGGGGAGCCCGATGAAATGCTATGTGCAGTTTTAAGAAACGACTCGTCCGAAAAAGGTGGAAAGTTAGTTAGAGAGCAATCCCTGCCTGACTTCTCACGGGTCGTTCCTTTCCCTGAACCGTCGGCCATTCTATCTGTGGCCCTAAAGAGATCCGTTATCTTCGTCACCTTACCCTTGAAATAGGTGGCGATCTCATCACATAACCTCTTGGAGGGTATAACTTTATTTTCAAGGCAGCTTGGGGCCGATAGGGATTTCACTATTCTAAAAAGTTCCCTCGCCCCATTTGGGGCAAGCGCTATGGATTCAGCGTAGAAGCTCGCTTTACGGTCCAGGATAAGTTGCTTATATCTACTCTGTGCAGATTTCAACGTCACCGGAACAAAAGTTTCGTGTGATCGAAAAAGAGATGCTGGCTGTGGTATGGGCCATGGGGAAGTACCGTCAGTTCCTGTGGGCACCAGATTTCAGGTGAAGACGGATCACAAGCCCCTAGTGAAGGTTTTGACATCCGATGGCCATGCCAGCGCCACTCCCCGGATTGCGAAGATGACGCTGAAACTCCTGGAGTATCGGTACGACGTGGAGTACATACCGGGCTCGAGAAACAAGATAGCAGACTACCTCAGCAGGGCGTCAGCGATGGACAGTGCCACCAATGGCACGGAAGACGAAGACGAGATGGTAGCCCTGACAGACGACCCGGAAAAAGCCATCAGTAGACAGGAGTGGAAAGACGCGTATGCGGCGGATGAAGATATGGACGACATCAAGATGTACATTGTACGAGGGTGGCCGGAACGGAGACGACAGAGACCCAAGGTCCGGCAGTTCTACGAGGTCAGAGAAGAGCTGTCGGTGGGGAACGACGGGGTGTTCGTATACAGAGGCAACAGAGTGGTACCACCGGAGAACATAATACCGGATCTGCTATCCATACTACACGAAGGACACCTGGGAATCGTGAAGACGAAGGCCAGGACCAAACAAACGTATTGGTGGCCAGGAATGGATATGCAAGTAGAGAGGCATGTAAGAGACTGCGTGCAGTGCCAAGGAGCGGACAAGATACTGAAGCCTAAGAGGCCGCCTCTAGGGAAGTTCACGAGTCCCAGTAACCCATGGGAAGAGGTGGCAGTGGACATCTTAGGGCCTATACTGGATGATCAGGGGATCCCCAAATACCTCTGTTCGTTACTAGACAAGTACTCAAAGTGGCCAGAAGTACACATCTAAGAGGTCATGGACACGGACGAAATACTGCGCTTCCTCAAGGCAGCGTTCCTCAGGGAAGGCATACCCAGGACCATAATCAGCGACAATGGCCCCCAATTCACCTCGGACAAATGGGTCAAATTTGCAAACAGGAATGGCATTCTACTTCGGCACACGTCAATATATCATCCGGCCAGCAACGGACAAGTAGAAAGGTTCAATAGGGTGCTCATGGGCTCCATACAAGCGGCCATCACGAGGGGCAAAGACTGGGAAAAAGAAGTGCAAAGTACAATATGGGCATATCGCATCACCCCCACCGGTACGGGGTACAGCCCCTTCCAGATCCTCCGAGGAAGGCAACCCTTCACCAGAGACAATGTTGCTTGGCAGGAGAAGACCATCACCAGCAAATGGTCTCCAGCGGTGGTACAACACAACCTGGAGAAGGCACAACGCATTTATACGGAACACTACAACCGCAACAAGAGGGTGAAGGAGACGGTGTTGGAAAAAGGGGAGTGGGTCAGAGTGAAGCTGGCAGTTCTGAAGCGGAAGGGAGAAAGCAAGTACTCCCCACCCCTAAGAGTAGAAGAAGTGTACGACCGGGCAGCGTTGCTCAGCGACGGAAACGTGTGGTCCCACGATCGCATGGCCAAGTGCAACAAAATCCTACAATGGCCCCGGGAGGACACGGAAGGGGAAACCCCGACAGAAGGGGCGACAAGGGACGCAGGAACGTCCAAAAGAGAGTGCGGAGAGAACATAAGTGAAGAACAGGAGGGAGAGAGAGACACACCGGACGGATGGCCCCCGGAGGAAAGGACCCGGGAAGACGGTGAGAAAGGAGAGAGAGAGGGCCAGGGCACTCCGGAAGGAAGGAGCGGAGGCCCGGTCGCAGAAGGAGGCCGAGAAGGACATACCACCCCGGTAAGACACACCCGGGCGGGGAGAGCTGTGGTGAGACCATCCAAGTTTAGAGACTATGAAATGGACTGACCACCTGGTCGGGGTACATTGTGTTGGGTGGTATAAAAAGGGGGAGATATGTAGTGTCGCGGTCTAGTTGACGCGCACTACGTCAGGGCAGCAATGCGAGTAGCGGCCATATTGGACGCTACTGCGCATGCGCGAGTAGCGCGGCGCGAGAGCGAGCGATCGGAGCGTGTTGCCCGGCGCTCTCTCGGGGAATTGTTTATTTGATTAAATAAAAGGCATATATACCCTCTATACAGCCTCCAGCAAGTCTTTGGGGAAAGCAGTAAGTGTACACAGCGCCTAGCATCATTACAGTAAGTATTCTCCTTATCTTTGGCACGCTCACTTGACACACCTATGCGATGTCTTGTGAGGCGTGAACAGTGACACTTCAAGGGGATGGTCTGGGGAAAGGAGATGGGAAGTTCTAGGGATGAACGCTCCACCACATCAGAGTGATTGCTGCTCTGTGCTGACATAAGTGAGGAAATCTCACAGGCAGTACTCTACAACATCTACAGCGTGTATGTTTTATAAAACATGTCCTAAAACTAAAAATCAGTGTACAGGTCCGTGATGACGCATATCACATGCACTGCCTCCAAACCAAACCCTCATTGATTTGCACACTGTTTTGGGAAGCTCAGTCTCCAGCCTGAAGTGCCCAAGTGCCATCAGTGAGAGGGGCTGGGGTTCATCAAGGAAGAGGAGTGGCCCTATGCTCCAGCAGGCAGCATAATCAAGGGTTTAAATCAGACACGCCCTGCAAATCCTGCGACATGCTTATGCACAGTAAGTGCATGAGCCTGTCCATGCTTTGACTGCCTGACCCTCGTGCAGAGCGAGGGTCATAAACCATGCTGATTGCTGAGCAATCAACACTTACCGCAGGTAGGATTTATGTAATTTAAAAAAAAATTAAAGAGGCAAGAATTATGGGGGATGTAGCCCCCCACCGCCTGTTACAAGGTATGGGATTCACTCCTCATTTTCAGTTTTCACAATGTAGATAACCAGGGAAATTTGTGCTTTAGAGACCAGTTGTTGCAGGTTTTTAATGAGAATTAATTGAACCTTGATGAACTTCAATGATGAACTAGTCATAACCCCACCCCAGCTGTGCGAGCATCTCACGGGATCTCCCTCCGTTCCTTCTTTCCCAACAATCATGTACACCAGACCTTTGTGGTGTTAGAACGACCACAGTTTATTCTAATCATAAGATGGAACATACTTGTATTTGTTCCTCAACATGTTAATTTCTGGCTCATCTTGGATTTCAATGTAAGGCATTTCATTACAGGTTATACAGTGTACATCTTATGCTTTACTGTATATTAGCAACCATAACATGCCTAACACTTGTATGCACCAACCTTACAGCCATGCTCTCTCTTCAAGGCTGTCTTAACTCTTTTTCAATTGCTCTGATAGGTCTACTTCTGTCACCTGGTACAGAGGGTCACAGCTTCAACTTGCTACCGGATGTGTGGAGTTCGTAGCCCTGTGTCCATGCCTGGGCTGCAAGTGCTGTGTCAGCCCAGCGCTGACCATTTCCTATTTTCTTGTCTGGCCTCAAGTATCCCCGCCAGTTTATCTCCATTTATCGGTATTGTGTATAACCTAGCTCACCTTCAGCATCAGAAGCCCTGTAACTGGTGATTAGCTTATGCTGCCCCCTGCAAGCTTTTGTGATTTTGCAATGTTGACAGAATGACTGGACAACAGTTTTCAGCCATCCTATTCTACCATGGGCAAAATCACTTCTAGGAGGCTTTGCCCAAGTTCTGGAATGAACCAAATATACCCCACATACTTTCCTTAACCTAAAGACAATTGCTCAGCAATACTAATAGTGCTATGCAAACAAATGATGGACGGAATGCTGAATAAATCATCCATTCAGCTCCGGTCAAGAGATCAGGGTTAAATCCATCGGTCTTTTACTAATCATGCCACCCCAGTTTAGACCCAGCAATATGCAAATCAGTCTTGACCCTGTGCCTCATGGGAACAGTCCAGAACTAACTGCAAAGCCAGGTCCTCCCTGGACCGGTAACAAGCATCCTGGGACCGTTTTCTGGGTATTACCCTCCATCAGCCAGGCTAGCTTGAATCCAGTGACACATTGAGCAAGGGACCCACGTCTGGGCATACCCATCCCACTTAGGGTGAAAAGTGCTAAGCAAACAAATGATGGACGGAATGCTGAATAAATCATATATTCACCCCCAGTCAAGACAGCTGGGTTAAATTCATCTTTCTTTTGATTACCATGCCACCCTAGTTTAGACCCAGCCATATGCAAATCAGTCTTGACTCTGTACCTCATGGGAACAGTCCAGACCGAACTGCCAAGCCAGGTCCTCCCTGGACAGGAAACAAGCATCCTGGAACCGGTTTCTGGGTATAACCCTTCATCAGCCAGGCTAGCTTGAATCCAGTGGTACAGTGAGCAACTAACGCCTGGGCATACCCATCCCACTTAGGGTGAAAAGTGTTACGCAAACAAATGATGGGGGCTGAAATCTCGAAACCGGTCCTAGGATGCTTGTTTCCAGTCCAGGGAGGACCTGGCCTGGCAGTTCGGGCTGAACTGTTCCCATTGGGTGCAGGGTCAAGACTGATTTGCATATGGCTGGGTCCAAACTGGAGTGGCATGGTGAGCAAAAAAATTGTGGATTTAAGCCCAGATCACTGTTCTGGGGTGAATGTACGACATTGTTCTGCATTTTGTTCATCAATTGTTGTTTTTGCATTTGTCACCCCGAGTGGGACGGGTATGCCCGGACGTGGTTCCCGTGCTCTCCATACCACTGGATTCAAGCTATCCTGGCTGATGAGCGCTGAAAGCCCAAAACCGTTCCTAGGATGCTTGCTTCCAGTCCAGGGAGGACCTGGCCTGGCAGTTCTGGCTGGACTATTCCCATTGGGCGCAGGGTCAAGACTGATTTGCATACGACTGGGTCCAAACTGGAAAGGCATGGTGAGCAAAAAAACAATGGATTTGGGCCCAGATCACTGTACTGGGTTGAATGTACGACATTGTTCTGCATTCTGTCCATCGATTGCTTTTTTACATTTGTCACCCCGAGTGGGACCGGTATGCTCAGAAGTGGGTCTTGTGCTCTCCATACCACTGGATTCAAGCTATCGTGGCTGATGAGGGCTGAAAGTCCGAAACTGGTCCTAGGACGCTTGTTGCAATTCCAAGGAGGACCTGGCCTGGCAGTTCGGGCTGGACTATTCCCATTGAGCGCAGTGTCAAGACTGATCTGCAAATGGCTGGGTCCAAACTGCAATGGCATGGTGAGCAAAAAAACAATGGATTTAGGCCCAGATCATTGTACTGGGGTGAATGTATGACATTGTTCTGCATTTTGTCCATCAATAGTTGTTTTTGCATTTCACCCCGAGTGGGACGGGTATGCCCAGACGTGGGTCCCGTGCTCTCCATACAACTGGATTCAAGCTATCCTGGCAGATGAGGGCTGAAAGTCCGAAACTGGTCCTAGGATGCTTGTTTCCAGTCCAGGGAAGACTTGGCAGTTCGGTCTGGACTGCTCCCATTGGGCGCAGGGTCAAGACTGATTTGCATATGGCTTTGTCCAAACTGGAATGGCATGGTGAGCAAAAAAACAATGGTTTTAGGCCCAGATCACTGTACTCGGCTGAATGTACGACATTGTTATGCATTCTGTCCATCAATTGTTGTTTTTGCATTTGGCACCCCGAGTGGAAAGGGTATGCTCAGACGTGAGTCCCGTGCTCTCCATGCCTCTGGAATCAAGCTATCCTGGCTGAAGAGGGGTGAAACCCCGAAACCGGTCCTAGGATGCTTGTTCCCAGTCCAGGGAGGACTTGGCTTGGCAGTTCGGTCTGGACTGTTCCTATTGGGCGCAGGGTCAAGACTGATTTGCACATAGCTGTGTCCAAACTGTAATGGCATGGTGAGCAAAAAAACAATGGATTTAGGCCCAGATCACTGCACTGGGGTGAATGTGCGACATTGTTCTGCATTCTGTCCATCATCAATTGTTGTTTTTGCAGTAATACTGATAAACTGGTACAGAGCTGGAGGTCATGAGTCTGGTTCCAGCTTTCATCTCGTATTTCCCGTCATATATTTAGGTACTGGTGAACACCTACACACCTGACCAATACCTTTCCATTTTGTTAGCACGTCTTTCCTGGTGGCTCATAGCCCACTGGGCTATATCAGGTTATAACTTATGAACTGCAAGTAATAAAAGAAAAACAAGGGTTACCGTCAGACTATCTCTGTGAACCATCCTCTGCTCTGCCTGAGGCCGGATCCTCCCCAGCGGATACCCTGATCCTTTATGTTATTGCATCAGAGGCAGAGCTGGCCTTATCAATACTCCAGTCTCTCTCTAGTGAGAACCTTTGCTCACCAGCAATATCTGAGATCTCTATTTGTGCCAGGGACTGCTGATCCAAACGAAAAACTCTGCAGCAGGGTCTTTCTAAAACCCTTGTTGCCCTAACGCTAGACATGGCTGCTGCCCTGTTGGCCTCTGTATGAAGCCCAAACTCTAGCCTCCTGGCCTTGACGGATGCTGCCCTGGACCTCAGCCTGGCAGACCATGCACTGTGGGCACCTTCCTGCCTGGTCAAACGAGGCACTGAATAGTGGGCACTGGGCGTTTAGGTGATCAGCCCAGAATCACAGTATGGCCGCCGGCCCCCGTACTTGGTGGCCAAATTCCCCCAAGTCCGCAGCTCGGGCTGCTACCCATCTCGACTCCGGTGAACTCTCTGTCTGTCCCTAGCTTCTATTTTCGGAACGTGCAACCATGCAAGTACGAAATCCCTCTATTAAATACGTCCAGTTGGAAACAGTGCTGAGGCGTGTATGTGCTGCCTCAACCAGGTGTCCCTAAGTGCGTTCAGTGATCCCAGTGGCCCAAGGAGAGCCTTTAACTACCCTAACAATGAATAATGTTAACGATGACGCCAATAAAGGGAAGACAGCTAACTGGTATCCTCCTGCCGGGTGGTGATAAGGACATCATTCAGTCAGTGAACAGTTCTTAATTAGTTTCACGATCCCATTCACACCTGTCTGGATCCTGCATTTGATTGCCTTCCTGCTACAGTCCCTATATTTAAAATTGAATCACCAGTAACTACAAATAATACAGATTCCAGAAAGTTCCTATGCTTGCTACCTGATGGGTTGGGAGGTCGACTGCCAAGATTTTAAATAATTAAAACCGCTAGACAATATGTCTGCAGAACACAAACTTACAACGAGCATCATTATTTAAATCACCATAGATTTCACTTAAGCAGGTATCAAACAATACAGCATTTACATCAGTCTAGACAGAGAGGCTGCCACCAGCCCTGGGGAGCTGGGAAACCACTCAAGGGGCAAATCGACCCCGAGCCCTCTTAAAATGACTGCCAATCGGTTGGTCCATTTAACTACACTAACCCCCTGGTTGACTCAGATCTGTTCGGGGTAAGGTTTTTAAAAAACTTTTATGGCTCCATGCCTTATTCTGGGGAAATATTTTTATAAGTTTTGCTTAACGTAGCAGATAGGCAATGTTACATAAGAGCGAGGACCGCAAGGTGCAGTAGTCCCAGCCATCCATACTGATAGGCTGTATAGTTTCAGAATGCTTGACCTGCTGAAGCACAAACTCTTACTTTACCATAACGCCATGGCTGGGATCCTTTTCATCATAATCATAATTGGCCTCTACCAACATGAACCCCTTGTAGTGCCAAGCTGCGGTGACAGCGTGGCCGGATTCATAACCCGCTGTGATGCTGGCCCCTGTAAAAAAACATGTACTTCCCCCCTCTAAGCGTAAATCCGTTGCGATTGCATGCCTATCCCACCAGCTCAGGGCTGAACTCCGATTCTGTGAAAGCTGCAAGTTAAGGGGGCAATAAAGGTACATATAATTGCCGAAATATTTCAAACTTGTGTTTTTAACCACCTCTAAAGTCTTCAATGCATGCCATTTCTGGAATGAAGACAAATTGAGGAGATGTCTGAGATAAATCACCTTTTCTTTCCGATACTTTACTTTGTCCGGTAATGATTTCAGGCACTTCCTTTTGCGAGCGAGTACCTGCACTTCTCAAATGTGACGTAATACTTCTAATTGTCCAGTACCGGCATTTCTCAACAACAAGCAGGTACTCTGGTACAGGGTCCTGCACTTGCATTTTTTCATTTCACACACTGCACCCAACACTAAGCCAGGGCGGGCACTTTGTCTTTCACTTCCTCTTCGTCTTTCACTTTTCAAACCTTCTGTCCGTATCCTCAATGCGTTCAGAAGTTTCTTTTTTTTTTTAAAGAAAACTTTATTTTGGAAGAAGAAATGCAACCAAGTATACACAATCGAATAAAGTAACAAAATATTGGCTAACAATAATTGAGTTAACATCATATACTAGAAAAAGAGAGTGAAGGAAGGGTCAAAGTAGTTGCATTTAGAAAAAAAGGTTATAATAACTGTGGAAAGTAAAGAAGGGGAAGAAAAAAGGGAAAAGGTACAATAATGACATGGTTAAATATGCAATATAGATGGAGGAGAGGTCAATACAATATAAAAAGATATCATCATTTTAAGTGATAAAAGTTGTAATAATGTATTTAAAGGGGGAGAGAAATGATATAACAAAGTAGGTAAATAAGTGCATAAGACAACAGTAAAACACAATTTATGGTGGTTTGGGGACCTCTTCCAGTAGGGAATGATGTCGAGCAGATTTTTGTGCAGACGTGTCTAAGAAGATAGTTACAGAGGACCAAGTATGTTCTCTTTTCAGAAGTAAAGACATGGGTGAGACATATGCACAATCTAGTCGATGGTTATAGCAAACACTATATCACCAAGCCTGAAATGAAAGTTGCATGGATTATTTCCAATTTTTTGTTATTTGTTGGAAAGCAATTGCAATTAATAAATCGACAACATCCGTGTTACAGGAAAGGGAGTGCCAATGTTCAGAGAGTGTGCCTAGAAAAATGTCAATAGGTGAAAAGAGAAGTGAGTATTAAGGATTGTATTGATCTGAGACCATACTTTCAACCAGAATCGATGAGTGAAAGGACAAGAGAAAAGCATGTGGTATAAGTCAGCATGAGGAGTGTTAATTGACTAGCAATTTGGGGAAAATGTGGAATTAAATATATGTAAGGACATTGGGGTAAACATAAGGCGGTTATATATAAAGAACAGAGTTTGTGTTGCACTTGCTGATCTCGAAGTCCTACAGATTTTTTGCCATAATTTATCCCAAAAGCAGTGGACCATGTTGTGTGAAAATCACGTTCCCACTGGAGTTCTATTTTATTTTTAGGTCTGCAATCGGGAGACGCATTGAGAATCTTATATATAGATAAAGCATTAGGTTGGGTCCTTAAAATGGGGAGAATATTACGGTGAGGTAGTGAAGGAGGTGGTATGGAAGATATTGAAGCTAAGGAAGAAGAAAGATTTTAAATCAATATCTTAAATTTGGTAGAGAAAGATTTTGGCAATTTGTAAAGAGATTGTGCATCAGAAAAAGTAGGAAAAGCATCATTTGAGTAAAGTTGATGAATCAAAAGCAGACCTTTGTCTTGCCAAACTTTCCAAAAGATGGGTTTGTTGTTAATTTGAAGAAGGCGATTATGCCATATTGAGGAATTAAGGAATTGATCTCTATATGAGAGGTGTGAAATAAAAAAGAGTGAAACAACCTATGGGAGGATTTATGAATAGGTGAAGATAAAAATTGAGATAAAAATCGAGTCTTGTGAGTGAAAGTAAGAGACTCTGTAAAAGAGAAGGGAGACAGGACAGGGAGACAGGAAAGAAAGTTCAATGTTTTTCCACAGTGGAGAGGGGTTGGATATAGATTGGCTTGAGGATTTAGAAAGCTGTTTAAGAAGAAAAGCATTGTGATATATTTGGAAGTCAGGCAAATTGACTTCACCTTGTGATTTAGGGCATTTGAGCTTGATTCTTTTTATTCCATAAAAAGGCAGATTAAATAGAATAATTTTTTTGGAAAAAGTAAGAAGGAAAGCTGAGAGGGGTAGCAAAGATCGAATAAAAAATTACAGGGGGAGCATCATTTTGATAGTGTCAAGTCTACCCCGCCAAGATAAATATAAAGGATGCCATTTAGAAATAGATGAAGATATTGCAGAGAGGGCATGAGTCATATTTAGGCATAAAGTTTGTTTGATAGAGGGAGCAAACCAGAGAACTAAATAATTAATCTTTTGGGGATCGCAAGAAAAATGAGCGGAGGCAAAGACTTGCTAAAGACATAAAATATTAAGAGGGGGAACTTCACATTTATCATTATTCAATTTATATCCACAAATTAAAGAGAAAGCATTGACCTCTGCAGTAAAAGCTTGGATAGATTGTTCTGGTTTAGACATATACAGCATTTTAACAGGAAGATTATCGTGTTGGAAGCCATATATTTTAGGATTTTGTTTAATTTTAGCAAAAAGGGTTCTAGAGCGAGAATGAATAGAAGAGGGGAAAGGTGACATCCTTGATGAACCCATCTCTGTTAAGTGAAGGAGGTATATAAAAAAGAAATATAAGAAATAAACTTGGGGCCAAAGCCAAACCTGGATAATGTATGGAAAATAATGATTAATCCATACGGTCAAAAGCTTTTTCCACATCTATTGAGACAGCTTCAAGTGAATAAGAGTATTTATTAGATTTGTATAATATATAAAAGAAAATTATGGTGTTATCTGCGATATTTAATCCCTTAATGAAGCCAGATTGTTCTTTAGAAATAATGGACTTTAAAGGGGGTTTTAGATGAAGAGCAAGAATTTGGGAAAATATTTTGTAATCAGAATTGACTAATGATATTGGTCTGTACTTTTCACAAAGATGTGGATCTCTTCCTTCTTTAGGGATTAGGGAGATAAGAGCGTCTTGAAAGGTACCACTGGAAGCATTAGAGGAAATGAAGTGTGAAAATAAAGAAAGAAGATAAGGAAGAAGGGATTTGGAGAAATAGGAATAAAATTCCACTGGGAATCCATCCGGACCAGGTGCCTTCCCTGTTTTGAGAATCTTTAATGTATGAAGAATATCTTTTGTAGAGATATCGCCCTCCAGTGACAGGAAATCAATATCCAATGGAAATTGTTTTTCTATTGAGGTAAGATCATTTTGTATGTCTATAGAAACTGGAACAGTTTCAGGGGTATAAAGAGAGGTATAGTATTTTTTAAATTCTCCCAAAATCTCTACATTTTTGGTTACTGGAGAAAAGTTAGAGTTTAAAAAATAATCAATGTTAGTACGGTCTTTCTTAATTTTAAGATATGAGGTAAGGAGCTTGCCTGCTTTATTCTGGCCACCATAATAACGAGCGCTACCTGGTAGGAGATAAGCAGAAGCATTTTCTGTGGGTAGCTTATTATACTTACA
Organism: Triturus cristatus; assembly: GCF_964204655.1. Classification (NCBI taxonomy): domain Eukaryota; kingdom Metazoa; phylum Chordata; class Amphibia; order Caudata; family Salamandridae; genus Triturus; species Triturus cristatus. The sequence continues at coordinate 1,027,128,026 of NC_140588.1, read as the reverse complement.
TTTCTCTTAAATAAGATTATTGAGATCAGACTGAGAGTTAGTTACTGTATAGAGTGACTTTAGTAATTTAATATGTTTTAGAATTTCATTCTCTTTTCGGGAATTTTGGTGTTTCTTGTGTGCAACATATGAGATAATAAAGTCTCTAGACGAGGCTTTGAAAGCATCCCATATAACTGAGAAGGATAACACAGAAGATATATTTCCCTTAAAGAAGTCGGCAATGAAGTCTTCAAAAGAAGAAGTGAAAGTTTGGTCAGCCAACAAAGAGGTATTGAAACACCATCTTTTATTGGTGACATTAACTGGAACTAATTCTACGTCTAACATTACAGGAGCATGGTCTGAGATCAATTTAGAACCAATATCTGCCAGCAATACAGATTGTGTTAGTGCGTTAGAGGCAAATAAATAGTCAGTGAGGGATTGTGAGAGGTTAGTGGGGGAGAAAAAGGTGTATTCACGGAGTTGTGGATTACAAAATCTCCAGGAGTCAACAAGAGATCTATGGGAAATCAGGGTGGTAAAATGTTGATATATTGGAGAGGAAACGAAAGGTGTTTTGCATGTACGGTCAATGTAGGGATCAATAATTAAGTTACAATCACCACCAAAAATAACATATGGTGTAGACATAGACATCAAAAGAGTAGAAATGTGTGGCCAAAATTTACTATCAGGTTTAGTAGGAGCATATACGTTAAACAAAGTAATAGGTATATTATTGACTTTAAGATGGGCAATTAAGCAACATCCTCCGTCATCTGAGTATTGAGAGGGAAATTATATATTAATTCTCTTATGACAGAGAATCACAGTTCAATTCTTTTCGCTAGTACCTGGAGAGGAAAATACATTTCCCACCCACTGTTGTTTGAGTTTGAGAACTTCTGAAGCAACTAAGTGGGATTCTTGTAAAAATACGATATCTGATTTAAGAGTAGACAAGTGGATAAGAACTCTTTGCCTTATAATAGGCATACCCAAACCTTTAACATTCCAGGAAATAAAATGTAACATCATTAATCAACTGTATAAAATAAGAATAAACATTGTATACTATTGCAGCAAAACAAGAATAAAATAGAGAACTTGGAATATATCTAGAAACACGGAATAAAAGCCCTCCAACAGCAAGGAGGCAAGATATGAATGGAGGATAATGAACTGGAAGGAAAAAAGTAGAGAAGAAAAGGAAAAACGGGAGAAAGAAAGGGTAGGGGAAAAGAAAGAAGACAAGATAGAGAGAATAGACAGAAAAAACAATAAAACATACCAAAGACTCAAACATGAGTGGAGGATGCTGAGGCCACAGGGGGAAGACAAACAGCCAATCACGAAACTCCGGGAGAGATCACGAGGAGAGCATCAAATGAAAACAGACTCTACAACAATGGGTGAAGCAGGGAAACGGCACCTTGTGGGAGAAGACATAAGGAGATTAGCTAATGAGAGTACATCATAGAAACATTATATAATTACAAGGATCTTTAGTAAGAGAGAAGAAAAAACTTCAAATAGAAGACGATCCTGCCAACTCCATGAAGTCTTCTCTACAGTCATCAAGAAATTGTTGAAGCAAAGCTGGATCCTCGTATGTTGTTTTTTTATTTTTGTAAGTCACTTTAAAGAGGCATGGGTGGATTAAACCAAATTCGGCATTCAAATTACGTAGAGCTAGGCGCATGGCTAACAAACTTTTCTTTTTGTCTGCTGTGACATTCGCTTATCCTGTGAAAAGAAAAGTTGGGAACCTTGCCATGAGATGCGATGTTTGGTTTTGACTGCTTGTAGGACTATCAACGAATCAGGATATTCTAAAAGATATAATATTACGCCTCTAGGTTTACGATGGATAGATGAATTCTGAGGAGAACAATCAAGTCTGTGAGCTCGTTTTATGTTTAACATTGGAGATTCAGGAAATTCAAGATCCTTCCAATCCTTTTATTTCTGTTCTTGAGATTTTCCACTTGGTTCTGCAATTGTAGGATTTCTGATTTCATAGGATGAAATTGCTGAGAGGATATTTGTAAAGATTCTATTTGGTGTTCCATTAAGTTAATTTTGTTATCCAGAGTGGGCCATTTCTCCTCTAGGGATCACAAGCAGATGTTTGTTTGCTCTATTTGGGGTTTGAGTGCTCTGATCTCGTCCAAAAGCAATTCCAAAGAGGTTGGTGGTGGAGATGTAGTTGGAGAAGGAGGATACTTTTTAATTCTTTTAGTAGATGTTAATACAGAAGAGGTTGGCACTTTAGAAACAGTTTTACCATTTGTTGAGGAGGAATGTGGGAGAGGTGTATTATATGAGGGTAAAGTGGTTGTTGCGTTGGTAAAATGGCAAGGTGTGAAAAAGGGTTTTAAGTGTGTATTGTATTGGGTTTAGGGCGTGGAGATGGAATGGATGTAGAAGTCGCACCTCTGACGGATTTAATTCTCTCCATAGATATGTGGGTCACAAACAGAGGGAAGAATTGTGTATATTTTGCAAGACAATTGCCTAGGTAATGCTATTGATTGAGTAGCAAAGATGGAAGAATAAATACGGTTGAAGGATTGTCTACTCCCAAAGAACTATAGCTTTAACAATGTTCGCAAATGGCTAATTGGGGAAAAAATAAAAACATTAGAGAAGATCAAAAAATAGATGCCATCTGTAAATCCAGAATAAATGACATTTGTAGAAGAAGTAACAAAGGCATCAACGGCAGCAAGAAGTAACAAAAGCACCAAAGGTAGCAAGAGTAGTGAAGCACATAGCCACAGTTGAATTATTAAGACTTTCAAAATGCCTCTAACATGAGAGCGTATGCAGCAGTGCCGACAACGTTTTGAAAATGTCAGGAAAGTAAAATGGCGGTCACGAATCCAGTCACCAAGACGCGCCACACATTTGAATAAAATGAGGTGGTATGCTTGCTTACCGCGGCTGCAAGAAGTGTCAGAGAGGTTGAGAGGCAACAAAAATATCAGTGGCATCAGGAATAATGAAGCGAAGATCCATTGAAAAATAATAGAGTTACAGCATGTCTCTGACAGGAGGGAGAGAACGCAGCGTTGCCGATAACGCGCTGGGTGTTGCAGGAAAAACAAATGGCGGACGCGAATCCAGTCACAGAGACACATCACACATTTTAAGTAGAATGTTGCGTTATATGGGCTTACCGCGGCTATAAAAGGTATAATTAAAATCCAGAGACATTCATGACGGAAGTCCTTATAGTTTTGTAGGTGACAGGGCACAGAAGCCGCTCGTCAACATGAAAGTCCTCGAGTCTCAAAGCGGAGAGACGCTAACCAGTTTGCATCTTTCCTGGCACCAGACCACGCCCCCCCCGTTTCAGAAGGCTTAACTGTAGAGGTGCGTCGCGGACTGATGAGTGAGAACCAGATCATAATTGTGTATTTGTGCATACATGCCTGCATCTATATGATTGCTATGCCTGTCTGATTTGTGAAATGCTGATGATTTATTCAAAGGTGGGCTGATGCCTTGGGGGCGCTCTACAAAGAATTAAATACAGTACTTCCTGAAAGCTCTTCACTGAGCCCATCAGACAGTACGTCCCCCAAAGAGAGGGGAGCCCGCGCCCTTTCTCCCAGAAGCTGTCCCTCCTTACAGCAAGACTGAACGTCTAGAATGAATCTAAAAAATACTTCCTACTAAAAGGCTTTCCTGACTGGTTTTCAATGGTCAACCAAGCATTTGCGCGCCAACACTTGGTATACTAGTTAAGGATAGGAGCCCATTTATGAAGAATTTGTAGACTACACCTTCGCTCTGGATTTGATAGATAAGAAAAAAGTTTGTCTAATTGGAACAACTCACCATAGATTGTTACCCGGTAACCTAACCCAACATCTATATGCAAATTAACCAGGCATGTGAGCGGGAGGCGCTGCAGCTTGAAAGGGAATTCGGACTAGTGCTGGAGTCAAACGAGTGAACTACATTTCCCCGCTCCTTTGTGTTGTAACTGGTTATCCTAATTGAAATTTTTATTCCAGTTATAAAGAATGTCCCAAAAACTGCTGATAAAATGTTGTCCTCGTCCTTTACCCTGGTGATGCAATTAAAGTTAAAACAGAGCTAATACAGGATGACTCAGCTTATGCTGCAACATGAAATTAGATCCTAGTAGCAAATTATATTTTAGCGAACGAGGGGCGGAGAGCCAAGGCAACCACCCCATGCTGTGAAACAGGAGAAAGATAAAATGGTCACTTTAATCTGCAACATTTGCGTGGGATTTGAGCCAATATTAAATGCTCATTCAAGCATGCCTTAACTTTGAACTGCCTAAACCAAGCTCTGATAATTTCGCTGGAGGGGGAGGGTGTGAAGCCCTGTGGTCTTCTACCTACACCTTGTGTTCTACCAGGTCCCACGGGCGCCAGGCTAACCATGCTCGGTATGCAGCGGTACCACCCCGGCCCACACTGCAAAGCGCTTTCAGATTTGTGCCTACCTCAACCACATGATGTCATCAACCGCATTGGGGGCACCACTGCCCTCACTGACGGCATTATCACTGACCCACAATGCGGTGCAAGCCCAACCGGCTGGCCTTCTCAAGGCTAGGCATGAACTCTCTATCGGATCATCCTGCATCTTGGCTGTGCTGCTCCTATAAACACTGCCGTATTGGCTCCAGGTGCCCTTGCACGCTTGCCGTCTTGCCGTCATCCTCTTCCGGACACCATTGCTCCGCCAACAAGTTTCTTGTTGATCTCACACGTTGGGCCTTCTCTGTAGGATATGACGTGCTACCTGGCTTGCTGCACAGCCACCGACTATACCAACATCAATTTCTTTTGTCGACAAAGTTGGGAACTGCTTGTCCCAGTCACTCTTTTGACCGTTCTCCTCCACACCCCTCTTTTTTGATTGGGTCATTTGAACGGTCCTAATAAATCCACGAGGATGATCAGAAAATATTCTTCACTAAACAGGACATTGAAGGCAGCATACAGGACATTGAAGGCAGCATTCATTACTTGGAGAGCTCACTGATGTGTCAAGGTCATACCCCGACTGGGAATGACACGTGGAAACTGTGATGTTTGAATAGCAGGCTGGAGACAAAGAGGCCTTGTGGAAGAGAGAGAGGCTGATGAAGAGGAGCAAAGGTTAACAATAGATTTTAAAACAGTTTTTTTGACCCAAGTACCTGTCTTTCATTAGAGTAGTAGATAGTTTATGGAGGAGTTGAAAGGAAGAGGAATAAGCTAGATGGATTTCAGAGAAATGAAACCACTTGGAGATTGAGGAGAGGAAAAGCTTATTTGAGCAGCTTTTAGGGGAAGGGGCCTCATTCCAGATGTCTTTGTTTACAGAAAATACACATTTTGATACCTAATGCCAATCCAATCCAAAAGACTTTATTCGGATAACACTGTAGCCATAAAAGTAGAGCGCACACAAGATTAAAAACGCGAAAAGCAATTAAATAGCATAATCAGAATTCATGGTATATGGATCAGGTAGCAAAGGAAGTGCACAATGAAAACAATTACAGGGACATGATAAAAGTTTGTAATATTAAACCCAGGGTGCAAATAGACTTCATGGGTTGCACATTGATTTGAGAGCCCTTGTGGCTAAGCATAAGAAAGTATTGACAAGCATGATCAATTCCACATTAAATATGCTGCTAACTGCACCCACCAATAAATTAGAAGAGAGATTTTTTAAAAATGGTATTAACAGCCATTATGAATATTTAGTATAATACTTACAAAAAAATAAAAAGTGTAGGAGTGTTTGTCCACTCTGGCCATCACATGGACATGGTAGGGAATCAAGTTTGGCATTGTATCCAAAGGGAAAGCAGAGCAAATATTTTACAGCCCCAGCCCGTAAGCGAAAAAGAAGTCCTCTCTCCCAGTGTGACATTGGTAATATGATATAGCTGGGCAAAGAAAGCTCAGTTCGCACTACGGTTACAAAGTTAGCAATAGTTTGTTTCTTTAGTTCCCTCTCTGATCTTTCCATGCTGTAAATTGCATATAGTGCTGACCTGAGGACATTATTATCTACAGTCTCGGGAGTAGCCGGGTTTAAAAACAGTCCTCCGAAGTTAACGCTTTTCAGGCTCTTTCTAACCCCATTGAGCCACGGGATATCCATCTCTTTCTCACAGCCGAGATAATCATCTATTATCTCCCTAGTAAGTAATGCTGCAGGGTTTTTCATAATGGCTAGCCAAAACAATGCGGGCGTGCCCTTATAATATCTTCAATATAAATTAATTTCAATTCACTGTGGCATATATACTGAGCAGTGGAAATTGGTGCGCCCAGAAGCTTCCTGCAAAATCTATTTTCTTCCAGTTGTATGCTGGTGCTTTTAGCGATGCCCCAAACCTCTGCACCATAAGTTGCGATAGGTAAGCACTGTGTTTTAAAAATCTTTAGGATCGCCGGGATTGCCCTGATCTTTTTGGTCGGGGGAGACTGAGGATAGAATTGGTGGCCTTTACAAATTTATTCTTGCCAAACCCCATATTTCCAGACCAAGTACCGTTTGCAGCAAAGACCATCCCCAAATATGGGAAAGTGGAAGTGCAAACTAGTTTTTGATCACCAATGGAAATCTAACTTAGGGTGTATTTCTTTGACCCACAGGACATTATAAAAGATTTTCTGAAATTTGTGCATAGGTCAAGGCCAGTCATAAAATCCGTAAAATCCCATACTAAAGTGCTTAGTGCATTTGGGGTACGTCCAAACCGCAATGTCTGCGTTAGCAGTAAGATAAAATAATACTGCAATAGCATGGTTTGTAGCTATGACAGATATTCATAAAAATACATACACAAATAACACAGGCTAAAATGTTAATACTCATCTGATGCTTCTAGCTAGTTCTACCCCAGTGTACCTAACCTAAGTGTAGTACGAGGTAAGAAGCAGGTGCTGTTTGTCTATAGTATAGTTTAGCTATAGTTGCCAAGTTCCTCTAGGTTCTAGTCTGCTCCATACCTTAGAATGAGTGAGGTTGGAATCTCTTTTCGAGTCTCGATCTCTAACACCCCGCAAGGGGAGTCAGAAACACTGGACCTGGATTCTCTGCGAGGAGGATGACAGCGTCTGGTCAGTGCGTCAGGCGGGGACTTGACTTCCTTCCGAACTTGCCGTGGCGAGCCACGTCGTGCAAGTAGGCTGCCGAACCGTGGTTTGCCATGGTAAGTGAAGGTATATTTATACCTTGAAGGTGTTTAGGAATGCCAGTATTGACGTAAAAGTCAGGCAGAAGAAAAGTCATGAATGAACCCCCTAAGGAATAGATGTTCATGCATAATAAATGAGTTCTTGGAGAAATCAATAACCAAGCAAGGGGAAGTCCTAAAGTCTTAAAAGTCTGGTTTTCCAAGAACTCGTTGTGACGTAGATGAACGGATGTAGGTGGCCATGCCTGTTTTTGGTTAGCATGGATAATGCCTAAATAAGGGTAGGATTTCTATGGGCAATGTGAATTGTGCCTATATAAGGACATAAATTAGGAAACCTATATACGGTATCTAAATCGACACACAACACCCACTCCACTTTCGTATGAACGACATTTCTAAATCCTAAACATGCTAAACATATCTAAAATATAGCTACATATGGATGGCTAAAAACATGTCTAAAAATACATTGTAAAATTCATAAAACTGTTGCCATGCATAAAAATGCATTGGTGCTGTACATATTAAAGCAATGTTTCATTCTAAGCATATATTGACACTGAATGCTAAATGAATGAACATACATATATATATACACATTATGAAATGGCTCGTAAATACAGAAGAAAAAAGGCCAAAACCATTTCATGCTAAGTTAGTTATATAAATCAATTGGTATTGACAAGGTGACATATTGTCTCTGAAAGTGTATCAAAGAATTCTGTTCTCCATGAATAGTTCTACTATAAGCAGATTAATGTGCCATAGAAAGAAGAATTCAAATTTGGAAAAAAAAAATAATCATAGGAAAAAGTTCCACGTTTAGTCTCTGAAAAATGAAGGCCAAATTCAGAGTCTTCCCGGTACACTGTGTGCTGAATCAAAAGGCAGTGTATGGGGATGGAGAAAGCATGAAATCTTCTAACCCTGTAGACAAAAAGTTGTTTACCGTTGTAGGTGAAATTTGGATTACCTCGTTTAGAAGACTAACCGCACTTAGATGAGAAGCATCGCCGTCAGCATTGGTCGCATCAGCTATGTTCATATCAGATGTTACCTGCGTGCCTGTTGTTTCCTCTCGTACCTCAGCAGTAGCAATTTGCGTCTGTGAGATCTCAATGAATGCCGTCATCAGGATTGGTAGCCGCTGGGGACAACACAGCAGCATGGGCCATTACCGGGTCCAGCAGAGTATCGATATCCGTAGGCATGACTGATGGGAGAGTTAGACAGATGTCTAGCACGCATTCTTCACTGCAAAGCACGCAGCGTAGAACAGGTAAGATGCAATCTTGCCAGATTGGTCTGAATGACAGAAACTATGTAGAATTTAATTCTCGTAGACGAGGTAAACCTAAAATTTGGACGATGCGCTCCCGACACTTCATCTCCATTAGAGCTCTCTCTATGATGCTTGGAGTGACGCTGATGATTTGGCTTGCCATATCGGAGCAGTAGGAGCAAAAATAGGATCCCTGCAACGAGTCCAAAAAGTAGTGGCAGACTGCCAAACACAGAGTGCATGAAGTTGGGAATTATTCCGAGGACTGCTTGAAAAGGTGCTAACAGTCCTGAACACACTGTCTTAAATATATGTACAATACTGCTCGTATCAGACATGTTTAAGATACGTTCCAACATTTCAGAGAAATGTATAGGGCAGTTTGTATTCAAAAGGGCTTGTATCTCGGCAGAAGTCCTTGCGACTTGTAGATCATAGGTTTCTTTGGCCGAGGTCAGTGGCATAGTTTGTTGTAAAAGAATGGCTTTCATTCTGCTTAGAGTATCAATTCGTATAGAAGAGACGTTCAGTGAAGGCCATATAGGCGACTCCCTGACTGTCTGTATTTGTGGAAACAAGACTTGCATACAGCAAGTGACCCTGGATGTAACCGTTACTAGATATGGGATACCTGGCAACATGCCACAGCAGCTGTGATCATTCAACATGAGGTAACTTCCATTCGAAAGTAGCCCAAAAATTGAATTAATCACTGCAGCTGGTGAGCCTTGCAGGTGACAGGATAGGTTTGTAGTGGAACCATCGCAGGCCCCGTGTAAATTAATACTCAGGCAAAGGAGAGAACCGCTTAGTGTGTTTTCACAGTTTGTACGCTAAGAAACACTTTACGCCCCCCACTCCAACATCTATATGTGTAAGGTAAATCCCAAGATGTCTTGATGTATTCTTTACCCAACCTTTCATATCCGCGTGCTGGTATATGTTTTATGCAATATTGAAAATTGAAAGTTGTAACAGCCAGAGTAATTTTACCATGTATGATCCACTCAGTAGCTGGTTTTTGTGCCACCATGAATGGTAATTTTTCCAGTTTTTCAATGCTCATTACCGTATAGCCTGCTCCCCTTTGTGCCAGTTCGATCTGTTTATCAGTGAGATTGAATTCTGAAAACAGTGACGTAATGTTGATTAAACGCCAAGGCACATAGCCTGAACGCAAGTTTTGGAGCGTCCAGCCTTATAGCATTATAGACGTAATTGAGACTGACCATGTTGCAGCATGACCAAGTCTTGTTCCATGATGTCTATGGCAGAAGACACAATACTGTCCAATGAATGTATCCTGGACAACAGAGTTGTTAACCCATTGTCTACTACAGAGAGAGATTTCTCTAAATTAATACAATCAATTTTTGGTATTCGTTCTGCAGTCTCTACTTGGGTAATCTTTCATATTTCAATATAAGCAGCGTAGATACCGGCATATATGAAACTTTTTTGACGCAGTTTTCTCAGTCCTAGCAAGAATTCCCTAAGGTCTGCGCCATCTTTAGGTAAAGATAAGTGTTGTTTTACATCCTGCAGTGTAGTTTTCTGTAGCCAATCAAGGCAGAGTTTCCCTACACTGTATGTTGTTACTACCCCTGGATGCTGTCTTTGAACCATTTTTTCCATTCTGGATCTGATCTGTTGTGATGCAAAATATTATGTACGTCGACCTCCCCCGTGCAGTACTATTACTCGCAGGTATATGTATGGTCGGTGTGTTCATGTCTTTGATCTTGGCTAACCCAAGACAAGATGTTTGTTGGACAGTGTCATTCAAAAACATAATTTCCTCAGGGATGATACAGGCTCTAAACAAAGCTTCTACCCCCTGCACTTGCCAATCTTTTGTACTCCAGACAGATTTTGTCTCAATGTTGTCTTTCCAAAAGTTGATACCCTGTCTAGACAGTTGGCCAATAAAGGCTGTGGAATAAATCTGTTTCGTATTGGTTAACATATTTTTCGTTCCTGTCTTGTTCATATTCTTAAAATAAAACGATTCTGGATTTGATAAGTTGAACCCTGAAAAATATGGAAATTTCATTGCAAATGTTTTTGAGCTACCCTTTGGAGGTGTAGGAAAATTTTCCCATTGGTTATACATAAATACATTTCTAGGTGATGCAGTTTTATGCAAGAAATGATGACCCTAGTGGTTATAACAATACATTTGTTCATAGTCTGATGAACCCTCTAAATATTCATGATTTGTGAATACGGCAGACATTTCTAGATCAAACATCATGTTATTAACAGTCTCGAAGTCCCAATCATCAGAAAAGGTACTAGAGGTAATAAAGTCACTTAATGACATTTTTTAAATAAGTGTGGAATCTTCAAATGTTCGGACGGGCCAAAAATGTAATAATCAGTTCTGTCCCAAACTATACCCTCTGGTATAGGAACGGCTGTGATGTTCACCGCTGACAAGTCTCTTGCTTCACGATGGGATGATTTGTGTGGCTGGAGAAGTAAGTTCACTCTTTTACTTTCTTTGTCCATTCGAATATATCTTCCATTTATCAGCATACCCAGAGTTATTACCAGAGCTAACCAAAGTAGAAAGAAGAATATTACCAAAACAATCCATAGTTCAATCCATGGTGAAACCAGATAAGTCTTTTTCAGGAGATGAAAAAAGTCTGTTGCTTGTGATTTGAAAGTTCTTTCTGCTGGCGTTGTTTCGGTTCGCTGGGATCCTCAGAAAACGTATAAAGTTAATGAAATACCCAGAGACAGTTCTGTCAATGGTTGAAATTACATCAGGATTCATTGAAATCGCTAGAACCAGTGGAGCACTTGCTACTTCGTTGTAGACAGGTGCATCAGGGCGAACTGTTATTTGGGTCTCAAGAGGGACGAGCTGCATTGCTTTGTTGCTTAGTCCTTCATTTCTCACTGTAGAATCTTCAAAGGTGATGAGTCTCTCAGTTTGAACCTCTTGGATTGTAGCTAGCGGAGTGCGCCTGCTACATTGTCAGAGCCCACTTGTCCTACTGCTTAGTATTGGCCACATAGTGTGGTTTGATCAGGTTGATGGATACAAATCTTTTCGCCTTTTAACCATCAAGGGAAGGCAGTAGTACTGTTCTCAATCCGTGGATTGCTAGAACAGGTTGTCTGTAAGAAGGGTATATTCAAATTGGGAGTTAAAGAGGGAAAATATATACCAGGCCACCCTCCACTCAATCTGTAATACGACAAAACAGACCTGGTAACATCAAGGCACTCTTTTAAACCAATTACTTACATAGGATTACTAGTAGGGTAATGTAGAAAACTATTACGCTTTCCTTAGTAGTTCTTGTCATGAACTATCAATAAATCCCTGGTGCCATATAACTTAATATTTATTAATTCCCAAAAGGTGAAAACAACCAGCCATGTGAAAAGTCACTCAGCCAGCTTCTATGGGTAACCAAAAGAAAAAGTGTGGAGAAATGAGAAAGTATCTCACATGCGCAACACCAGAGGAGCTGCTGGAAGGTTCTCACCAGTTTGCTCACGGTTTTATCATCATCGATATCTTTCTCATGAAAATAATTATGTGTCCCATTAAGGAAAGTGAAAAAAAGGTTAAGAGATTTGTAAGCAGCCCAAAACCAAAAAAAGGGGGGAAAAGACCCGTGAAGTCTTAAGTAAAATTAGGTCTGGCTCACGTATATAATTTCAATTTCTTTATTCCATTTCGTGAGTCATCCCAAGGTTAAAAACACGGTCATGTCATGTAACCACATTCAGGAATGGCCCCCAGTCTCTAATCCAGAAGCCGTTAGAAATATCTAATGTGCTTTTATATTTTTTCCTCATTAATGCTCTACTATGTGCATTTTGCACTGCAAATGTTTTACAACAAGAGTTTAGGTGTCTGTAATCCAAAACTAGACGATATGTATTGTCTAGTTTGGAAACAGGAAACAAAGGATTGTTCATTGATGAGGTGCATGTCACCCCTTGGTATTCAAGTTGATCTAAGATCTCCCTGACCTGTTTTTTTAGCTTCTTGCTTAATTGGATACTGCCTTTGTGCAGTTGGTTGATTTTTTAACTGGATCTTATGGTGAGGTGAGTCCTCATCCCATCCTACATGATTTTTGTATAATGCTGGGGCTTGGGCCACTGCCCATTTCCTGGCATAAGTATATTTTAAATGTACTGGAACATGGTTAGAGAAGGCTGGCAAAATGATGTCTTCGCCATGTGGGCACTCTCTGACAAGTTCTGGTGGCCGGTCCCGTTCTGCTAGAAGTGTTACATAACCCTTTGAAAGTCGCTCCCAAAAGAGTGCTTTCACTTTTCTTGGTATATCCCCCTCCATACGTAGTGTTATTTCATATAACCTTTGTGGAGAACTAACCCTGGTGTCTGCAATTTCAACTCAAATGTCTCATTCAGGTCCATTGTCTCCAGAAGTCCCTTCAGGTTCTGGCGAGCTATTGATACTTCTGCTGCGCAGTCCAACATTGTCTGAGCCCATTCTCCGTTATTGAGTTGTGTTCTCAGAATCCTCAGCATGTTTGATCTTCAGACCTGCTACTTTCTTCTTGGAGAATTGAGGTTTTGTTTTTCTGAACGTGTTGATCGTCTTTGGACTTCACGCGTTCTTCTTTTAGATGTGACCGTCCTCTTCTTTCGGATGTCTGTGACGATATCTGAAAGGTACAAGAGGAACGTGTATCAGTATCTTGATACCTGTCAGGTTTTCTCAAATTATCCCTATGTCTGAGGTTATACCTCCTTTCAGAGGGCTCCTTTTGAGGAGACCTACCTCGGGATTGAGAATCTTTCTCTTTTGAATGTTGTTTGTTATTTTCCCACTTCTTTTTAGAAGAGGTAGGATTGTTTTTAGGAAAGGCCTTTTCAGGACTTTCAGACAGTTGCGGTTTAACTGGTTTCCCTCCCAAACTGTCTGGGCCTAATTCTTCATAGGATTTTTCAGTTATTCTGGCTAGTTCTTGTGGTTGTTCTGTTACATCAAATTCCCTTAATTTCTGGTGGATTGCCACTGATGCTGCTTCTCTTTTATTATTAGATAATATTATTGTCGAGACCTGGTCGAAATTTTTCAGTAACTTCATACCTAAATTCAGAGCAGGCTCTGCCCCGTATTCGTTTTGAATTTGTTTCAGGACATCAGGTATTACCGCCATAGACGGAACACCAGGTGTTTTAGTGTAGATAGCAGCAAAGACTGTGCCCCAAGTGGTGCAGTCTTCCAGATGTGGTGTTATCCCCATTGGTAAACAGATTGTTAGAATTCTATGTTTCTCATAAGAACTGGTATTAGGAAATACCGCTTCGATTTGAGTCATTTTTTGAGCTATCCAGAACGGAATTTGTTCATGTTTTGTGGGCATTTTACCCATGACTGCATATAAAGTCTGTGGTGTGATTTTTAGTGCATTCCCCTGGTGAGAGGTTTGTCTTGGAATGGCTATTGTTGGTTGGACTGTGAAAGTCCGCGTGACATATTGAACCAATTGTCTATATATTGTGATTAACTCCTTGAGTTGAGCAAGTAATTCTACGTCTGACATTTCTTCAATGTCCGGATGAAGTGTGTAGCCGGCTAAAATCGGCCATGTTGCTTCTGGTCTACCTAGTGGACCGAGCCTGGTAGTGTGATTGTAATGTTTTAGGGCGCCTTTAAACCAGAGATCATGCTCCTGGTATGTGAGTGGAATTTCAATATCCTCGAAAGGAATATATTCCTCTGGTGGTTCATCTTCTTTGTAGAAGTGAAACGTTTTAGTTACTGGAGTTGATTCTGGGAATACTACCCATGAATAGAATACCTCTGACTGGTGAGATTCATGTGCCTCTATCACAAAAACTGCTCTACCACCTTTTGGTGTTAGGCCATGTTTTATAAGTTTTAGAGTGATGGCTCTCCTTAAATTTGGAGCAATGATTTTCGCATTTTCATCGGTTTAACTAAAACCTGTATAATCAAAAGCTGCTGCGACATCGTCGGGTACAGCTCCCGGCATCCGGTGTTATTATCCTCGTTTAGGGACATTGTTTAATGAAAATTGCAGAGCAAGTTTCAAGGGAACACAGATAAGGTGCACAATATTTTGGAACACTGTATCCTTCAACGTTGAACAAACCAAGCAGCTAATACATAGGATTATTTGTCCTACTCAGCTATGACGGATATTATCCCTACCCACTCCAGATGTCATATGGAGTATTATGAGTAGGGGTCTCTGAGAAAAGCACGACTGAGTTACTTCAGTATCTAGCGTTAAATTAGTGCCTTACCAAACCATTTGGCGCCATGTAGTGTAGTTCCTGTATCCCTGATAGGCTCTGCGCACTGGAATAATGTACACTATAGTTTTGACATAGGACTGAGGTCAGTATGTCTCTATCGAGAACATTAAACCTAATTACGTGTGTGTGCCAGCTAACTCAAAGGTCACTAGAAACCTCTCGAATAAACAAGAATGGATTTGTTTCTGACAACCACATAAACATGACAACTTTGTTTCCCTCAGAAATGGAACAATCTCAGAATCGTGGAAACAATAGATGACAGTTTCACTCAGTCAATCGTGCATGCTTCGTTTCTTACAGATTTACACAGAAATAGATAGACGGGCGTTTCAATAAAAAAGGGTTTATTGAATGGTCCTATTTCTCGTGCAAGAGATATGAACTGCTACAATCGTAGGACAGAATGCAAAGTATAATATGTACAGCGTTAGCGGTAAGATAAAATAATACTGCAATAGCATGGTTTGTAGCTATGACAGATATTCATAAAAATACATACATAAATAACACAGGCTAAAATGTTAATACTCATCTGATGCGTCTAGCTAGTTCTACCCCAGTGTACCTAACCTAAGTGTAGTATGAGGTAAGAAGTAGGTGCTGTTTGTCTATAGTCTAGTTTAGCTATAGTTGCCAAGATTTGCCAAAAGTCCCTCTAGGTTCTAGTCTGCTCCATACCTTAGAATGAGTGAGGTTGGAATCTCTTTCCGAGTCTCGATCTCTAACACCCCGCAAGGGGAGTCAGAAACACTGGAGCTGGATTCTCTGCGAGGAGGATGACAGCGTCTGGTCAGTGCGTCAGGCGGGTACTTGACTTCCTTCCAAACTTGCCCTGGCGCGCCGCGTCGTGCAAGTAGGCAGCCGAACCGTGGTTTACCATGGTAAGTGAAGGTATATTTATACCTTGAAGGTGTTTAGGAATGCCTGTATTGACGTAAAAGTCGGGCAGAAGAACATCATGAATGAACCCCTAAGAGTGGGTGGCAAGTCATATTAGGTGCCCGGAGGACCAGGGTGGGTCGGATCCGAGTTGGCACCTATTGTCTTGCGCGTTGCTACGAGTCCCGATGAGAGGCGCCTCAGTGCCGCCGGATTTGGGGACGGTACGACAATGCTGGGTGTGCCTAGCCAGGAGGATGCATGTCACGACCCCTTATGCGCCCGAGATCCCTTTGCGGATGTGTGAGGTGTTGCCTCATGGGGGAGATTGGAGCCGGTTGTTGGCCTGGGAAGAGGCGGGAGTTACGGCAATAGGTGATCGTTATGAGGATGGTAATCTTCTCCCTTTTAACGACCTTAGAGAGCGCCACGATCTCCCATGGGGGGACTTCCTCTTGCATGCTGCTCTGACTGCGAAGGTGAGGCAGGGGCCCAGTCTCTTGCGCTGGAATAAGGAGATGGTGAAATGGGCAGGAAGTGAAGGGAACTATAGATTACGTTTGGCTCAGCGTAATGGAAGTGAGAAATCACAAGAAATGGCCCGGGCATGGGTGGCATTCCTGGAGCTGTTCAAACATCCATCTGTAGACGACGAAGAGGCTTTTGAGGAGGGGGATATGGCACGGGCCCTTGTGAAACCCTTCATGTCTGTGGGAGTATAGGCTGAGGGGAGGGCACTGGGACCATGATAGGCAGGTTCCCCCTGTGCTTTTGATACACTCACTGCTGCGCCCTGTGGGATGGGGAGTCTGACAGATGGTATGGGAGGCATCTTTGCCCTCTTGCATAACTTAGAAGCTGGCGACATGCTTGGGAGGGTGGTTGGGGTGGGGGGTTCTGTTGGGGAGTTTGAAAGGGAGAGGGGTTGGGGGGTGGGGGGTCTTATTATTGCATCACACCATTGTCCTGGATCAACCATGCGGACGGATTGCGCTGCATCACGGACGCCTTATAAGACGATGGGTGTGACTTTGGAATCAGATTGGTGAGCTGTCCGTTATACTTCATCCTGGTTTCCTCTGTTGGCCAGTTAGTGGGCAGGGGAATTAAATGTGTAATTTTATGAAACTCAATAAAAGTCTGTTTAAAAAAAATGAATGAACCCCTAAGAAATAGATGTTCGTGCATAATAAATGAGTTCTTGGAGAAATCAATATCCAAGCAAGGGGAAGTCCTAAAGTCTTAAGAGTCTGGTTTTCCAAGAACTCGTTGTGACGTATATTAACGGATGTAGGTGGCCATGCCTGTATTTGGTTAGCATGGATAATGCCTAAATAAGGGTAGGATTTCTATGCCTAAATATGGGCAATGCGAATTGTGCCTATATAAGGACATAAATTGGGAAACCTATATACGGTATCTAAATCGACACACAACACCACAATGCAGTGCAAGCCCGACCGGCTGGCCCTCTCAAGGCTAGGCAGGAGCGCCCAATCAGATCTTCCTGCATCATGGCTGGGCTGCTCCTATAAACACCGCCGTATTGGCCCCAGGTGCCCTTGCACGCTTGCAGCCATCCTATCCTGGGCACCATTGCTCTGCCATCAGGTTCCTTGTTGATCCCACACGTTGGGCCTTCTCTGTAGGATATGACGTGCCATTTGCGTAAGGATTGGAGCCAATATTAAATGCTCATTCAAGCATGCCTTAAACTTTGAACTGCCTAAACCAAGCTCTGATAATTTCGCTGGAGGGGGAGGGTGTGAAGCCCTGTGGTCTTCTACCTACACCTTGTGTTCTACCAGGTCCCACGGGCGCCAGGCTAACCATGCTCGGTATGCAGCGGTACTACCCCGGCCCACACTGCAAAGCGCTTTCAGATTTGTGCCTACCTCAACCATGTGATGTCATCAACCGCTTTGGGGGCACCACTGCCCTCACCGCCCGCATTATCACTGACCCACAATGCGGTGCACGCCCAACCGGCTGGCCCTCTCAAGGCTAGGCAGGAGCTCTCTATCGGATCATCCTGCATCTTGGCTGGGCTGCTCCTATAAACACTGCCGTATTGGCTCCAGGTGCCCTTGCACGCATGCCGTCATCCTCTCCCGGACACCATTGCTCCGCCAACAAGTTTCTTGTTGATCTCACACGTTGGGCCTTCTCTGTAGGATATGACATGCTACCTGGCTTGCTGCACAGCCACCGGCTATACCAACATCAATTTCTTTTGTCGACAAAGTTGGGAACTGCTTGTCCCAGTCACTCTTTTGACCGTTCTCCTCCACACCCCTCTTTTTTGATTGGGTCATTTGAACGGTCCTAATAAATCCACGAGGATGATCAGAAAATATTCTTCACTAAACAGGACATTGAAGGCAGCATACAGGACATTGAAGGCAGCATTCATTACTTGGAGAGCAGTAAGCTCACTGATGTGTCAAGGTCATACCCCGACTGGGAATGACACATGCAAACTGTGATGTTTGAATAGCAGGCTGGAGACAAAGAGGCCTTGTGGAAGAAAGAGGGGCTGATGAAGAGGAGCAGAGGTTAACAAAAATTTTTAAAACAGTTTTTTTTAACCAAGTACCTGTCTTGTCATCAGAGTAGTAGGTGGTTTCTGGAGGAGCTGTAAGGAAGAGGAATCAGCTAGATAGATTTGAGAACAATGAAACCACTTGGAGTTGGGGAGAGGAAAAGCTTATTTGAGCAGCTTTTGGAGGAAGGGGCCTTATTCCAGATGTCTTTGTTTACAGAAAATACACATATTGATACCTAATGCCTTTGGAATACAAAGGAGCTGAAGAACTTGAGTTAAGCTTTTTCGAGTTTGTCACTGACAGATTTTGATTATTTGTTTAGAAGAAGAAAAAGGAGCAAGTTTCAGGGGAAGTTGGAAAGGGTAGAAGGGTGTTACAAAGTTTGCATACAAGGTCTTAAAGTAAAATGTTGATATGCCGTTTTCAGTAGGATTTCAATGGCTTGCCATTTCATAAAGAGGAGGGAGAAAAAAAGCTCATGTAACTGGAAGTTATTGTTAGATCCATCAATAGAGATAGACTCTTGACATGAACATTCGCTGTAAGGGGAGGTAATGAGATAAACTACAATTCCTCAGCTGTTTATAGGAGAGTAATTTGCTGCTTGAGAAGAGAGGGTTGGAATTGAAAGAGCAAGATTCTCAGATAAAGAAGTGCCAGACTATATTTAAGGCCTGAGTTCCAGACTGTATTTGATCCTGGGTTCCAGACTATTTTTTAGTCCTGAGGAAAACTTTGACTTGGTAGTGACATAAGGTGTTAGTCACAAAGCTACTGATGACATCACCAAAGAGCTCGAAATCCACATGAATAAAAAAAGAGCGAGTGATAAAATAAACAAGTCATGCCAATTGCGAGTTTAGAGTGAGAGATAGAGTAGACAGTGTATAGCCGTAATTGCAATTAACATTTTTAATCGGTTACCTTTTCCTCTCCACTCAGAACGGATTATCAATTTATTTATTGTGCATGACAGTCCTACTGACATTTGAACTGAGGGTCCTAGTGAGCACTTTAGAGCGAGCAATTCAGGTGCCCCATAGCCCTCAGCCACTGTAAGGGTTGCAATTTAATGCTTAATGTCAAGTGATTGTCAGTCTTTTTTAAATAAAAGTGCATTAAAATGCGGCTAATGATAAATCGTTTGACATTTTTCAGATAACCTTTGAATCAAAAAGATACCATTTGGATATGATTTTGAGGATACTGTATTCAAGTGTTTCATTATATAAAATCATATTTGTATTGTGTAAAATACTGAAACATTTACAAACATGGAGAAATAGATATCTTTGTATTATTTACACAGGCAAACGAGCAATTCTCACTTTTTGGTGTCAAAAAGGTGCCTCCATTTAAAAGAAATTACTTCATTCATTTTTTAGGTCGAGCCTATAGCGGCAGAACGCATGCGCTGCTCGCTTTGCAAGGCATGCAGTATTCAGTATGGGTTGGAAGCTCCGTGGAAGCTCCGCCCCTCTTTTTCATTGGCTTAGGTCCTAAATGCTGCCTTCTGATTGGTTTTAGGCTTGTTAGTCCCTCCTCAACTCACCCATGTCGTCATTTGTATCCTTCCATGGCTACTGGCCCCTTTACTTTAAGCACTATTTTCTTCCCGTGCCTCCCCTCCACCCCCTCCCGCAGTCTGTGACTTCTCGGCCCCACCGCACTCCCCCCCACACTCCCGTTCGTGCCTTTTCACCCGCCCGCACTCCCGTTTCCAATGCAATAGGTCTCGCGTAAATGTGAGTCCTATTACATTGCAAATGCTTGTTTTTAAAGTAGTTTGTGCTTGTTTTTTACATCGTCCGGCCGCACTGAGAAGGAGTAGATAGCTGGCACAGGATGGTAGAGTGTCTGTGCAGAAGCATGCGCAGTCAGTACTTTGGCTCATTGTTATTGTTATTTTTAAGCTTGAGTCATGTAGCAGTGTCTGCATACCTTCAAGCTGAATAGTAGAAGAGAAATTCACGTGCCCTTTGCTGACTTCACCCCTGAAGCGCTCAAAGCAGATTTTAACACATTTCATGGAAATTTGCAATGGGAACTTCCAGGAAAACGATGCGTGCTGCTTTTGGCTTTTAAATTGTTCGGTGGAGACGTCCATATATCTGTTCTAGGTCTTGCCTGACATATGTGTTTTTGTCTCTACAGCGCGCACGTTGTGAGCTTGCTCCATACACTCTGTGCTATTTCCGTGACCTGCTTTGTGTACATTTACTCTTCAGCTTCCCACTCCAGCCTCAAATTGAGACCTCATTTACCAAGAGTGTTCTTTGTGCTGGAAGATCATTGTTTCCAGTCCATGGATTGTCCTGTCCTACCTCCAGCAGCTCACATACCTCCCCTAAAAACACACTCATGTGCACACATGCATCAAAGACACAGAGTCAAATACACATATGCGCTCTTACTGAGGTCACACAAACACACTGAAATGTCCACACGTCCGCAAACGGACGGTGTCACACTGACACACACGTAGACACACGTGGCAAAGTCACACATACACATACATAAGCACTGTTACAGAAGAAATACAAACTCACTGAAATGCGCACACATCTGCACACACGTCTCTCTCTGACAGTCAAACGCACACATAAACACTTTTACAACAGTCATACAAACACTGAAATATGCACACACTTGCATACAAACAATGTCACACACAGACGCTCACACACAAACATTCAGCCGTCACGCATACACACACACACATGTCACATGGGCAGGCATGCCTGTGCCTCACAGTGGAGCCTGCCGTGTATATTAGGTTTTTGCTTTGTGTTGTTGGGCTGGCCTTTCATGGCACTGAGAGGTGTTTGGCATTGAGCAGCTGCCTTGACAGACAAAAGTTGATGCTTACGAGGACACTGAATGCTGACTTCCCTTTTGTTTTGGTGCTGTCATGTATAATGGTGGGGTCAGCCTTAAATAACATTGGGTTTGGGCAGGTGTGAAGCATCAGTGAATCGACTACAATGGTTGAAGATCTGAAAGGCTTTCCTCCTCTGACGCTGGTTCTGTGCTCTGTGGCTGCTATCCCACCTTCCAATCACCACAAGAAGCTGACAAGCCAGGGCATATGAATGACCTAATTTTCTTTGATAAACACAATTTTGCAATCATTTAAGGTCAATTTTAAGTTGGAGTAAGTTCTTGGAAGGGAACAGTGTGTGGGTTTCCCAAACAATGTCTCCTTAAATGCTGCCTGCAAAGCACGGTTTGATTTGTGGTCAAAGCTCATGTACACATCAGCTTCAGGGCATTCACTCTTATTTCTTTGTAAGTGTTTGGAGCTTTTCCAGGCCGGCTGGGGCCATGGCCCTGTTCTCAAAGTGATGAATGTCAAATCTGTGACAGAGCTGGGATCACAGCTTCTAGGCTTATTGGGGCGAAATGAGAGGTAGATTAGGTGGCCATGTGAGAGCTTCATCGTGCTGGGCGCCCAGTATCTCTCTCTGCAGCAGGCAACGAGCGTGAAAGTGTGCCCGTTGCCAATAAACTCATGCCCAGCGCCCATGCTAACTCACTAAACCTTCACTGTAGCCCAGACAGAGCAACATGGAAGCACAGAGCAGTACCATGAGCCCTGTGCTCAGAATACAGCTGTTTTCGAAGAAATTGTGCTGTCTTAATCACACATTCTACCTTGGTAAGCAAGGCTGGCTTTAGGCCGGCATCACAGGTGCAGCTGCATCTGGGGCTGACATGGGGGTGGAGTACTGTCTACAAAAAACGTATGACTTAAAAGCACAGTTTTCAGGCAACAATAAAACTGTGAGGATAACTCAAGTGATTATTATTCCTGTTGGAAAGGACTCAGAGTTTTATCTAATGGCAGTTTTGACTCATCCACCTAGAGCGCAGAGGGTTAATGTTCCTGTTGCAAAGAACATGTACCATGCAGATCACACAAATGAGTGTGAATGAACTATGTAGCACTATAAAACAAGCATTTGCAATGCAATAGGTCTCGCATTTACGCGAGTTTGAGCTACTGACATTTCAAATGACAATGCCTATTATTAGGTCTCACCTATGATGCGCAGCATAGGAGGGGACCTCATGTAATCGATCTGCTTCTCTCCCCAAAAGCGTGCACGCTTTGCATTGCTTTCTATTGCAACGCGTGCACGTTTGGCGATTTACTTGCGGGAGCGAGCGGCACCATATGCTAACAATTCTCGCGCTCGCTCCCGTGAGGTAAACGCTGAGGAGCCAGCAGGGCGCGCAGGGCCATTTGTCTGGTGTCAGGTTTCCTTACCGCCTGCTGCTTTAATTAATTTCCTGAAGGGCTCGCGCATTCCATTGCTGCTTTTCTGTGCCCGACCGCGCTGGTTTTCTTTCATTTGTTCGTCTTCCGATTTGTACTCCCACGCTTTCTTTCATTGTTTTTCTTTTCTGCCCTACTGTACTTTATTCCCCTTTTTAGTTTGACAGTCTGTATATTCTGCATTTCTCTTGTAGCTTATGTTTTAATCTTATACGGACCTCGCATTCTCCAGACAGCCGTCCCATGTAGGTCCATCGTATGCGGTGCATTCAGCCAGGTCTGCCTTTTTAGTGAGCACACCGTTGCATTTTGGGACTAGTAGTTCTCGTTTTACAAACATAAGTATGTGTAAGATCCAGTAATGGGGAAGGTACCAGTAACCAGACGTGCATCTCGGTCAAGTGGCGCTTATGCTAATTGCTTGATAGAGAATCCATTAGATGCACTTGTTTCAAACGCCTTTCTACGGATTGCACCAAGTTCTTTTTGCGATTTCACAGGCAGGAATAATAGAAAAAAAGAACAAAAATCCTTAATTGTTAGAGTAGTTTCTTTTCAATCCCGGACTGAGTTGAAAGTTGAGGATGAGTTAATGGCGGGCAACTTAATCCTTCATAATATTAACTGACACATTTCTCTTAAAAAAGACTCTTAGTTCTGTACATGTTTTGTTGAAGGGACTCCCTCAGTTCCTCTTCTACTGCCGTATACTACCGCCCCGTTTCCCAAAGCGCACTGAAACCACTGGTAGCACTACATAAAACGTGGATGGCAGAGCGTAAAGGGAAGAGAGCGTGCATGCGTGGGATGCCTTGTGCAGGTACCAGCTACAGATACCAGTTTGGAAGTATGGAAATTAAAAGCAGGCCTGCCTCCCCTTCCTGTGCCGAATGAAATCTCCTTAGCACAGTCCTGTCACCGGCAGCAAGGGAGCAGGCCAAGTGGATTAGGGGAATCAGGATGGAAGTTAAGCAGAGCACAGTGGTGTGACTAGCAGGGGGTAAATTTCCGGCTACTGCGCGTGACCTACGGACACCTCTCTGCGTCTCTCACAGGTGCTGGACGCGCGTCAGTTTCCTGTCAGAAGCATCACTTACACCTAGGTCTACACTACGTTGGGAGTTATCAAGCTCGAGCGCACGACTTGATAATTAAGAGATTATTTCAGAAGTCAGTTGAGTCCATTAACCAGGGCTTTAAGTGGCCCGGGTCTTTCCGGTGCTGAAAAGCAGGTGCTGAGACGTGTCCCTATTGGGCTCTCCATTTTTGCGCTCACCCTCAGGATGAAAAAAATAAAACTTAACTCTGCAGCAGCACCACCCTTCGCTGCCTCTGAAGTAACTTCAAAGAGACTCGTTTTAGTTCTTTGACAGTCTCATCATTTCAGAACTGAACGGTTTTCAATATGCTATACTACAAATCCATTGGCTGTTGCTTATTCATGTTATGCAACTAACACCCATTGACAAAGCCAGGAGTACAGGCTTGTTGTAAGTGTAATGCTTCTTGCTGTATTATATATATCTGTATGTAATGATAGAAGTTGCAAAATATGAGTCGGGCGGCACACTAAGCTAAGCATTGATTTAAAGCTTAGGTGCTTTTAAGCCACACCCTTAATTACATCGGTCATTCCCCTTTGAAAGACCCCCCAGTTTTTTCATCCCACTTAAAGCCTTGCTATTACCCAATATCTGGAAAAGCACCTTGCTTAGAGTACTCTAAGAGAGATGAAAAAGGTAGAGGTCCCTGAAGGTGGTGTAGCTAAAAAGAGTAACTACGAAACCTCTCGATGAGGTATGACCTATGCGGTTATGGGCCCGGTTCACACAGTGTGCCACCTGAACAGAAAATGTGAGACTGTGAATAAAATATTACTAAGATGTGTGGAAGCGGAGGGGGTGCGTGGCCTGCAGCCGACAGCGATGGCCGTGCGCTAGCGAGGCTCTGAGGGTGACGTAGTTGCCCTGGACAATCCGACACTCTATCCGACCACATATCCTGCCCCCAAGACAGCAAACGAAATCGGAAGGCGGGGAGCACCGATCGAGCTGGCCCTGATCCGCGGGGAGACCCGGGAGACTGTGGAGGCTGGGAGATGAGCGACGGCCTAGCTCGGAGCCGGCAGCCGCGGACTAAATTTTCAGGTCCCAGCCGACGACCCTGAGGTGTGCAGGAAGGACCGGCGGGGAGGCGTGCATGCACCCACTACCGTGCGAAGAGAGGTGACAGCGGCACAACACATCGACAGGGGGCATGGCCAGAGTGTCCAAAATGGCGGCTTGGTGGTGCGGGCGTGAGGGGAGAGGCGTGATGCCCGTGTGGTGAGTGGAAGCGGAGCCAGCGGAGGAAGTGGAGCCAGCTCCCTCGGAAGCAGCCACAGATCCGGCAGTGCGTTGGGCGGATGCGAGTGGCGGGCCCCCAGAGCCATCGGAGCATGCGGTGACCTGAACGGACCAGCGGCACGGACACCTGAGGTACGGGTGGCACCGAAGCGGTGTTGGGAGGCGAGAGGGACCGTGCGGCCTTGTCCTGCGCTGGCAGCCGGGGACCAGATTTTAGACGGATCCGGCGGACAAGAGCGGGACCCGGCGAGCAGCCAGTGGGGCCCGAAAAGATCGCACAGATGCGCCAGAAGTGGGAGGCGGGGTGCGGCGCGTACCCCCCTGGCGGCAGAGATCGTAGTGGGAGCGGGCAGGCTCCACAACAAGGCAAAGGGCGCAACGGGCGCGGGACGAGGGCCAAGCCATACGGCCTAGTAGCTCGGAGAGGGCGCTCCATCCGGTGACTCAGGGCCAGATTGACTGACGTTGGCAGGAAGGTGCCCGGTGTCCCCTCAGGCCCAGAGGGTGCAGGGCAGCTCCGGGAGTGCGGGACGTACAGCGCCAGTGGATACGGTGCGATACCCGGAGCGCCTCCGGGCACCGTGGTGACAATTCCTCACGCACTCACGGATATCCGTGTGGGCACAGAAGAGGACCCAGACCCTCGCTCTCCCTCACCGCTCCTGGACCAGGGAAAGCCGACAGGCCGCGCTGGTGGATGAGACTAGCGGCAGGCGGCGGGGATTACCTGGCACTGCTGGCCGACCTAGGTGGAGATGGGGGGAAAGGGCCAACGCGGGTCCGCTCAGGCCAAACTCGACAAATATGCCTTTGCCAAAGACTCAAAAAGTCCACCAGGGCTCAAAGAACTCTCGGCGGGGGCCCCAGACTCCGGGGGAGTGGCCAAGGTGACTTTGGAAGATATTATGGCAGCTCTTGCTAGCGTGCAATCCACGGTGGGTTCGATCTCTGCTGATGTTTCCTTCCTTCGAGCGGATTTCCAAAAAATGAACGCCAGGGTGACGGAGGTGGAGCAGGTGGCGAAATCCCTTACTAAAGACACTGCTTCCCTGCTTCAACGAGTTGGGCAGCTGGAGACTGACAACAAAATCATGGCGGCTAAGCTCGATGATCAGGAGGGTCACTCTCGGAGGAACAATGTTCGCATTACCGGGTTCCCGGAAGGTGAAGGGACCCATGCCATGGATCTGTACGTAGAGAACCTCATACAGTCCAAGCTTCAACCTCGGGGACTATCCGCCCTCTTTGCAGTGGAGAGAGCGCACCGAGTGCCGGGCGGTAAGCCCAAACCCGGGGCGCCACCAAGACCTATCCTGGCCCGCATCTTTAACTTTCGGGATCGTGATGTTATCCTCCAGGCGGCGAGAGTGGCACCGCCAGTGCGAATCCAAAATTCACAGATCTCCTTCTTTCCGGATTACACGGCAGCGGTTGCTCAGCGCCGCAGAAGCTTTTTGGAGGTCAAGAAAGAACTTTGTAAGCGGGAGCTGCCGTACGCAATGCTCTTCCCCGCGAAGCTACGGGTGGTGGCGGATGGTAAGACGCGCTTCTTTGAAACGCCAGAGGAGGCCCACGATTGGCTTGAGGGATGGCAACGGGCAGGTGGTGATGAGGCCTCATGGCGGCTTCGCCGACAAGCTACAGCAGCACAAGGGGACATCACGTGCTCCGCGCCGGAGCGCCACGATTCGCCCTCCGCGAATGCAGACGATGGAGACGGTCATTGCTCCGAGTAGCAGATGAACAGGTGGAGTGGTGCCGAGGGAAGCCTCTCACGACCGGTGGGCTGGAAATAGGGGACGATAAAGTGCTAGCCCTGGCCCGCCCTTACCTGTGCTGCAGACGCAGGGTCTGCCCAGAGGGATCAACAGGGCCTCTCGCTGACGCAGGCTGGATGGACGGCTGTCTTGGAGGTTGGGGGACTACAGTACGGACTCTCGGACTCTTATCCCCCGGCACGCAAGTACTGTTTATGGGATCAAAGCACTCTGCTATGTTGGGGAGGCGGGTAGTTGGGGATCCGTCTGGCAGGGAAGCAGGAAGGGGGGTGGTGATTGGGGGTGGTTTTGCTTTACTGGTTTGCGGGGCTGTTGTATTGTTCCCCGATTTGATATTTTTTTTTCTTATGCACCTGAGGTTTTGAATGAGGGTACACCCACTCGCAGCATGTTTGAGTACCACCAGTGTATTGGTGATCCAGAGTCCATCACAGGGTTTGCTCATGCCGCATATCTGCACACACCCACGGCGCACACTGAAGCGAAATAATGGCGAACGTATCAGTGAGTGATCGTCAGGGCCCGGGCGCCCCACTGACAGTGATGTCCTGGAATGTAAATAGCCTGGGCAATTATATTAAGAGGGGTCTGGTCCTGCAACATATTAAGAGGCACACGCCATCGGTGGCTCTCCTACAGGAGACTCATTTGGCCGGCACGGCCGTGAAGGCGCTGGATAGAAGGGGGTTCAAAATGGCAGCGCACTCCGAGTTCACCTCCGGATCCAGAGGGGTGGGGATCCTCCTCCGAAAAAGCTGTCCCTTGGTGGTGACTGGGACCTGGGCAGATGACCAGGGGCGCTTTGCTGTGATGTCGGGCCAATGGGAGGGCTGCAACTTTAATTTCGTCACGGTATACCTCCCCCCTGCGCTTCACTCACTAGCTTTTCCGGCCCTCGGAAAGTTCCTACTGGGCCTACCCCAAGGAGAACTAATAGTGGGGGGCGACTTTAACGCCATAGTGGATTCGGACTGGGATAAACACCCCCCGAGAGGGCCTGGCACGACCCCTACACCCCTGCGGGGCTTCCTGGATGCCATGGGGCTGCTTGATTGTTGGCGCATGCGACATCCCACTGACCGTCAGTTTACGCATCACGCTAGCGCGCACAACAGTCTCTCGCGTATTGACTACCTCCTCGCCTCTCCTACGTGTATCACCCGCATACAGGAGGTTAAGCACCTCCCCAGGGGCATCTCCGATCACTCACCGGTGCTGCTAACATATTCCTCAAGCCTCTCGGGTAGGAGGCGCACCTTCCCGATACATCCTGGCTACATTAAGGTCCCGGGCGTGCGGAAGACGTTGCATAAAACTAAAAAACAGTACTTTCCAGAAAACTTGCACTCTGTCGCCTCGCCTATTGTCCTCTGGGAGGCCTACAAAACAGTGCTGCATGACCAGGCCATTGCAGTAATCACAGCTCATAAGCGGGAAGCGTCACGACAGGTGGCTACCCTGGAGGTGGCAGTGGAAGTGGCGGAAAAGGAGCACACCAAAGACCCCACTGAGTCGAACGCTCATACACTTAACCTAGCGAAACAAGCGTATAGAGACCATCAGTGGGAGGCGGCCCGGTTGCGCCTGGCGAAAACGCAACACACAATATACGAACTGGGGGATAAGGCAGGTCGACTACTAGCGTGGCTTGACAAAAAAGAGAAGGCCAACTGTTGGGTGGCGCGGCTGCGCCTACCATCAGGGGAGGAGGTGACAAACCCGGACGACATAGCGACGGCCTTCGCTGCCCACTTTGAGCAGGTCTATACCTCTGCGGTGACAACTACTATAGAGGATAATCTAAAATTCCTTGCAGACATCCGACTTCTGAAACTGGCCCCGGATGACGCGCTTGCACTAGAAAAGAGTCTCTCGGCGGAGGAGGTTGCCCTCGCTATTCGCGACCTTCAGTCGGGAAAGGCGCTGGGACCGAATGGGATACCAGTGGAACTGTTCAAACGGGAGGCAAACACGATAGTGCCGCACTTGCTGCAGATGTATGAGGCCAGTCTGGCAGAGGGGGTGCTTCCACAAGATGTCAGAGTAGCGACGTTGGTCGCAATACTGAAGCCCGGTAAGCCCCCCACAGAGTGCACCTCCTATAGGCCTATCTCACTCCTGAATGTGGAAGCCAAGGTATTGGCGAAGCTATTAGCGACCCGTATCCAGCCGCATTTGCAAACACTTATCCATCCAGACCAGTCCGGCTTTATGCCTGCGCGTAACACTGCAATGAACATTAGACGGCTGCACGGCATAATAGCCAGTGGGCCGCACATCCAGGAGGATGCAGTTATACTCTGGCTGGACGCGATTATGGCTTTCGACCGAGTGGAGTGGCCCTTTCTGTTTGCGGTGCTCGTGCATTTTGGTTTTGGGCACAAGTTCTGCGCATGGGTACGGCTACTCTATGCAGAACCTCTGGCACAGGTGGCGGTGAATGGCCGTCTGTCGAGAGACTTCGCGCTGGGACGAGGCACTAGGCAAGGGTGTCCTCTCTCCCCCCTACTCTTCGCTCTGGTTCTGGAGCCCTTGGCGGCCTGGATCCGGCAAGATCCAGTTATCACCGGGCTTCGATGGACAGAGAGCTGGGATGATCGTATCTCCCTTTATGCGGACGATATCTTGGTCTATCTGACGCAACCAAAGCGGTCCATTGCTGCATTGCTGGATATCTGTGATTCCTATGGTCGCTTCTCGGGCTATTCGATTAACTGGATGAAGTCAGTGCTCTATGTCCTACAGGGGCCTCCGCCGCAACTCCCTGACGGGGTATTAATACCAAGGGCGGAGGATGGTTTCAAATATCTGGGTATACACATTGCGCCGGACCCAGCGCTTTTCCTGGACCGCAACTTGCTTCCGCCCCTCAAACGATTGAAAAGTGATGTCAAGTATTGGCACTCTCTGCCGCTGACTTTGCTGGGGAGAGCGGCATTATTCAAAATGATGGCCCTCCCTCGCTTCCTCTACGCGCTACAAAATGCGCCCGCTCTAGTCCCGGACTCCTACTTTCGATCGATCAACGCAGAGGTGGGTTATCTGCTCTGGGAGGGTAAACCTCATAGAATAGCACTCTGCAAGCTTATGCAGAGTTGGTATGATGGGGGTATCGCGCTGCCCAACATCCGTTTATATTATTGGGCGTCCCAACTTATCATAGTTAATCAATGGATGCACGCAGCGCAAGATGAACCCGCTTTGAGAATGGACAGGGCGCAGCTGGGCCTCCACGGAGTCCTCCAAGCCCTCTATGTTAAGTCAGGGACGAACAGGCTGCAGGGCCCCACGGCGCACACTGTACAGATCTGGCGCACGGCACAGCGTAGGCTGGGATGGGAGGGGGTGATTACGAGACAAACACCGCTATGGATCTCCCCTAAGATAGGTGTAGGTCATCTGCGTAAAGAATTTGAGGGGTGGGATCGCATAGGCATCTCCAAGGTCGGAGATCTCTGGAGGAGGGGTGGGGTGATACCGTTTGAGACGCTGCAAGCAGACTACCAGATGAGACGGACCGAGCACTTTAAATACTTACAAATTCAGCATGCACTACAGAAAGCTATACCCAAGGGGACCACACCACCAGAGTCCTCCTCGCTAGAGGACCGGCTGCTAGCAGGCCACCTCACCAAGAAAGCTATCTCACTGACCTACCGTAAACTGGTGAATCATCAAAAAGACCCCACGGAGCTCCTCAAACAAAAATGGGAGGCGGCAGTGGGGCCCATGGACGAACTAGAATGGTTTGAAGCGCTGGCGTCTCCCCGGGAGGTGGCCATCCCGTCCAAACTAAAGCTGGTGCAGCTAAAAATACTGCACCGGATATACTACACTAGAAATACGCTCCACAAAATGGGGAGGGCACCTAACCCGCTCTGCCTACGGGGGTGTGGACTGCGGGGCACCTTCTACCACACTATATGGGAATGCCCGAACATAGCTACATACTGGGGGGAGGTCATGGTGACGATCTCACAGGTTACCGGTCACGCTGTCCCACTGGAACCCCGAATGTGTTTGCTGAATGTGTGGGATGCTACTGACCTTAACCAGGCTGATCAAACCTGGGTGACTGTCGGACTAGCGCTAGCAAAGAGGTCCATTGCGCAATACTGGGGGGCACAGGCAACCCCCTCACACAGGAGATGGGGCCGCGACATGGATAGTGCCATGACGGCGAAGAGGGTGGTGTGTATGAACAGAGGCTGCCCAGGCGATGGCAACGAATTTGGGGAAAATGGAACGCATTTAGAGGCAATATCTGTGAACCCCCGGTGGCAGACTCAGAGTCCGAGCTGAGCGACTGAAACCGAAGCTGAGCCATTCTCACAACCTGGGGAGAGACTTGATGTGGGGTGGATGTGTGTGTGGGGGCGGCGGGTGGTGGATATAGAGGGAGGGGTGTGTATGAATAATAGTTCTATT
The DNA here is from genome assembly GCF_964204655.1 of Triturus cristatus. Taxonomy (NCBI): domain Eukaryota; kingdom Metazoa; phylum Chordata; class Amphibia; order Caudata; family Salamandridae; genus Triturus; species Triturus cristatus. Next base: position 1,027,097,024 of record NC_140588.1, on the reverse strand, counting down.
GCATGTCAGGAAGTGTCAATATGCTACCAGAGGTACTGCACAGATATACCATGTAATGATGAAAGGTGCATTTTTGTTTTTGTGTGTGTTAATAAAGTGTTTTTTTTAAAAAAAAAAAGATGTGTGGAAGCGGCAGAAGTCTTCACCGGGGCTCAGTCACTCCTGTTCTCGCCTTCACATCAATTTCTTCTATTAGACACTTATACACTTTTTCTCAGAGCGTCTTTCTGAAATCCTCCACACGTTGTCCATTTCCTCTATATCACTGTATTTTCATTTTGCCCCTCTGCATGTACTCCTTGTGTCCCCTCCCCTTCACCATGCCCTCCCTCAGTCAGACGCACCCACTCCCTCGCCCCTCACATCTTAAATACAGGGTTTTCTTTTCCTTTAGTTCTGTCAACAAATGTGCATGCGTCCTTCACACAGTCTCATAGAAAATGTTAATTACAATTGGCAGATATGTGACCACCACTTTGTGTTTTCTACAGAGAGGCTAAGAATTGGATGAGCGCGTAGTCTGAACACCTTTATAATCCAGTGATGGCCACTGTAATATAATCGCACTGCCTTCAGCTTCAACTCCAGAGCTTTCGAACATGCCCTGTCATGACCTCACACCCAGAACCTGAATACACCCAGGCACCTAGAAGCTACTAAGTTCACAGAAAGCACTATACAAGAGTTTTATGTTGCGTGAGAAAAACTGCAGAAACACATCAGGAAAAAGTACACACTCAGAGAATGCACCAAGTTCTTTTTGCGATTTCTCGTTTTACAAACATAAGTATGTGTAAGATCCAGTAATGGGGAAGGTACCAGTAACCAGACGTGCATCTCGGTCAAGTGGCGCTTATGCTAATTGCTTGATAGAGAATCCATTAGATGCACTTGTTTCAAACGCCTTTCTACGGATTGCACCAAGTTCTTTTTGCGATTTCACAGGCAGGAATAATAGAAAAAAAGAACAAAAATCCTTAATTGTTAGAGTAGTTTCTTTTCAATCCCGGACTGAGTTGAAAGTTGAGGATGAGTTGATGGCGGGCAACTTAATCCTTCATAATATTAACTGACACATTTCTCTTAAAAAAAGACTCTTAGTTCTGTACATGTTTTGTTGAAGGGACTCCCTCAGTTCCTCTTCTACTGCTGTATACTACCGCCCCGTTTCCCAAAGCGCACTGAAACCACTGGCAGCACTACATAAAACGTGGATGGCAGAGCGTAAAGGGAAGAGAGCGTGCATGCGTGGGATGCCTTGTGCAGGTACCAGCTACAGATACCAGTTTGGAAGTATGGAAATTAAAAGCAGGCCTGCCTCCCCTTCCTGTGCTGAATGAAATCTCCTTAGCACAGTCCTGTCACCGGCAGCAAGGGAGCAGGCCACTGGATTAGGGGAATCAGGATGGAAGCTAAGCAGGGTACAGTGGTGTGACTAGCAGGGGGTAAATTTCCGGCTACTGTGCGTGACCTACAGACACCTCTCTGCATCTCTCACGGGTGCTGGACGCATGTCAGTTTCCTGTCAGAAGCATCACTTACACCTAGGTCTACACTACGTTGTGCAGTACTGGGCTGTACAGAGCCCTCATTGCTGTGCGTGTGCTACATGAACGAATATAATAGGCTGTTGCTCTACAAGGTCTGCTGGCTGTTTGTTTAGCAAATTCATACAGCGCAAACTGAGCTCAAGAGTAGTAGAGACCTTTACAAGACACCCAGTTACATTACACAAGAGCACATTCACATAGCAACACATTGCCTTTTAGAAGGCACAGGAGATTAACTAATTTGCCCAGAATCCCACATTGGTAAGCCAACCCCGTTACTCGAACAACACCAGCTTCCGCATGCGATCATCATGCGTGATTAATCAATTAATCGCATGCGATCATCATGCGTGATTAATCAATTAATCTCCCCATGGTCCCCCTGTTTTCTAAAAACGGGGTGCTAAGGAACATTCACATGCGCTATAAGAAGGGACCACCTCGTTAAATCTGTTTCGTGTTCTATCTACTTGCCGTTTTATGTATCTAATATTCGGCCTCTTTCTGCTCTCCCATTTGCCCCCTTCGAGATCCACCTCTCCATCCGCATTCTGCCAGCATCCTCCTACCCAATAGTCGTCCACCACCATCACCACGATCAACACCACCATGTCCAACAGCACCATGTCCAACAGCACCACCCGTCCACCACCACCACCACGTCCACCACCACCATGTCCACCTCGTCCACCACACCCACTACCACCACCACCATGTCCACCACCACCACGTCCACCACATCCACCACCACCACCGCCATGTCCACCACATTCACCACCACCATGTCCACCACCACGTCCACCACCAACACGTCCACCACCACCCCCAGGTCCACCACCACCACTACATCTACCACATCCACCACCACCACGTCCACCACAACATCCACCACCACCATGTCCAGCACCATGTCCACCACCACGTCCACCACCACCACGTCCACCACCACATCCACCACCACGTACACCACCAACACGTCCACCACCACCACCACTTTGTCCACCACCACCACATCCACCACCACCACCACGTTCACCACTACCACCACGTCCACCACCACCACCACGTCTACCACCACCACGTCCACTACTTCCACGTCCACCACCACATCCACCACCACCATCACGTCCACCACCACATCCACCACCACATCCACCAACACCACCACGTCCATCACCACCATGTCCACCACCACATCCACCACCACCATGCGAAAAAACAGAGATTCTCTGCTATGCGGCAGGGAAAGTTCCCTGTTCTCTCCCCCCCGGATTCTGGCCCATGCCCACAGAGACACCTCTGCTACCGGTCACAACGGTACGCAATCTCGGGGTTATGTTTAATAACAAATTGAAGCTTGAAAACCAAGTCAATAGAATTGTGGGAAGTAGTTACTCGCTTATTAGGGTCCTCCGGAAGATTCTCCCACTACTCCCATATCAGGCACGTGCACTGATAATAAGGAGTGTCATTCTGAGCCGCCTGGACTATGGCAACGCGCTACTGTTGGAGTCTCCTAGGTACTTGATTGGGAGACTCCAAAGAGTTCAAACGGTTGCAGCCAGGCTGGCCTTAGCCAATCCTCCACATCCCTGGCATTGTCGGAGCTACATTGGCTTCCGGTATTCCAGAGGATACAGTTTAAATCACTGTGCATCGTCTTCAAGGCCCTGCATGGGATGGGACCGTTACCGATGCAATCTAAATTCAACTGGTACACCCCTACCCGCAGCCTTCGGTCCTCCTCGACCGGGCTGATTAATATACCCCGGATTAAGAAAGCTAAATCAGGAGGAAGAGCTTTCAGCTATGCTGCAGCACGCCTATGGAACCGCCTACCAGTGGAGCTCAGACAGATACAAGATCTATTGAAGTTCAGGAGAAGTATAAAAACTTAGCTTTTCCCTAGGGTGCAGGCTTTAGCTCATTAATCAGTTAGCCCGCAAGCAGATCGGCAGAAGAACCTTACCGCAGCGCCAGGATGCCTTTGGGTTACAGTGCGCTATATAAATATAAATACAATACAATACAATGTCCACCACCACGTCCACCACCACCACATCCACCACCACTACCTCCACCACCGCCAACACCACGTCAACCACCACCACGTCCACCACCACCACATCCACCACCACCACCAGGTCCACCACCACTACCATGTCCACCACCACATCCACCACCACCACCACCTGTGACAGGTAAAGTGTCACTGGAGGGCAGGGGTAATAGGAGTGTCAACCCCGGCTGTCCATGGGACTTTTAAGGATGCATTGGGTGCGAGGAGACGGGAATAGGGGCTAGAAGTATTACACCAAACCCAAGATACATTTTGAAGAGGCACAATGTCACAGGGGCTCCTGTAAAAGCATTCACAGCATCTCTACTTCACAGTGGCATACCTGCACGAGCCACTCACTCAAAACAAGCATTGGCATAGCCAATAGGTCTAGCCTTTTGGACCTTATAAGTGTTTAGCCATGCAACACATGACGTTGTTGCACCAAGGATATTGTGCTGGATAACTAAACACTTATAAGGTCCCAAAGGCGAGACCTATTGGCTATGCCAATGCTTGTTTTTGTTTTTGTTTTTAAAACATAAATAAAAGGCATTGTCATTTACAATGCTAATAGCTTAAACTCGCACAAATGCGAGACCTATTGCAATGCAAATGCTTGTTTTAATTATTTCTGCCAGAGAGAGCCACCACATGCTGTTGTTTGCCAAACTTGTTACCAGCCATGGCAACTGAAAACTGTGTAATTGGCATTTTACCAAATGCAGGTACCCTCCTGAGGAACTGATGGGTAACACGTTTAGTGCAATCCACAAGCATTTTCATGACTACTGTTAACCAAGTGCAATTTTTGCAGGGTGTGTAAGGAAATATGCGAATCAGGGATTTTCATAAATCACTTACAACAATTTCATTCTTTGTAGCTGGGCCTCTTGATCGAGGAGCAGTCTGAGGCCAACTCAAAATGTGGTATCTTCATATATGTGACCCATACATGGATAACGTTGTGAGGTTTTGGATGCAAAGTATTCACAAGGCAGTTTGTGATGCGGAAGTAACATCAGAAGTTAAACACATCGTCAGCATTTAATGGCACATAGTTGTGTGGAATGGGGTGTCACCGTGGAGTTAACACATGCACAAGCAATACAAGGGGGCTGAATACAACGCACATTATGCTTACTCACAAAAATGTATTTGATTGTGTTGTTCACGTGGACTTGCCAAATTTCAACTATGAGATTCATGTATAACATGTAGTAGTAATGCAGCAAGGGTACCATTCTTACTCGGGTACCACAAAATGGCTCTGTACTCTATTCCTCTTTCCAGGAGTTATCATTGGTACCTCAGGGGCTGAAACAATTTACTCAGACTTTAATCGGTCCCCTGGCGGTCCCCTGATTAATGCGCCCGTGCTCCGCGTTTTCAACTTGGAGCGTCGAAAATTTACCAATTTTCAATGAACATCATTTTTCAATGAAGTTAAAACTGAACTCAATAGATATTTTTTATTATTTCTAATTTCCTTGCATAGGTACGCATGAGCTTTTTCTGCAACAGGGAGGCTTTGCGGACGTACATTTGGGAAAATGGGAGGTCACCTGAAAGGTATGTGAAAGCACACATTTACGTTAATGCTATGGCTTCTAAAGTCTAAACATGTTTGCCTGGGAGTCCCGTGACGCAGGCACGTGTGTACGTATCGCACTAGGTTGACGTAACCCCGCATCTCCCGAGGTTTCTGACGTTGGTAACTTGCGCATCTCCTCCCGGGAAGGTGCGGGCTGGTTTTGTGCTGCTCTGTTCGTCATTTTTAGGAGCGCCAGGGAAACTGCGGGATATCAGTTTTGCTTTAGTGCTGTAATAAACCTGATGATTTGAAACCATTATGCAGCGATATTTTGAACATTAGTGGTGCGTGGGAGTCTTGTCAGTGTCTATTCTTCTAATGTCTGCTTTGAAATATGGTAGGTATTGCAAGTAATGAGCATATTTTCTACGCCTACGTACGTTAGACCGCCATTGTATAATTATACGTGGTTACTCGTCTCACAATTTTAGTGGAATGTGTTTTTTTCGCCTAGAGATGGCTGATGTCTTTGTAGGACATGAGAAGAACAACATCGAATTACCCATGGTTCTGTACCTATTGAGACACTGGAAGAGTCTGAAAGAGCTACCAATTTAAGCTTAATTTGTACTGGTGTTTGGCAGGTAGCAGGCAGTGTATGATGCAGGGGCTGAGCTTTTTCTTCAAATCAGGGGCGACTTCTCCATTATGGTGGAGGAGCGTTGCCTCATAAAAAAATTGCCACCAAAGATAAAAAATAAAATTGTAATATAGTCCATCTATTACACATTTTATTTCTCAAACCCGCGTCCTGAGCCGAGCGTCAGGACCGTGCGTGGGGCTTCCTGATTCGAGCTGCCAGCCAGACATGCGCAACTTAAACCTCTCTAATCCTCTTGCCGCCTCTGGTGCAGGAAACCAGGGTTCGAGCCTCGAGGTCGCGTCCACATCATGTGATTCTGGGCAAATCACTTAATCTCCCCGTGCCTGAATGTGTAATGTACATACGGTGCTATGTAAAGCGCTCCAATACCTTCGGGTCGAGTTCGCGCTATATAAATATGCAACAAAAACAAAATAAAAACCCTACTGTCGGAAGACAGCTGGGTTAGAAACTGATTAGGGCTCGAGTGCCCTCGGGAGCGGCGAGATAGGCCGCTCCCTCCAATCCTGTGACAGCTCTCATTCAGCATGAGAGCAGTGCCAGGATTAGTTCCTGCACTAGAAAGAAGGTTAGTGGAATGGTTTCTTATTTTTGTACCCCCCGCCCACCACCCTCCTTACATGTCAGCCATCACTGCTACTAATTAATTTTTTTTTTGATGGTGAATGTACCCAATCTTTTAAAGTTAATCGAGGGGTCCGCCAGGGTGGTGTTCTCGCCGCCATTCTTTTTTAGGTCGATCCTCGGCAGCGCATGCACTGTCTCTCTCAGACATGCTGTAATCAGATTGTGTGGTGACACTCCGCCTATTGACTTTTTTTTGGTTTGTTGACTTGTCTTGTAGAATCTCTTTAATCCTAGTGGTTAATCTTTGTTGTAGTTCTTCCTTTTAGTTCTTTGGTAACGCCTACGCAGCACCGCCTAACTACTGGAAACTTACTACTGGTGGGATGAAGCATTTGCCTTGGAACTCTTTTGTTTTTGGTTGATTAAGTTGAACGTAAATGCTGTATATTTTTTGGATTGGTGGGATGAAGTCTTTTGTTTCCGTGTTTTGCAGCTGTTTTTTGGGGGTAAGTAAGTAAAAAATGTATTGTTTTTGATTAATTAAAACAATTACAAAGGTACATTCGAATAAAACGTTTTGACAAAATGACTTTTCGATCAGTGCTTTTTTTTAAACATCGGTGCACGCGTGCGTAAATTAAGAAGCACAGAGTGTCCAAAGTTCATTTTGCTTGGAGCCTGTGGGGAATTATACACTGGTTGTAGTACCAAGCATCTTTTGCTTGGATGCTACTAGAAATAAGAACTTAACAAGCTTCCCATTTAATTGTGGATCCATTGTGTTGAAGCATGCGATTGCTGCTTGTATCCGGGTACGTATGCCTCGTTCGTTAAAATGAGCTTTTAGCAGGCTGACCCTTTCCTCATTTAGCTTAATGCAGGAGCAAATTATGTGTTTGATGTCCTCCTTTCCAACTTTGCATAGCCGGCATGAGTTCCCGTAGTTCTTTCTCTGCCATGGTGGAAGATGAGGTATGGCTGGCAGGATTCCTAACCTGTGTTTTAGAAAGGTTTATTTAGACTTTCTAGAGTACCCTAGTTCAAAGTATGCCTGTGATCCAAACAATGTATAACTGGACAGAGGCATCCATGCATGGCTCCTGTGTGCAAAAGCGGCTTTGTCTTCTATGACAGAAAGTTTCTTGATAACCTTATTTGTGACGAGTTTAAAGTGCAAGTGCGATGTTGGGATTTCCCATAGGTCGGCTATTCTCGTTATGGTGAGCGATTCCTTCAAATAGGCTTTAGCCGGTGAGTTAGATGTGCTGCACAATTTCTGCCAGAGCTGGTGGTTTAGTGTATTTGTGGCAGAGTTTTTAATTGTGTGCCAGCACTTGATATACGAGCCCCGCCTTGCGAGGAGTTGCTTTGTTAAACCAAGCTCGAGATGAATCTGTGCTGGCGACGTATAAGGCGGTAGGTTTAACATTACTCAGTATGCTTTTGCCATGGTGGTATCCAGCAGGAAAGTGTTCCTGCCTCTCAAAACCTCGCTGCCATATGTAACTGATGACGAGATTTTTGCTTGTGCAACACGGAGAAGTGGGGCGAATGTTGGTCTTGTCAGTTTTGTTTTAAGTTGTCTAAGCGTGGTCGCGATCATCATTCCTTTCCTCTTGAGGGCATTGAGCTGACTCGTGAATTGGCTCCCCTTGTCGATCATGACACCTAGGTACTTATACACATCGGAGTTGGTAATTGCAGTTTTTCCTAGTAACCATTAGTGGGACCGTCTTTTTCTGTTTATTGTCAGCGTTTTAGTTTTGTCAATGTTGACTTCCAAATAATTCTTGTCGGCATACCTATGCAATGTGTTGAGTAGCCGTTGTTGACCTACTTGAGTGTGGCTAGTTAGAACAACATCGTCCACATAAGACATGCTGGGAATGGGTTTTCCTTCTATTCGGGGGGGCGTGCGCATTGCAAGCAGTAAGTGCTCTTATCAAGTCTGCTGTGTAAAGGTTAAAGAGAAAGGGTGCGAGAACGCACCCCTGCTTAAGGCCTTTAGTGGTTTGTATACGCCTTGACAGATGGGAGCCATTACCGAGCCTGACCTGTATCCACGTATTGGAATGTAATTTTTTTAGAAGGTTCAGGAGGGACGGAGGAATCCCTCTGTGAGCCAGCTTCTTCCAAAGGTTAGCTCGGTTAACATTATCAAACGCCGCCTTAAAATCCACAAAGCAAAAGTGGAGAGTTTGTTTGGTTAAAATTGCTTTGTCGATAAGTAATGACATGGTTAAAAGGTTGGTTGTTGTTCCTGTATCCCTAAAGAATCCTGTTTGACTGGGTGGGATTATGTTTAGCTCTTTTGCCCATTCCTGTAATTCAATAAGTAGGTTCCCCGCAAAGTATTTTGCCTCTACATCTAGTAGTGCAATTTGGCGGTAGTTTTTAGGTAGTGTTTTGTCCCCCGCTTTATAAATTGGTGATATAATGGAGCTCTTCCATGATGCGGGCAAACACCCAGTTTGCCTAGCTAAACTGAAGATAGGAACTAGGGATTCTGACCAGTATTCTGGGTCTTTCTTAAAAGAGCTGTCGGGATACCATTCGGCCTGGGTGCACCATCCTTCCTCCCTTTACGTATTTGTTCCCTGATCGAGTCGGCGTCGATCTCAATTTCCTCGGTCTCATCAGTCGTCGTGGTATGAAATCGAGATACAGGCTGTTCATCCCTGCTGGTGGTTAATCCAAAAGCCTGGTGATTAAAGTGTTGTTCTAGAAAAGATGTCCAGCTGTTTTCTGTTATGTGTGATGTTAGACCACCATGTGCAGGTTGTAGGAATTTGTTTATCATTGCCCAAAAATGTGCACTGTTATTTCCTTTGCAATCATGATGGAGTTTAGCCCAGAGTTCATTTTCTTGTGATTTTCTTATATCCCATTTCAATTTCCTAAGTTCAGTTTTTCCTTTCGGAGCTGTTGATGTAGAACCTTATCCCCCGGCCATAGCCTTAATGTCCCTAGCGATTTGTTTATGGCTTTTTTGAGGCTTTTCAGGCTCGCCCTTTGCGCGCTCGTGGCCTTCCCTGCAACTGTTGAATCATTGGGCAGGGAGTGCCGAACTACAGTTGAGTAGGAATTTGAAAACATGGCCGTAAAGGTTTCCCAGATGTATATGTGGTTTACCGTAGTTTGATTAAGCTCATTTAATTGCTGTTTTGCTGCCATGAGCACTTCCCTAGAATTTGCTATAGATGATTTGATTCTTTTGAGGTTAATTGTGTGGCATGCATGCATTTCGACTGGATTTGGAATTGATTTATCCGGTAGTGTGTGAATTGAAATTTCCTGAGGCTGATGGTCACTGTCCCCTTTATCTCCTAGGCAGTAGCCTTTTGTATTTTGGAAAAATGAAAGAGACACTAGGTTGTAGTCAATTGTGGAGGTCACATGGCCAGAGTTAAATGAAGCGGACGGTGGAGAATCGCCCACAAATCTGCCATTTAAAACCCTTAGGGCAATGTTCTCTAAATCATTTAGCAACTCCTGGATGCCCTTAATTATTTTTCCTTGGGGGCTATACAGTTGATTCGGAATGTTCCAATGAAAAGATTTTGCTTAGATATCTTCATTTGGGGTGGTATCTATTAAGTGTCAATTGAAGTCACCTGACAGAATTAAATTTGGAGTGGTGTGTGTACTCATCAGGTGGTAGAGGTGTTCAATCAGTGTCTTTGAGTCCTGAATTTTCTTTTTCGCATTGATGTACATATTAATTAGCAGTACCTCCTCCTTTTTCCCGCAGAGGTTTAGTTGAACCTTTATGGTGTTTACAGCTGGGAGTAGAGGAGGTAATTCCTGCACACTATGAATTTTTGTTATTTTGATGTAAGTAGCCAGGCCACCCGATAGACGGCTGTAGTTGCTTTTCCTTAAGGCAGGAGTGTGGAAACAGGTGTATCCCTCTATTTGCAGAGGCTCCTCTTGCCATGTTTCCTGCAATAGGATGATGTCAAATGTCTTTATATAACCAAGGAATCCAACGTCTGCCGCCTTGTTGTTTTGCCCGTTGGTGTTCCATGAGCATATCCTCAGAGATAATATACTTGACTTTCCACCATGTTCGTTAGATTTCTATGTCAGTGTAAGTGACCAGATGTGTTCATGGTTCTAGTGATCCGGAGGTGAAGAGGGGCAGTTACATCATTATCTGCTGTGCTCGTTTGTGTATTCGATGTATGTTCTTTTTGTGGTGACCGTCCTCAAGCTCCCCTGAGTATGGACAAAGTTTTATGGCTTTTGCGAGTTAATCGTTCTCTCGTTATGTTTAGAAAAGGGAATGGACATCCAGTATTGTAAAACACTGTGGATTGGATCCCCCAAGCGTTAAAGATTTCCTGTTTTTCCAGGACTTTATTTTCTATTTGGGTGGTCCTCCAGGTGGCTTTGGTGGATTCCATTCCTTGTGTATTGTCCTACCTAACAAATTCTATTGAGAGAAGATCAGCAGAGTGTATGCCTTTCAATGCTGGTATTGTGCCTAGGAATTGAAGAATATTCCCTCTGTTCAAAATATCAAAGGGTCCTTTTGATTCGTATTCTGGAGCGAAAATAGTGATGGCAGAGTTTCTTGCTTGGTCAGTTAGAATTTTTTTTTTACAGGGTTTGGCGCCAAGTGTTTTTCTGTAAAGCAGTTTGTGGGTTGCTCAGTCGATACAATGGAGATATCAGGAATGAAGAGCTCTTGATGCCTAGGGCCTGTAGTGCCTTCTAGGCCTCGATCTGAATTTAAAGACCCAAGTGCCCAATTTTAACAGTCATTACATACTCTAATTGCATTATCGTTTATTTGGTTTACTTCTCCTGATGCCTTAGCTGGGCCCTGACTGATCGTGTGAGCTGGCTGCTCGGTTTGCACAGTTGGTGTGTTAGGATCGGCGCCCAGTAGAGGTGCTAAATGTAATGGAGCGGTTGAGTTCAACTCCTGGCTTGAACAATGGTTCAGGGTGGGCTCCCTTGCCCCAATTGGTTGTGATGTTCTGCTGTTGATGCTGTCGTCCTGTTTCAGTTTGGCTTTAGGTATTCTATTTCCTTTAGAGTCAGTTTGACCACTGAGTGAAACCCATTCTGCCCCTGACGGTGGTGTTTCAACTTTTGTCCTATTTGTGTTATCCTTGTTTCCCATAGAGTGGGCTCCCCTCGGCTGATTTGGCATTCCCTCAGCTTCGGGGACATGAGCTATTGTTGTTTGTTCTTGCGTTTGCTGCTGTGGTTGTTTTGTTGTAAATAACGGATACACTTTTGTGAGGCTAGGAGATGCTATTTTATTTCGTCCTTTTCTCCTGAGTTGGCGGCGGCGCTTGGCGTTCTGCTTTGGTGTTTTCTCCCTAGGTAACAGAATGGTCCCAGTAGGCGGACTGCTTTCATGACAAATCGAGAGGCTAGTGCCAGGAGTATTTTCTTCAATAGGATCCCTGTTCCGTGGTTCATTAGACACTGCTTTATTTGTGATTGCCTTTGATTTCTCTATGATTGGGCCCTTTGGCAGGCCAACTATGAGAGTAGAGACAATTGAGGGAAGTGATGATAATTTGTCGATAATGGGTCTGCAACTGCAGATCGGTTTTGCTTTCTGCTGGGCTCTGCTGATTAAAAGGTTTAGCTGGCCTAGTTTTTCCTCTATTCCCCCCACAAAGAGGGCCAGAGTATCTAATAGTGACAACTGCAGATCCATTTTGTCTGACTGGTAATGTAATACGTCAACAGTCCGTTGCATTGTATTTAGCAGAATGTCCCATGTATTTGATGCCTGCTTCCCAGGTTGGATTGGTGTACCTGATGTCAGAGTAGGAATTGAAGAGTTTTTGCGTGAGATTGAATTGCGGGACACGATTTCTTTAACTTTTCCTTGTGTCACATCATGACTTGTACTGATATTGGGTATGGCCGGTGGTTGTTTTTCGGGAGTCTCCAGTGCGTAGGATGCTATTAGGTCCGCCCACTCCTGTGATACCAGGTAGGAGGGAAGATCCTGCCCACCTCCCCTGGAGACCGGGAATCCAATAAGCTTTCAGAGGACTCTTTGGAAATGTCGTGGTCGCCCCCTGTTTCCGCACCTGGTAACAATTGGGCTAATTTAATGGCCTGATGTAGTTTAAGGTCGTGAGGGGATTTGTGGGGGTTTGCTTGAGACAAGACTTTAGAGTGGTAATCAGGTTCTGGTGATTTATTCAGTTTATGTCCACTTGAGACCTCCTGCCCTGGGTTTATGGCCTTACCGGTCTTTATTGTAGGCTCTTGTAGGCTCTTGTACATTTTGTGCTTCCTTCCGTAATTTGAGATCGGTTAAGCCAGTTAAGGCATTGCTGATTTGGGAGGAAATGGACAGGGGTCAGCAAGTGGTGAGTTCATTGGCACACCATTCCACCTCCCCCTCTTGAAAGGCAGGCGTCCTGTTGATTTTGTTTGTTTTGTGTTCACAAGTTTTTTTTGGTGATGGCATGGTGGCCGCAGGTTGGGCCACTAAAGCTCCCACTGTGACTTGTGCCACGACTGGTATAGTCGGCGATTACTGGGGGAAAAGGGGGAGGAGCGGTTCTTGAAGGCCCTGGATTTTGCCACTGGTGGAGAATATGGATGATGCTGGATCTTTTAGAAATTGGAATTTTGTAGAGATTTTTGGTTGCTATAGGTGGGGTCGGCAGCTTCCGGGATTTAGTGCTGGGTTGCTGGAGGCCTCTGCTTCGTATCCTTCCTTCTCGGCTGTTACCAGAATTGCTTTTGGTTTTTCCTTCCGCTTGGCTTTACGCACAACAACCTCGGGCTGCCCCCTTTTTCTGCCCAACCTCATATTTAGAGTGTTCTTGGTCCTTAGGCGGCCCTATTTTCCTGCCTTTCTTTTCCCCTTGAGGTGCTCCTTCCAATCCTCTTTCCAGTACTCAGGAACCAAACAAAAGAATATTCCTTATGTGCGTTGGAGGCGGTGCTGCCGGCTCCTGCTGTGCGCCTCAGTAAAGGGGAAGTTGGCCGCCGATGGATTTCACTGTTGGGGTTAAGGAAAACCAGTTTTTGGGGGGGGTAAAGTGAACTTTAAACAAAAGGGCTGTGTTGCCTAAATTGAACGTGGATGCAGTTTAATTTTTGGACCGGTGAGATTAAGTGTTTAGTTTCTACTTTTTGGAACTGTTTTGTTTTTGGTTAAAATGAACTTTAAAAGAAAGCGCTATCCGCTGTTTCTTCTAGGAATATGTTATAGCATTATTGAAAGCTGTAACAGTATTATAGATTATTTGGTGCATTTATTTACGTTTCAGTAAATGGTTTTTTCGTTCAGTGTTGTATCTGTAATGTTCTCTTTACATGTGTTGGCAGCTTTAGCAGTGATCTACAGTTTGTTTGCGAGCTTTGACATCCTGCTGCTTCTGGCAGTTTAGTCGATGTGTATCCCACAGATGCTGCAGACAGAAAGATAACAATCTTTACTACAAGCCTGATTTGTTCTTTATTATCCCGTCCCTGTTTCCTACAGAACATGCTAATGGTTCACACTACTGCAGACTTACAGGCGCACTTTTCTTTGCTTGTAAACAAGTGTGATCACCTTATAATTTGCTTTTACTGGAATTGCAGCAAACAGGCAACTTTAATTTTTATCATTAAAATCTTTTTGAAACAAAGTCATGTTGCTTTTATTTTAGGGGGGAACTCTCGTTTTTGTATAGCCACAAACATAGCTTTGATATTCCTGCATACTTTTGTGCAGCAGATACATGCACTATACATTATTAAAATGTATAACTTTAGCCTGCACCTAGTATATATATGGAAACGATTATTAGGTCTTGCCTAGGCAGCGCGCATGCGCTGGTCTAGGAGGGCCTTTAGCCTTCGGGCTGCTCCTTTTCAAGCACACTCGTGCTTGTGGTGGCATCCACCTTGCGGGAGCGAGCAGCGGCACACGTGGTAATTGAAAACATATGACTCTCGCGCTGCAGCTGCTCGCTCCCGCAAGGCGGATGCCAGCACAAGTGCATTTGCCTGCTCTTTCACAGCCGCGGGGCCGCGCCACACTCCCTCACGCTTGTTCATTATTTTCATGTGCCACCAAGAACTTCTTTCGAGAGTCTACTTTCCATTATTTTTTTTGATGTGCCGCCAAGCAGTTCCAGCGCAGCACACTGTGCTTAAAATGCTCTTGCAGCACCCGTTTCATGAGTGCTGCTCTTTTTCTTTTCAGTACGAGGTTCTTTTCAAAACAACCTAGCCTTCTTTTTCAGCCGAGGGCTTGTTTTTCTTATTGCTTGTTTTGAACTCGCTTTCCCTTCTTAATGTCTTTGATTTAAGCAATTCACGAGCTGTTTGAATTTGTTTGCTCTTTTTTTTCACTTTGCTTGTTTTTTTTTCTTGTTCCTAAGGCAATACTTGTTAATTAGCGTTAGCGCGTTTACTTGGAATCACTCTGGACTCCGTCCACGGCTTGTGGTCGCGCACGCACCACTCGTGCGATGCTGCAGCTGCATTCCTTTTACAGCGATCGCACCACTCGAGGGACGCCCCCCTTAACCCTGTAACCAGACCTGTGGCTGCCTCTTCTCCAGCTGCCCAAACCAGTGCCCCCTGCCTCCCGCACACCTCTCTCTGGATACGTCTGCCTTCATGAGCCCTGTTAGACCTGGCATCATTGGCATGAGTCTCTCCTCCATTTTTTTCTGTTTGCCTCCTCAGTTTACGATGTTTTTGCTGGAATATTGCTTTGGGCACTGTGCCACTGCTGATCAGTGCCACAGTGCAAGTGCTCCCTATGTTAAATTATTACATTGATTGGTGTTACCATGATTGGCTTGGTTGACTTACTGTTCAGACCCTAGTCTAGTGCACTGCGTGTGCCAAGGGCATGTAAGTTAACTGCTGCTGGTGGGCTTGCAGCACTGGTTGTGCCAACCACAGAAGCAGCGTGTAAAATGTGTCTCAGGCCTGCCACCGCAGCGCCTGTGTGCAGTCCCTGACTGCCATGTCGACTTGGCAAGGAAACCTACTTGCCAGTCTCTAAACCTTCACTTTGCCACATTTCAGACACCTCTATGGTAGGCCCTAGGGCAGGGTGCATTGCTAAAAGGTAGGTCATGCCCTGATGTGTGTGGCATGACCTAATAGTGAATTACAGCCATTTTCGTTTTTTACTATTGACGGGCTACCTGCCTCCAATAGGCCAGACTGGGCAGACTGATTATTAACTCCATTATAATCTATCTGACTCAGGGAGCATGGTAGCAAGTCGAGTTTAGTATCCCTGAACTCAGAATTTAATAACACACCCTTTAGGATGGATGGTTTTTAAATTCTTTGTTTGAAAATAGCCCTTTTAGAAAGTGGCTATTTTCTTGTCCAACTATCCACCGGTCTCTGCTGGTTTGGTGTGTGTGTCAGGGGCTGGGTGGCTCCAGAGGTCTGAATGAGTCAGTGTGGGGTGAATGAGGCATTTACACATAGAGTGAGGGAAGAGTAGCCTGCCCTGCCTGACACAATACTGGCTCCACCTCCTGCTGGGCGACTGATAGCCCTGCTCCTGCCAGTGACAATACTGGCTCCGCCTCCTGCTGGGCGGCTGAGGACTCTGCCCTGCTCAGTGAATAGGCCAGGTGCCTCTGCCTGGCAACACCCACAACGAACCTGAGATGGGGGGAATTTCCCTGCTTGGACAAAGGGAACAAAGGAGAAAAGGGGTATAAGAGAAGGACCCCTGAACCAAAGACTGAGATCACTTCTGACAAGGAAACCTGTACCAAGGACAAGAAGCCTGCTGATCTAAGGACTTGCCTCCCCTTTCTGCCAGAGTGCTGTTTTGCTGTGGAGGAACCTGAAAGCTGCTTCTTTATTTTTGCCAAGCAACAAGGAGAGAGGAACTTGGTGTGTACTCTCTAAAAGCTTGCTAGAAAATCTCCAAGGGCTGGAAGAGTGCCAGTCTCCTGTTGAAGTCACAGGGCCAAAGGACTTCACCATCTACTGAAGTGCTGAATTGCTGGAAAGTGTTGTTTCCAGTACACAAGGGAAAATCTGCAGTCTCGACGCCGCCGACGCCGCCGAATCCAGCTCGACATCGTGAGTAACGGCTCCAGTGTCCCGAGCCTTCGACGCCGGCCGCCGGGCCCGATCGACGCCAGCAGCAACGCCAGTGAGCAGTGGGTATCGGCCCCAGTTCCAAGTGACCCCGTCTCGACGCCGGTGAGGAGTGAGTATCGGCTCCACCTCCAAGCGACCCCGTCCCGACGTCGCTGCTGATCGCATCGACTCGACGCCCTTCTCGACGCTGTGAGCGCTGCTCCGGCCCGACATCCCTCGACGCCGCTGCGGATCGACCCGACTCGACGCCGACATCTCGACGCCGTGGATCATCGTTTCCTTCATTTCTCAAGGTACTGTGTTTGTGGGGTCTGTTGCAACTCCAGGCTCGACGTAGCGCTCCTCGCGGTCGACGCCGAACCTTGGGAATATTGTAGACTCGACGTCGTGTGACTCCTGTGGGGGTAACATTGTTGCCAAAGAACTGTGGTTCAGAAGAATACTTAATTTTGTTGCTAAAAGACTATTTGCCAAGAAGAAACCTTACTTGAACTATCATTTTTCCTTCCAAAGAGTATTTATTAAGACTGTGGTATATTTTTGTCATTATTTGGTCTTGTGCTAAGCCTTATATAAAAATACTATTTTTATAATAACTTCTGTGTCGTGTCCATCTGTAGTGTATTCACTTTATTACTGTATGTGAATCATAAATGCTTAACACACTGCCTCTGAGATAAGCCTGTCTGCTCTGCCAAGCTACCAAGGGGGTAGCAGGGGTTATCTGAGTGTGTAATCCCCTTTCCCTGACTAGAGTTGGTTGGTCCCTATTTGTCAGAAGTGTATACCTCTGCAACTAGAGACCGCCGGTTCTAACATTGGTGGTCAGCGGTGAGGATTGAACTTTGCATTTATGACTCATGGGCAGTGATTAGTATACGCTACATAGTGAAAGCAGACCATAACGCAGCCACAATCTGTTTTTGGTAGGATATTCTATTTTTGTTCTCCGCATTCCTGGAGCTTATTTTTTTTAAACACTGCCAGTTTTGACCATGGAGGATGCCGGAGCTGCTACACCTGCTGAGAGTGTTGTGGGGGAATTTGATAAAAAGTTGATAAATACCTACGGGAAAAAGGCACTACAGCAATTTTGCAAGCAGTTTAAAGTTCCCACCACAGGTCTCAGATTGAAAGAGGACTTCCTCAAAGTGCTGAAGGCCTGGTTAGAGGCCAGAAATCCCTCTGATCCGGTGGTGGTACCGGAAGAGGAAGAAGAGGAGGAAGAAGAGGAGGAAGAGCCCGCAGATGGGCCAGTGTCATCTCCCGGCAGTAGTGCTTCCTCTAGGAGCCTTTCCCCTGAAGAGTTAGAAGACAGGGAGAGGGAGAGGGGGTACAAGTTAGAAATGGCAAAACTTAAATTAGGAGGGCAGTTGGAATTAGAAAAAGCAAAGAGCCTGAGAGAAGCTGAAATGGAGAGCAAAAGATTAGATTTTGAGAGAGAGAAGTTAGCATTTGAACGTGAGAAGATGTTGAGGGAGATGGAACTTAAAGAAAAGAGTTTAGAGTTGAATCCCTCTGGTGGCAGCGCTCCATCTGTGCCTGCAGAAAGTAGGTTTTATTTTCCTAAAGATGTGATCAAAGATTACAGTAAGAATGAAGATATTAGCCAATGGTTTAAAGCGTATGAGTTAGCATTGTTGGCCCACCGGGTCCCTGAGAAAGATTGGGGAACGGGGTTGTGGAGCCGCTTTACAAATGAAGGGAAAGATACCTTGTTGAGCATGCCTGAAGAGGAAAGGGCGTCTTACACTCATATGAAAAATGCTTTAATGCTGAGATATGGCTTAACCCCAGAAAAGTACAGACAAACCTTTAGAGAATGTAAGAAGTTGCCTGGTACTACGTGGGTTGAATATGTGTCTTTTTTTTGCAGAGCCATGGATGGTTGGATAAAGGGTAGCAAGGTTGATAGTTATGATGCTCTTTATGATTTGTTTGCTCTGGGAGCACTTGTCTAATAACTGTTTTCCAGAGCTACGCCAGCACCTTGTTGATAGCAAGATATCTAACCCTAGAAAACTTGCTGAGGAGGCGGACCGCTGCGTCAGTACCAGGGTCCACAAGGGTCCAGTGGGAGACTCAGCCAAAGGTGGGCAGGGTCCCCAGCAGAAGAGTGGGGGGGACAGGGGTAAACAGAGGGAGTTTCAGAAAGGGCCCCAAAGTAATCCCCAAGGGAACCAAGGGAAGGGTTCCCAGCCTCCCCCTGGAAAGAAGCCAGAGGCCCCGACAGGTAAACCTGTTCCAAGGGGCCCCATGACCTGCTATGTTTGTAAGCAGGTGGGACACCGTTATTATGATCCCCAGTGTCCCATGAAGGATTCCAATGCACCGCCGCGTGCAGCCCCGTCAGGTAGCGAGTGTAGCCCTGGGAGGGAATGAGATGGGTGCCCCCGGTGGGTGGGGTCCCGCAGAAATGTCCCTGGTCTCTTTAGGAGACGTGGAAATGGTCCCTCCAACCCCTCTGCCTAGTAACACTAAGAAATATAGGCAGTGGGTGACCATTAATGGCCAGAGGGTGGAAGCTCTCAGAGACACCGGAGCAAGTGTGACAGCTGTCAAGTGTCACTTGGTGTCCAGAGAGCAGGTGGTCCCTCATGCATTCTACCCCGTTGTAGCTGCTGACAACTCACAGAGTCAGTGTGAGGTAGCTCAAGTTCCTTTTGAGTGGAGGGTGGTCTCAGGTACTCTTCAGGTTGCTGTGAGGCCCGCCATGCCTGTTGATTGTCTCCTGGGCAATGATTTGGAGGACTCCCCTTGGGCTAAGGTGGAGAGAAAATCGCATCTGGAAATGTTGGGTCTGCCTGAGTGGGTGTGTGCGACCACCCGGTCCATGTCAGTTAGTAAGGGTGTTGATGGGGCCCTGGAGCCTGAAAGTATGGCCCAGGTCCCAACCGTGAAGAGAAGAGGCAGGGGGCGCGGGAAACCGTCCCCCATCGTTCCCGCGGTCCAGGAGGGAGCAGACCCTGAGGGGGATGCCCTGGAACCGACAGGAGAACAAGTGGCCGAAATGGGAGACCTGCCCGAGCTGACCCATTGGCAGCAGGATGGTGGTCCCTCCAGGGAGGAATTTTGTGCTGAACAGAAAGTGTGCCCTTCTCTTGTGGGTGTGAGGCAGCAGGCCTCAGCCCAAACGACAGGTGATCAGTCAGGATCACATTGGATCTACTGGGAGAACGACCTCCTGTATAGCGAGCCTAAGGCTGCTGAGCCTGGGTCAGCCCGTGTGCTGGTGGTACCCCAGCGCTTCAGAGCCTTCCTACTGGGGTTGGCTCATGACGTTCCATTAGCTGGACATCTGGGGCAGGACAAGACCTATGACAGGCTTGTCACCCATTTTTATTGGCCCCATATGAGAAGGGATTCAGATATCCATTGTAGGACCTGTCAAACTTGCCAGGCAAGTGGGAAAATTGGGTGGAAGCAGAAGGCTCCCCTCCAACCTTTTCCCGTCGTCAGTACCCCCTTTGAGCGAGTGGGGATTGACATTGTGGGGCCACTGGACCCCAAGACAGCCATGGGCAACAGGTTTATCCTGGTCTTGGTGGACCATGCCACCCGGTACCCGGAAGCCATCCCTCTCCGCACAGTGACGGCCCCCGTTGTGGAACGGGCACTGATGGGTGTTTTCTCCCGCATGGGGTTCCCCAGAGAGGTGGTGTCAGACCGGGGCACCAACTTCATTTCTAATTATATGAAGTCTCTGTGGAAGGAGTGTGGGGTAACCTACAAGTTTACCACTCCTTACCACCCTCAAGGTAATGGGCTGGTTAAGAGATTCAACCGGACCCTCAAAGGCATGATCATGGGTCTTGAAGAACCAATGAGGCGTAAATGGGACGTCCTCTTGCCATGCCTGCTGTTTGCTTACCGTGAGGTGCCACAGAAGTCTCTAGGGTTCAGCCCATTTGAGCTTTTGTATGGTCACCCGGTAAGAGGACCTTTGAGTCTGGTTAAAGAAGGCTGGGAGCAATCTCCCAGGAAACCTCCCCAGGATGTATATAGCTACATGCTGGCCTTTAGGAACCAGACTCGACGCTTCAGAGATCTTGCTCAGGCAAATCTGGAGGCCAGCCAGGAAGAGATGAAGCAGTGGTACGATCAGAATGCCACTCTGGTTGAGCTTCAACCTGGTCAGAAAGTTTGGGTCATGGCCCCTGTGGAACCTTGTGCGCTCAAGGACGGGTGGACTGGACCATTTGAGGTTGTGGAGAAAAAGAGCAATGTCACCTACTTGGTGGACTTGAAGTCTCTCAGGAACCCCTTAAGGGTCCTGCATGTCAACCGGTTAAAGCCCCACTTAGAAAGGTCCGAAGTGGGCATGCTCCTTGCCACAGATGCTGGGATGGAGGAGGAGAGTGAGCCTCTTCCTGACCTCCTGTGTGCAAAAGAAAAAGATGGGTCAGTGGATGGTGTTGTCCTCTCTGACACACTGACCCCTGAGCAGCAGCAAGATTGTCGCCATCTGTTGGTACAATTCCCTGATCTGTTTTCCTTAATCCCTAGTGTCACTCAGTGGTGTGTCCATGATGTGGACACTGGGGACAGCACTCCTGTGAGGCACAAGGCCTACAGGGTGACTGAAAAGGTCAGAGCATATATCAAGGAGGAGGTCTCCAAGATGTTTGCCTTAGGGGTGGTTGAGTCCTCTAGCAGTCCTTGGGCCAGCCCAGTGGTCTTGGTCCCAAAGGCTGCAGCGCCTGGTGCTTCACCAGCACTTCGGTTCTGTGTGGATTACCGAGGACTCAATTCGGTCACCAAGACTGACGCGCACCCCATCCCCAGAGCTGATGAGCTCATCGATCGGTTGGGGGCTGCCCGGTACCTTAGTACGTTTGATCTAACGTCTGGGTACTGGCAGATCGCCTTGACTGATGGGGCAAAAGAGAGGTCTGCATTCTCCACACCAGATGGGCACTACCAGTTCCGTGTGATGCCCTTTGGGATGAAGAATGCCCCTGCCACATTCCAGAGGTTGGTTAACCAGGTATTGGCCGGGCTGGAAGATTTCAGCGCCGCCTACCTGGATGATATAGCAGTGTTCAGCGCCAGCTGGGAGGAACACTTGCGCCACCTCCAGGAAGTGTTGTTGGCCCTGCGCAGAGCAGGCCTCACAATCAAGGCCAGTAAGTGCCAGATTGGGCAGGGTTCAGTGGTGTACTTGGGGCACCAAGTAGGGAGCGGCAAGGTGGCCCCCCTGCAACCCAAGATAGATACCATCCTGGCTTGGGAACCGCCCAAAACCCAGACTCAGGTGAGAGCCTTCTTGGGTCTCACGGGTTACTACAGGAGGTTTGTCAAGGGGTATGGCAACATTGTGCACCCCTTGACCTCGCTGACTTCCAGGAAGCAGCCTAGACTTGTGATCTGGACTGACGCCTCTCAGCACGCCTTTGACACCCTGAAAACTGCAATGTGTACAGCACCGGTCCTCCAGGCACCCGACTTTTCAAAATAATTCATTGTTCAGACAGACGCTTCAGAGCATGGTGTGGGGGCTGTTCTAGCACAGATGAATGAGGAGGGCCGAGACTTACCTGTAGCCTTCATCAGCCGGAGGTTACTTCCCAGGGAACAAAGGTGGAGTGCGATAGAGCGTGAGGCATTTGCTGTGGTCTGGACGCTGAAGAAGCTAAGACCCTATCTGTTTGGAACTCACTTCCGGGTTCAGACAGACCACAGGCCCCTCAGATGGTTAATGCAGATGAGGGGTGAGAACCCAAAGCTGTTGAGGTGGTCCATTTCCCTACAGGGGATGGACTTTACGGTGGAACACCGCCCTGGTACAGATCACGCCAATGCTGATGGTCTGTCCAGATTTTTCCGCCTTAGTGATGAGGACTCCCTGGGTGAAGGGTAGTTGTCCCCACATTTCAGCTGAAGGGGACACGTGTTAGACCTGGCATCATTGGCATGAGTCTCTCCTCCATTTTTTTCTGTTTGCCTCCTCTGTTTACGATGTTTTTGCTGGAATATTGCTTTGGGCACTGTGCCACTGCTGATCAGTGCCACAGTGCAAGTGCTCCCTATGTTAAATTATTACATTGATTGGTGTTACCATGATTGGCTTGGTTGACTTACTGTTCAGACCCTAGTCTAGTGCACTGCGTGTGCCAAGGGCATGTAAGTTAACTGCTGCTAGTGGGCTTGCAGCACTGGTTGTGCCACCCACAGAAGCAGCGGGTAAAATGTGTCTCAGGCCTGCCACCGCAGCGCCTGCGTGCAGTCCCTGACTGCCATGTCGACTTGGCAAGGAAACCTACTTGCCAGTCTCTAAACCTTCACTTTGCCACATTTCAGACACCTCTATGGTAGGCCCTAGGGCAGGGTGCATTGCTGGTAAAAGGTAGGTCATGCCCTGATGTGTGTGGCATGACCTAATAGTGAATTACAGCCATTTTCGTTTTTCACTATTGAAGGGCTACCTGCCTCCAATAGGCCAGACTGGGCAGACTGATTATTAACTCCATTATAATCTATCTGACTCAGGGAGCATGGTAGCAAGTCGAGTTTAGTATCCCTGAACTCAGAATTTAATAACACACCCTTTATGATGGATGGTTTTTAAATTCTATATTTGAAAATAGCCCTTTTAGAAAGTGGCTATTTTCTTGTCCAACTATCCACCGGTCTCTGCTGGTTTGGTGTGTGTGTCAGGGGCTGGGTGGCTCCAGAGGTCTGAATGAGTCAGTGTGGGGTGAATGAGGCATTTACAAATAGAGTGAGGGAAGAGTAGCCTGCCCTGCCTGACACAATACTGGCTCCACCTCCTGCTGGGCGACTGATAGCCCTGCTCCTGCCAGTGACAATACTGGCTCCGCCTCCTGCTGGGCGGCTGAGGACTCTGCCCTGCTCAGTGAATAGGCCAGGTGCCTCTGCCTGGCAACACCCACAACAAACCTGAGATGGGGGGAATTTCCCTGCTTGGACAAAGGGAACAAAGGAGAAAAGGGGTATAAGAGAAGGACCCCGGAACCAAAGACTCAGATCACTTCTGACAAGGAAACCTGTACCAAGAACAAGAAGCCTGCTGATCTAAGGACTTGCCTCCCCTTTCTGCCAGAGTGCTGTTTTGCTGTGGAGGAACCTGAAAGCTGCTTCTTTATTTTTGCCAAGGAACAAGGAGAGAGGAACTTGGTGTGTACTCTCTAAAAGCTTGCTAGAAAATCTCCAAGGGCTGGAAGAGTGCCAGTCTCCTGTTGAAGTCACAGGGCCAAAGAACTTCACCATCTACTGAAGTGCTGAATTGCTGGAAAGTGTTGTTTCCAGTACACAAGGGAAAATCTGCAGTCTCGACGCCGCCGACGCCGCCGAATCCAGCTCGACATCGTGAGTAACGGCTCCAGTGTCCCGAGCCTTCAACGTCGGCCGCCGGGCCCGATCGACGCCAGCAGCAACGCCAGTGAGCAGTGGGTATCGGCCCCAGTTCCAAGTGACCCCGTCTCGACGCCGGTGAGGAGTGAGTATCGGCTCCACCTCCAAGCGACCCCGTCCCGACGCCGCTGCTGATCGCATCCACTCGACGCCCTTCTCGACGCCGTGAGCGCTGCTCCGGCCCGACATCCCTCGACGCCGCTGCGGATCGACCCGACTCCGAGGCACGATCGACGCCGACCTCGACGCCGACATCTCGACGCCGTGGATCATCGTTTCCTTCATTTCTCAAGGTACTGTGTTTGTGGGGTCTGTTGCAACTCCAGGCTCGATGTAGCGCTCCTCGCGGTCGACGCCGAACCTTGGGAATATTGTAGACTCGACGTCGTGTGACTCCTGTGGGGGTCACATTGTTGCCAAAGAACTGTGGTTCAGAAGAATACTTAATTTTGTTGCTAAAAGACTATTTGCCAAGAAGAAACCTTACTTGAACTATCATTTTTCCTTCCAAGGAGTATTTATTAAGACTGTGGTATATTTTTGTCGTTATTTGGTCTTGTGCTAAGCCTTATATAAAAATACTATTTTTATAATAACTTCTGTGTCGTGTCCGTCTGTAGTGTATTCACTTTATTACTGTATGTGGTCATAAATGCTTAGCACACTGCCTCTGAGATAAGCCTGTCTGCTCTGCCAAGCTACCAAGGGGGTAGCAGGGGTTATCTGAGTGTGTAATCCCCTTTCCCTGACTAGAGTTGGTTGGTCCCTAATTGTCAGAAGTATATACCTCTGCCAACTAGAGACCGCCAATTCTAACAAGCCCTCTGTGACATACCCGAAGAAAGCCCCCTCTCCTCCTCAGTCCGTGCTATTCTGAGGAGTCCAAACACTTTGCCCAGGATCACCGGACATAGCTCCACACTGTAACTGAATGCCACTCACAGTGCCCCAAGTCGACCTCTCCACCCCAAAGGCCTGTCGCCTCCCATTGCCTGCCACAACAACACTAAGCTCCTGATCCCCTCCGCAATTCGCAGTCCGAGAAACATTCTCCCCTTACAAGCGCCACCCCTGCACCGAGCCTTCTTGCACCCCCCTGCCATACGAACTTCCACACCATCCACCCATGCAAACCCGCACCCAAACCCAACCCACCCGCTGTCCTCGTGCATTAAATTACCCTGTAGTATGTCCCCTCCCTCCCCAGCTGGGCACATGTCTGTGGGCCTAGCCTGGCAAAAACATCCATCCTCTTGTGAATAGCGCCAAAACTGCTGCTCTGTGATTTCCCAGCACTGCACATACCTGACCCGCATTGATAACACCCTCCCCACCACACTCCAAAAACCACCCGATCGTGCCTACTCGTGTAACCACCTCCCCCTCACATAACACCCTGTCGGGTTCCCATGCAAACCATACTATCTGCAATGTAGACCGCAGGAACCACCGGCCTCAGAAGGATGAAAAGCTTAGGCATGAAGACCGGGCTTTGAACCGCCATCCAATGAGACAAGCTGCTCCCCGAACCCTCTCACCATACGGGTTGGAGCCAAAACAGCAATCACTTCTTGGGCAGAGGATTACACCTTTCCCCCTCACCCCACCATAGACACACTCCCACAACATCAAACAGTGTTCCAGCGACATACTCAGAAGCATCATGGTGCAAATTGGGAAACCTAGCCCCACACAAAAGGGGTCATTCGGGCTCGCTCACCATGCCTGCCTCTTCGCACAACCTGTGCCCGCCCTCCATACAGCCTCCGTTTCGAAGCCTTCCCATTAAGACTCCGCAATATCAGGCAATGTTTTGATTTATTCTGGCACAGCCCTCTCCCCACCAAACACACCCACCCCCATTTTATGTGTCTGCACAAATAGGTCAAGCCTAGCGGAGGCAACAAACATACTTCTCAGCGCTCTTCCGAGGTATGTGGCGCAATATTATTTAAGGCTCGCAGTGTGTGGGCATGTCAGTGGGGAATAATGTACTGCATTGCTAAACACTTGTAAGGTCCCAAAGGCGAGACCTACTGGCTATGCCAATGCTTGTCTATATATATAGCCGGCTCCTACCCTTGAGCGCAGGAAGAGCTTCACACGAACATTACTTCAAAATCCACTTTCATTTAAAATTAAACATTGCTACTATAGCTTCCAACCCCTGAACACACTCGCAACCAGGCAAACTACAGGCTAACCTTCCCAAATGTTATATATATTACCTACTGGCGGTCGCCAGTAGGTAGTTATAGTTAGGACCAAGTTTCCATAGGAAGAGCATTTTTTGTTTGGCTTATAACTTTGGAGTCGTTTGATGAACCTTCATGAAATTTTCCAAACTAATTCTTTGTTCATATCAGCTCTTTTGTTGAACGTGTGGGGGTGATTCGTACAGGGGGGCTGAGAAAAAAGGGGGGCCCCAAAACATCTTTTCTCCATATTAATTTCCATAGGAAACTTTAGACAAGGCTACAGGTCGAACGGGTGAATGTAATTAGCCCAGATTTGGCAGGGAGAAGGGTCTTGGTCTAGAAAGCACGCTTTTGATTATTTGGTGTAAATCCGTTCAGTAGTTTGTGAGAACTATCGAAATTTACAGATATCGATATTTGGGAATTCTGCCATCTGATTGGCTGAGGCGTTACGAGCATGAGCTTGCTGCTTATTGGTTGGGAGCTCTGCGAGCGTTTGCAACTAGGAAGTGTTGGCCGCCATTTTGTGATTCTGTTGAAGCGAGTAAGGGGAAAAAAAGTAGGAAAGAGGAGGGTAAGAGCACTGTATCCTCTGTGGGGTGTTTAGGGTGAGCTATAGAGGGGGTGCGAAGCGAAATACTCATACCTACCGGTCTGAAAGTGCTGGGTACGGAAATTAAGTGAGGTATTGCATAGAGTCTGATGCTGCTAAGGTGAGCTGCAGCGGGAGTCTTGATTAAAAGAGTGAGCCTAAACTGTGTGTCTTATTGTATGAAGTCATGTGCCCAGGCCGCTGCAGCACACCTGTGGAAGTAGTATCAGCATGTGTTTATACCTACTAGGACGAACTGCTGACTCCTACTGGTTTGAAAGTCCTGGGGTACGGAAAATATATGAGGTATTGTCTAGAGTCTCATGGTGCTAAGCTGAGGTGCTGTCGGAGTCGGGGATGAAAGCGTGAGTCCAAACTGTGTGTCACCTACTTGGAGGAACTTTGTTTCGAACATTGTAACTTGTGTATGGTGCTTAGGGGGTGTTATACAAGGAGTGCGAAGGTAAATTTGCTCGTATTAAATCAATACGGTATTTGTAAAGCGCAAACTACTCACCCCTATGGGTCTGAAGGCCCTCGAGGCCGACGTGGAACTTATGTGAGCTATTAAGTGAGCTATTGCCCAGAGTCACATGGTGCTGAGCTGAGGTGTCCAAAGGTGTCCTTCATAAGCATTTCCAAACCTACCCCAGTCAATGTGCCTAGGTCATTTCCACCACAATGCACAATCATGAGGTCAGGGTGTGGAAGATGCAAAGAGGTTTTAACCAAAGGTAGCAATTGGTGCCACGTCAATCTTCTCGGTGCAAACCATTTAATGTCCACATTTTGTAAACCTAGGTCTAAGTCAATACGTCTGTGTTCTGCATACCTCTTGCACCAGAAAATATAGCTATGTCCTACGATCCACACTAGAATTTTGAAGGTATGGCTGGAAGGTATGGAAAGATGTCTGTAGCTCATGCAGTTTCTTGGTAGAATAAGAGATATGTTTAAAGATGGGGAAATACTTTTATTTGCCATACAAAACGATACGTGATTGGGAGATGAAAAACATTCTTTTTTTAAAGTAGGGTGCACATTCGTTTTGTGGAAAAGCATCTTTGTGATTGGTTAAGAAAAAGCAGTGTCAATGTGTAGTACATATCATAGGATAAAATTTGCTCAACTCAACCACACCTGCTACTTGCATTTGGAAGGCACTGTTCGAACTTAAAACAATCGTGAACTTTTAACCAGCACGTGCCGTTAAATGTTCAAGAGAATGTTGCAAAAAAAACATTAAGTTTAAATAAATGGATGAACTTTTAACCTGCATGTGTTGTAAAATGTTGTAGAAAGTGTGTTGATAGAATACGTTGCACTTCTGACTTCTATGTGTTGTTCAATATTAAAAAACGGTTTATATGGAAAACTAAAAAGAAACCAATAGAGAAAAGTTTTGAAACCTAAAAGAATCAAGGAACTATTCTAATTTGTTCTTTACATGTATTTATGTGTGGAGCACCAAAATTATAGACACAACAGCACCAGGAAGAGGATGAAGCAGGAAGTGGTGGGACGGGGGAAGATGGGCAGAATGGCACACATGCACAATTAAGTACAGCACAAGCATAGACAAACAATGGCAAAAATGAAACACACCAACTAGGAGCACAAGTCACACAACCCACCAACATCACACCACTGAACGAGCATTGAAGTGAAAACCACGCTGCATTCATACAGGATGGTGGTTAGCCAAAATATCGAGTTTTAAATTTCGACCTACAATAATATCGTGTTTTTAATATCGTAGGTACAGAATATCGAAGTCAAGAATATCGATGGACAGAATATCGATCCCAAGGTAAGTAATATCGAAGTAAATAATATCGAAGTAATTAATATCGATGTAAGTAATATCGTAAGTAAAAATTTCGATGTCAATAATATCGATATTTATTTAGTGTAATGTCATTTAATATGTATTTTATTTGTATGTTAAAGATTATTGTAATGTATTTTAATACATTTAAAAATAAATGTTTAGAGATTTATAATTATTTTACATTTAATTTAGCGTTTTAGTATCAGAGCGGGTTGTGGGTTTATAGGGGAATAGGGTGGGAAGTAATTTAATTATAATTAATGAATTAATATGTATTGTTTAATTGGTATTTATGATTAATTAATTGGTAAGTAATTAATAATTGGTAATTAATTGATTAATTAATTGTTAATTAATTATTAATTGTACAATTATTTTATTAATTGGTTAATTATATACATTATAATTAGTTTATTATTAATATTTATTTATTGTTAATTAATTAATTGTTAATTAGTAATTAATTGGTAATTTAATTTTATTAAGTGATTAATTGATAATTAAATTAATTATGTGAATTTTAATGTGTAGTGGGTTGTGGGTTTATAGGGGAATAGGGTGGGAAGTAATGTAATTATAATTAATGAATTAATATGTATTGTTTCATTGGTATTTATGATTAATTAATTTGTAATCAATTAATAATTGGTAAATAATGTGATTAATAGATTAATTAATTTTTAATTAATTATTAATTGTAAAATTACTTTATTATTTTGTTAATTATATAAATTATAATTAGTTTATTAATAATATTTCTTTATTGTTATAGTTAATTAATTAATTGTTAATTAGTAATTAATTGGTGATTTAATTTTATTAAGTGATTAATTCATAATTAAATTAATTATGTGAATTTTTATGTGTAGTGTGTTGTGTGTTAAAGGGGGAATAGTGTGGGATGTAATTAAAATTTATTTATTTAAATATTTATTTTACATAATTGGTATTTAATAATATTTTTTTTTTTAAAACATTGTTAACATGCAATTTTTTTATAAGAAATTATTAAATTGGTTATAATGTTAATAGAATCACTATGATATCTAGTGCTTTCCCAACTGTTTTACTATCTGGAGTGGGAATAGTAATTTTTACCCCTACGCTATCCAGCGCTTTCCCTACTGTTGCACTCTCTGGAGTTGGAATAGTAATTTTTACCCCTACGCTATCCAGCGCTTTCCCTACTGTTGCACTCTTTGGAGTTGGAATAGTAATTTTTACCCCTACGCTATCCAACCTTTTCTCTACTGTTGCACTGTCTGGAGTGGGAATAGTAATTTTTACCCTTACGCTATCCAACACTTTCCCTACTATTGCACTCTCTGGAGTGGGAATAGTAATTTTTACCCCTACGCTATCCAACGTTTTCCCTACTGTTGCACTCTCTGGAGTTGGAATAGTAATTTTTACCCTTACGCTATCCAACACTTTCCCTACTATTGCATTCTCTGGAGTGGGAATAGTAAATTTGACCCTTACGCTATCCAACACTTTCCCTACTATTGCACTCTCTGGAGTTGGAATAGTAATTTTTACCCCTACGCTATCCAATGTTTTCCCTACTGTTGCACTCTTTGGAGTTGGAATAGTTATTTTTACCCCTATGCTATCCAACGTTTTCTATACTGTTGCACTCTCTGGAGTGGGAATAGTAAATGTTACCCTTACGCTATCCAACACTTTCCCTACTATTGCACTCTCTGGAGTGGGAATAGTAAATTTTACGCTTACGCTATCCAACACTTTCCCTACTATTGCACTCTCTGGAGTTGGAATAGTAATTTTTACCCCTATGCTATCCAACGTTTTCCCTACTGTTGCACTCTTTGGAGTTGGAATAGTTATTTGTACCCCTACGCTATCCAACGTTTTCCCTACTGTTGCACTGTCTGGAGTGGGAATAGTAATTTTTACCCTTACGCTATCCAACACTTTCCCTACTATTGCACTCTCTGGAGTGGGAATAGTAATTTTTACCATTACGCTATCCAACATTTTCCCTACTATTGCACTCTCTGGAGTTGGAATAGTAATTTTTACCCCTACGCTATCCAACACTTTCCCTACTGTTGCACTCTTTGGAGTTGGAATAGTAATTTTTACTCCTACGCTATCCAATGTTTTCCCTACTGTTGCACTCTCGGGAGTTGGAATAGATATTTTTACCCCTACGCTATCCAACATTTTCCTTACTGTTGTTTTTGTTGAAGTTGGACTAGTAGTTTTATTGTGTCTGATATTAAATATGTTTTGTAATATTTTAGCTATTGTAATATATAATTAATAATAAAAATTATTCAAATTAAAATTATTGATTATTATTTGCTATATGTAATTATTTAATATTTATTAATGTTATTGTTTTATGTGTATAGATGTATTGGTAATTTAAATAAATATTTAATAATTTATATGTTATAGAAATTATTATTAAAAGTAATTATTAAGTAAGTGTATATATTATATATTATATATATGTTTAATTAAAGTTTCATTTAATTATATATATTTATTATAAATTTTACATATTATACAATATATTTAATTATGTTTCTTTGATTTATAAGTATTATTTGGTTTATTTTACATATATTTTTAAACTAAAAAAAAAACGATATTTTTGAATTACGATATTTTTGACATCGATATTAAATTATCGATATTTTTGTACTTACCATGTTGTAGATAGGATGTCGATATTCTTGACCACGATATTTTTGTTGCGATATTTTTGTAGGTCGAATTTTTGTCTTTCGAAATTATGTCATACAATCATACAGGATGTGTACAAAGGCTGATCGTTGGTGTTGTGGGATGTCTGTGTCCGTGGTCATCATTGATGAGATGCCCAGCACGTGGCACATGGGCGAGTTCACTGTGTGTTATGTTGCCAAACAGCTGCTCATCCCTCCCACGAGCCCCCACACTTTTGTACGGTGCGCTGTTGTATCTTGTGCACTCGTACAGCACACCATTGTAATGCCGTTTCGCGCATGTCCTGCTACATTCAAACTACACCATCACAGTGCCGTTTGGAGGTGGTGCATGCCACTTTATAACATCGGCTGCTGCGGCCCTTGTGGCAGGCCACACCAGAACACAGAGACACACTTACCGCACTTCCTGTACACTGACATGTCCGAGACACCCCGTTCCCCTTGCCGAATAGGCACACCCCTGCACTGACCTGTGTACCCTGGACCAGCACACGCCGGTTGTGCATGCAGGAGGATGCGTGCGTAGCTACATGTCCAGGCTCACTGCCAACGCTGAGGTGACAGCACACTGTGATGTTTCAGGGCTCGTGCCTATCATGCTAAGACAATGACCCCTGGGACACACTTGCTCAGATGCTGGTTTGGGGGGCGTTGGCGGTCCTGGAGTTGTTGCGATGAGTCTTGTTGCCCTCATGGGTATCCCTGTATCATGGTCATTGACTCTATGGCACCTGTGGATGTTCTGGTGTGGCTCTTGGCTGTGTTCCCTTTCATGGTGCAGGTAGTCATCCTGCTTAACACCAGCAGAAAGCAGGTGTAAAATCCCTGGTGCTAACGTGGCTTATCGCCGGAATTTGTTTCGCATTGCAGTTGGTGTGAAAGTTGTGATGTGATTTTTTTTGTGTGCATAACAATATACGAACTAAGCAGTATATCTCGTCAAGATCCAGCACCTGACGCACTATTCCCAATCAATATAAATACAATGAGATTTCTTAATTGTTTATGTGTGTAAGTGCAGCCACTACCTCAGTGCAATTCAATACAAGATTTTAGTATTTAGAATAAATCGCAAAGGTGCACCTTGTGTCTTGCACGGGAACGGCTAGTCTGCATTTCATTATCAGCAATCAGCACTTAAATGGAAGTAAATTTGAGATAAATCTAACACACTATTCAGAAGTTGCTGCAAACTGCAGACATCACCAGTATTCCCGCGATAATTGCCCCAAAATTTAACACCATGGTGGACTCCATCAAATAACAGTAATAAGAACAAGAAAGAGTCACACAGCAGTTAAGAGAACAACCAAAAATATATATGTAAACGATAAACTAATAAACAAAATGTATCAAAAATAATACAAAACAACAAGGCGGAACACTCCTGTGGGGACCATGGATGTCGACGACAGAGCCTGAAAAATAATACACAAAATGAGGACGTGTGTAATGGGCATATCAAAGGAGAGAGACACAGAGAAACAGAGAAGGAAAAAAAAGCCAGAGAGAAAAAGAGAGGGAAGGAAAGAAAGGGAGTGAGAAAGGGAGAAGGAAGAGAGAGAGTTAGAGAGATAGAAGGAAAAGAAGGAAGAGAGAGAGAGAGAGGAAGAGAGAGAGAGAGAGAGAGAGCGAGAGAGAGAGAGACAGACAGACAGACAGACAGACACTGCTGCCCCTGCGCATCCATGAGCAAATAATTACCTGGTGACACCGGAGTGTGCAGCAGTGGGGACTCCACGTACCTGTCAAAACTCCGCGCATCCCAGATATGTCGCTGAGTCCTGAGTCATGAATGGCGGAGACCACATCAGCTTCTCCGCGGATCTCACATATGTCACTGAGTCCTGAGTCATGAATGGCGGAGACCACATCATCTTCTCCACGGCCCGGCAGATCTCACACATGTCGCTGAGTCCTGAGTCATCAATGGCGGAGACCACATCAGCTTCTCCACGGCCCGGCAGATCTCACACATGTAGCTGAGTCCTGAGTCATCAATGGCGGAGACCACATTAGCTTTTGGGGCTGCTAAGCCTGTGGAACTCAAGTCCGTGCCACGTGGCGGTAGGCCCCTGATGGTCATTTGAACTTCGGGTGGCACTAACCCTGTGCATCTGAAGTCCGCGCCAAGGGGTTTGTAGGCCACTGACGGCTATACAGATCAGGGTGCGACTAACCTTCTGCGCAACTTTTTAAAGACTCTTTATGGTTGAGACACGTGGAGCGTCCGCCATCTAGTCAGCACCGGCAATAAAGGATGTGACGTTGTCGATCTATTATATTTGCGTGGTCACATGGCCTGTGACGCATGTGCCGGATGGGTGTGGCCGTGAGATGTTGAGAACTAGACCACTGACCTGCACACCAACAGCGAGTACGCCTGCGACAGGTAGCTATGTGGGGCCAACGTCGGAATGTAATCGGAGTGGCGTGGCATGGCGTACGATGGAACAGGGCAGGGATAGCTACAATGACGCGGACGGCTCGTAGTACTGCGTCTGTGAGTCAAGCGGACGGGCCGCAGCTGTCCCTCTGCAAGCCTGGGTGCGAACTATTCATAACTCACACTATATAAGGATTGAAAAAACATTTTCTGATTCAATCCGTCAGCTGGCATTTGTCCGAGGCATTTGTGAAAACATATCGGAGTTCTTTCTGTGATAGATACCCCTTTGACGCTGCCTCTCCCCACATCAGCAGGTAATGCAGCTTTTTGCCACATTACCATCATACCCCCAACAACCTTCTTGGGCCTGGAAGTGTCCCTGTGCGGTTGGACAAAGAAGAATCTTAGTCATGTATAGATTTACATATAAAAAAAAATAATTTAAAGAAAAGAACAACAAATAAGACTGAAGGGAGTCTGGTGCTGTGGTCGCTGCCACGAAGTTGGGATCACTGCCATTCAGGACTCAGGACACAGTTACACATGTGGGATCAGCTTGTGTTAAAGAGGGTTAGTGGGACTACGTGTCGCCGGCCTTACATATCGAAATATGCCTCACTGATCGAAGGGAGTGTGGTGCTGTGGTCGGTGCCACGGACTTGGGGTCACTGCCATTCAGGACTCAGGACACAGTTACACATGTGGGATTGGCTTGTGTTAAAGAGGGTTAGTGGCACCAGAAGCATTGAGACTGTATGAGCCTGTGATGATGCTTGGTGTGGATGGGCCGGACTGGGAGCAATGTGTCTTGGCTACTGGACTGCGTCATGTGGAATCAGGACTCTATCTGAATTGTGAGGCCTGCTGACCGTAGTGTAGGCCAGAGGTAGCGGTGAGCAAGGGCCCACAGCCATATGCATACGTTGGTGGCCCCACCGGCCTGCGTAGTGCAGGTTCAGTGGCACCACGTGTCGCCGGTCTTCCTTATGCAAATACCCCTCACTAATCGAAGGGAGTGTGGGGCTGTGGTCGCTGTCACAAAGTTTGGGTCACTGACGGTCAGGACTCAGGACACAGTTACACATGTGGGATCAGCTTGTGTTGAACAGCGTTAGTGGCACCACTTGCTGTTGGCCTTACATATGAAAATATGCCTCACTGATCAGAGGGAGTCTGGTGCTGTGGTCGCTGCTACGGACTTGGGGTGACTGCCATTCAGGCCTCAGGACACAGTTACACATGTGAGATCAGCTTGTGTTAAAGAGGGTTAGTGGGACTACGTGTCGCCGGCCTTACATATCGGAATATGCCTCACTGATCGAAGGGAGTGTGGTGCTGTGGTCGGTGCCACGGACTTGGGGTCACTGCCATTCAGGACACAGTTACACATGTGGGATCGGCTTGTGTTAAAGAGGGTTAGTGGCACCAGAAGCATTGAGACTGTATGAGCCTGTGATGATGCTTGGTGTGGATGGGCCGGACTGGGAGCAATGTGTCTTGGCTACTGGACTGCGTCATGTGGAATCACGACTCTATCTGAATTGTGAGGCCTGCTGACCGTAGTGTAGGCCAGAAGTAGTGGTGAGCAAGGGCCCACAGCCACATGCATACATTGGTGGCCCACCGGCCTGCGTAGTGCAGGTTCAGTGGCACCACGTGTCGCCGGTCTTCCTTATGCAAATACCCCTCACAAATCGAAGGGAGTGTGGTGCTGTGGTCGCTGTAACACATGTGGGATCGGCTTGTGTTAAAGAGGGTTAGTGGGACTACGTGTTGCCGGCCTTGCATATGGATATATGTCTAACTGATCAAAGGGAGTATGCTGCTGTGGTCGATGCCACGGACTTGGGGGTCACTGCCATTCAGGACTCAGGACACAGTTACACATATGGGATCGGCTTGTGTTGGACAGTGTTAGTTGGCATCACGTGTCCAAAATTCAAATTGCGAGGTCTGCTGCCCGCAGTGTAGAATGCTGAGTGTTCGTTTGTACTTGAAAATGATTTTGGTGATTGTACTAAAGCTATAACTGATATACAAAATTTTCAAGAAGAAAGGATACTAAAAGGATATTATGGAGATTTGAGGCCTGTAATAGTTACTTGCCTAGTGGACTCTGTAGTTAATGAATGACGAAATAATTTTCATTGTGAGCCCTACTGAGTGCAGTGTAGGCGTATGATGAAAAGACGAAATAAGTATAGAATACACTCACGAAGTGTTGTATTTTCTGAGTACAATCTTGTTGTTAGAACTTAGCATTTAAAATTGGAATTGTGAGCTGTACTGTCTGCAGTGTAGACTGCTATTCCATGTTAGTTTGCATTTGGAGATTAATTTGGTCATTGTAGTAAAGCTATAACTGATATAAAAAAAAGTTCTTGAAGCGAGGATACTAAAAGGATAACAAGTAGGGTGTAGGGCTGTGATAGTTACTTGCCTACTGGAGTCTGTAGTTGCATATGGAAATACCCCTCACTGATCAAAGGGAGTGTGGTGCTGTGGTCGCTTGGCGCAGACTTGGCGTGACTGCTATTCAGGACTCAGGACACAGTTACACAGGTGGGATCGGCTTGTGTTAAAGAGGGTTAGTAGGACTACGTGTTGCCGGCCTTGCATATCGAAATATGCCTCACTGATCGAAGGGAGTGTGGTGCTGTAGTCGCTGCCACGGACTTGTTGTGACTGCCATTCAGGACTCAGGACACAGTTACACATGTGGGATCGGTTTGTGTTGAACAGAGTTATTGGCGCCACGTGTCGCCGCCGTTGCATTTGGAAATATGTCTAACTAATCAGAGGGAGTATGCTGCTATGGTCGCTGCCATGGACTTGGGGTCACTGCCATTCAGGACTCAAGACACATGTTCACATGTGGGATTGTTCGGCTTGCATTGAACAGGGTTAGTGGCACCACGTATCACGTCCGTTGCATATGGAAATATACCTCACTGATCAAAGGGAGTCTGGTGCTGTGGTTGTCTCATGGAGTTGGGGTCACTGCCATTCAGGACTCAGGACACAGTTACACATGTGGGATCGGCTTGTGTTGAACAGGGTTAGTTGGCACCATGTGTCGCCTGTCTTCCACAGTGTAGGCCGGACACAGCAGTCAGCAAAGGCCCACAGGCAGGTGACGTTGACTTGAGCTGCACAGATTGGGAGCATTTGGTCTTCTTAACCCATTATAGTCTCTTACACAATTTGAAAATGATTGGAGCAGTGCACTACCAAATATTTAGTTAAAGTCACACCAAGTGGTCAATTTTCTTTCCATAGAAAAAGTCTTTATTGTAGTTATCCAACAGA
Organism: Triturus cristatus; assembly: GCF_964204655.1. Lineage (NCBI taxonomy): Eukaryota > Metazoa > Chordata > Amphibia > Caudata > Salamandridae > Triturus > Triturus cristatus. Next base: position 1,027,060,172 of record NC_140588.1, on the reverse strand, counting down.
AATATGAAGAACGTCTCAGCCAACACGTTTCGTTCAAAGAATTGAACTTCGTCAGGGCTGAAAGGAGTATAAAAAGACATAAATATAAAAACATTGAAAAGAAAACATTAATAACAACACAGGACCAAAGAAAAATAACAAAATACATATATACACAATTACATATATAAATTAAACAATCAGATATGACAATTATTTGACTTACACACTGAACAATACATACAAATACATATATTTAAAGCATCTCCTAAAAAAAAACCACACATGCTGTTGTGTAGCACCATTGCATATGGGTATAAATATACCCATATATACAGAAAATATATCAAAAGCGACTTTTGCCGATACAGTATATATACAACATAAATGCAAACAACTATATAAAACCAAAAAGAAGGATGAAACCGGCCAGTATGGAGAAAAGGCTATTCACCCTATGCATCTCCAATGCGCATTGAACCTAATCTACCACCAGTTCTCAATCATGATCATGTACATATGAGCATTTCTCAAAGTGGTAAGTGCCGGAATAGTGACATAAAAACATGTACATTATTACATTTCATGAAGCAACAAATACGGACTTGTGGATATAATCCTATTAATCAATAGATTCTAGTATATTGTATATAAGAATCTAAATACTGTATGCTTATAATGGCTAAGCTTGCTATGTAAATTTTGATAAATACAGGCTGTGTATACAAAAACTAAGTAACCACCATATAAGTGGTATAATTTAAAACGGACTGACGTATATGATTCATGCATTGTACAGCCTATCAATGCAAATAGGCAAAACCCAAAATCCCGTATGAATGCTCACACCAAACTGATGGGTGAGCTGCTAATGTGAGGCATGAAGGACAACATAAGAAACTCCGTAAGTGAACCCAATGTAATGGAATGACAAGGATCAAAATTGTGAACAACTGCAAAACCATAGAAACACATACCGTGCTTGAGAATAAATCTTTATTCCACAATCGGTCCACTATCTGTATTATTGAGAATCAGGCTCTAGAAGAGCCAGTATGGTTAACGTGGTATTTTCATGTTATTTCATAATATTTGGCATGTCTGAGGTAGACGTCGATGCCTCCTTAATAAGGGCACAATAATGAATTCTGTTAAACGGAAAAAAGGCAAACGGAAAATATGATCAATAGATTGATTCAGACACATATTCTAATGAATAGGATGTGAGAAAAATCTAAAACAACACACCAATTATGACTAGCTAGGAGGAAGTAACCACTCAGGGAAACGTGTAAGGCCAGGAGAGTCATGTAATGGGCATTCAAAGCTAAAAATATATGTAATATTTATCTACGAAGAAATGGTAAATGCACAAGCAAATGTAGCTTTGAGAGTCGGTCATCTCGGCATAAAGATAAATATATAAAGGGTTGCACAATATTATGTCTGGCAATGATAAGCCCCGGAGTACCGCACAGATAATCAACTGGAATGCAACACGCCTCTAGTATGCCACATGTTATACGGGCAGTCCGGCACCAGATTTAAAAAGATTATACAAAAAATAAAAAAGAAGAAACACAGCCACACAGTGACATCAGCAAAGCAAGTCAGTGTAGCTGGGCCGGGATACGCTATCTATTCGGTGCGGACAGGTTCAAATACTCGCACCATACGCCGCTTACCTGGAGCCTGTAACGGTCCGTGCTCCTTTCTCAAACCGCCACCGGGTGTTTGGTCACGTCCTCCATTTGAAATGCACACCAATATTTGAAGGAAAAGAAAAAAAAATGTGAAGGCGCCGATATACGTGAATCCCAACCGGAGCGATGTGGATGTACGTCAATCGCACGGCCGTGTCTCACATCACCATGGAGACCCGGGGGTCAAAGAATAAAACTCGAAGAAAGACTTGTGTCCCGTAACCAAAATCAAAACCCCATGCCTAAGTCCGAATGAAAATTAAAAAAGTGGATATATTTATTTGCCAAAGAAACCACGCAAACCATATTAAAAAGAACCTACAATTTCAAGCGCAAATATATATATATCAGTGTGTCAACAGGTAACGCTTCACACTTAGCTCCATTACGAACGATATCAAACACCAAAAAACAATAACACGACAAGGGACCATCAGAAATGGCTGTGATTTCAACATTAAAAATATATATATCAGAGTAAGAATAATGGTATGAACAACATGTCATTTTGCTGTGAATTAATATTCAGAATCGGCATTACAAAAGCTCATTGAGCCATATGACCAGGAGATTGCACTGGAGGGGTGGTAACAATGTGAATAGACACATAAATGGGGATGTTAACAGGATAACAAAGAAAATGTTACCTGAATCAACAAGGGAATATATGCACATAACACGTCCCCTGTAAATGTTCCATGATAGCCAGGGCCAGGGCAAAAGGTGTAGGGAGCAAAGTTGTAATGCGCCACAGATAACATTCCGCCCCAAACGAGACCCCATTCAGAGCTTGATAATCTATCCCCTGCGCCACATGACAAAGACACAAACCTATTATGTGAGAAAATAATGGAAATCGTGGTCAGAGTTATGTCCTTTATCCACCGAGCGCAGTCTGCGTATCCATTTGGATTCTGTCTGTCTTAATATTAAGTCCCTATTGCCACCCCGTTTGTTCAGGGGAATATGGTCAATCCCACAAAAAAGGAAGGACTTATCCCCCATGTGTGCTCTATTGTAGTGGTCAGTCATGGGATATCGTGTGTCATTATTAATAAGAGCACGTCGATGTTCTTGAATACGTGTCTTGAGACATCGCACTGTACTCTCAACATAGACTTTCCCACATGGGCACTCAAGTGTGTAAACAACGTACTTGGTATTGCAATTGATGAAGTGCCTTACACAATTTGCGCCGCTACTAATCTTGAATTGTGAACCGTGTAACCCCAGTGTAGGGCGGAGGCAACGGTCAGGATGGGCGCACAGCCACGTGGCGTTGAGTTGAGCTACACAGTCAGTGTCACCTGGAGTACTCAGCGTGTGCGCATCCTGCGATGATACGTGATCCCGGCGGGCCGCACTAGGAGCAATGTCTTTTGTCTAATGAATTCTGCCTTGATGAGGCCATGTGGCGATGACTTATGGTGCAGTGAGTTAGTAGCACCTGAAGCACACAGCATGTGCACACCCTGCGATGATGCGTGGTCTGGGCGGGCCTCACTGGGAGCAACGTGACTTGCGAACTTGACTGCGACATCTGAAATCACCACTGCATCTGAATTGTGAGCCCTGCTGTCCGCAGTGTAGATCGAAGACAGTAGTCGGTACAGACATAAGTCTGCAGTGCTGTGCCGCTGGGTTCGCAGAAGGCCTGTGTCGAGGAGGCCCGTGGTTATGGCGGTAGCCACATGCCAGGGTGAGGGCTGCCGCTGTGACAGACTCGTTGGTCTTCCCACAAGTGGACCACGCCTAGGGCCTGGCCTATTTATTCATACTCCTACGCTTGAGTGGTGTTCTTTGGAGCAGCCCACTCCTCTTCCGCTTCCAGGGGGGGGACAACACAACTGCATGACCGAGATCTTCCCCACTGCCTGAGGTAACATGGTTGCGTCCACTGTGCACTACACTACAAGTCTCAATAGTATATCTCCACATGGAGAGGTTTGTGCTTTGCATAGTGAGGTCTGTGCAGCACATCAGCCTTACACTTGGCATTGTGTGCTTTATTGATGATGGGTGACTTGCCTCCTTCATATATAGTTGGTTGCCACATCTCTCAATATTCAGCTATTGTGTGGCTGAGGGGCATGGCATTTTGGGAAGGTCCGTTGTCCTATTTTGCACTGCCTCGGTAGTAGTAGGGGGGGTGGTGCAGGGGGGAGGTTCTGGTGGTGGCGGCACTGGGTTTTGTGGCCTTGTTGGGTGTCGGAGCTGCATGATCAGTAGCTCTATCATGTGTTGGTCTTTAGATGTAGCTGTGAGTTGGGTCCAATTCACAGAGTAGATAGTCGACCTCCTTACACCAGTTAAAGGTTGATGTTAATTTGTTACTGCTAACTCGGCTTATCGCCTGCTTTTTGGATCGCATTGCAGATTTGGCTGGTCGTTGAAAATATGGGGAAGTGGTGTTTTTGTGTATTTTTTTTGCACGGGAACGCCTACTTTTCATTTCATTAGCGTTAGTTGTGGCTCTCATTTGTGGCGATTTTGTTGGCGTAAGTTATCGATGGAAGAGTGGTGAGATTTGCAGTTTTCACCAAGTTGAGAATGGGATGGTAATTAAAAAACACAAGAAAAACCATAGGTTTAATGAACATTATAATTAGAAATTAGCATTTAAAAAACCTTTGAAATTCACTGAAAAAACCATAGGTTTCAGGCACGTTATAGTTAGAAATGAGCATTTAAAAAACCTTTGAAATTCACTGAAAAAACAATAGGTTTCAGGGATGTTATAGATAGTTGGACATTTCACTCATAGAAAACCATAGAAATTCCCCTATTATAGTTAGTTGAGCTAACTATAACTCGCGCCTCCGCAATGCACTGCTGATGACGTCACATATTACATAATTCATGACATGGTCAGTGACATCACTGATGACATCGCTGATGACATCATCGTCGTCAAAATCTGATGCACCTCATCAGACCCTAATATAACACTTGATACACCCACTCTAAAATACAGACTATAATTTTCAAAACCATGAACACACCAATACCAGTTAGTACATATCCACTCACTAATTTGTAGGTCTACACACACATCCATTCATTTAACCACACACTCACTCATACATACAGTAAGCCATCAATACAGCATTATCATATCCAGTCACATATCTATACAGACACTCACACACCGCCTCTCATTCATAGAGTTATTCACACACCTAGTCAGTAATGGAAATATTCAATCACACTTTCATTTACTCACCTGTACAGTTATACACATACCACGTCACTTGTTTAAACATATACTAACACATACTTACACTCTAATACAATAACTAATACAAGCACACACTGATCCATACAGGCACTCTCACAATCATTCACTCTCACATATAGGCATTTATACAGTCCATCACTCATATATACTGCCTTTCACATATGGAGTTACTCACACATGCACCACTGAGGCATCCATTCACTAGGGGTGGGTGGAATTTGCGAAATTGAGATTCGCAAATGATCGCGAAATTGCGCAAAATCTCCGCGAGCAAGCAGAACTTTCGCGAAGATGCGGAGATTGCTTTTCCTGCCCGTTCGTGATGTGTTTTTGCGTGCTCGTTGGGAAATATATCTCCAACTTGCCCATGCGGTCGCTAATGAACGTCGCCATCTTGCTCGCGATGCTTATTTCCTGTTCCAGGTCGAATTACGTGTTCGCGATCGCAATGACGTGTTCGCGATCGCAAACTCTCGCAGGATAGCACGACCGGCTACCAACAATCCAACATCTCGAGGCGCACGCGAACGGATAGGAAAACTCGTCGGCAAACGCAGGGACATGGTATGTCGTGACTGCGCGCACGAGAACGCATTTTTAAAGCGCGAACAAGAAAAATACTTCCGTTTTCGCGGCAGATTACGAAAGTTATGACATTTTTGCGCTCTGCGCGGAACGCGAAAATGTCAAAATATTGCAAATTCCGCAAGCGGAACAAAATTTGCCGCCCAGGCCTACCATTCACTCACCAAGACACTCATACACACACTCACCCAGCCATACAGACCTTCACAGATACAGACTTGAACACATATACCCAGTGAATTATCCACTCACACATCTATGCACAGAGTCACACCCCCCACCCTCCCACACAGACACTCAGGCACCCATACAGGTACTCAGACAAGCAATCAAGACAGGGGAAGAAGTTCTGTTTCAAACCTAGAGGATTTGAACCGATTCCTAATGTACAGACACTGCAAAATGGAAGGGATCCATATTTTAAGAGGCATGTTGTTGAAAAGACAATTAGTTGGGAAGTAGGTTCCGAAGGATGCCTATTTTTACAATCCCCATGGTTAAGGATTACCAACTTCATTTTCAGTTCACTAGGCAGAATGGACTTTACAAATTACCAACGTTATTAGCGAGAGAAAGGGTAATACGCATGGTTTTCTTAATTGGACGGTATTCTGTTTATGTCCCAGTATCAATTTCAATTATTGTACGAAAGCCTTCAGGTAAGACTGGGGTTCGTAGTGAATACAGAGAAATCGATCCTCATCCCTTCACACTCTCTAGACGTTAGGGTTCACAATAGGTATGGTCAACATGGTTCTGCTATCCTCTTCAATTGAGGCAAAATTTTGTGAGACATTACACTATCGCGATTTGTAACGTACAAGGCAAGGGCCCTTCGGGGAGGTATATGGTATGGACCCGAGATATCTCGCGATCAGAAGGGAAAGGAGGAACTGGTTTGGTGGTTAGAGAACTAACAGGCACATGCATCAAAGGGAAAAACGGTCGCAAACGGGCGGATTCTCAAAATCTGCCCCTTTGCGACCGGTATTTTTGCATTTGGGATGCATCATCCCAAATGCAAAAATCGCAATTCAAGGAATCTCTAAATTGTGATTACTTAAATTGCGATTGCATTTAAGGAATCCCAAATTGAGATTCCTTAAATGCAATGCATTAAAGTAAAAAAAATTGTGATTTCGCTAATAAGGGGAGCAAATTACCATGAAGTTGGACTTCATCGTAATTTGCAAAAACTTTGAAAAATTCACTTTTGTGCATTTTTCAAAGTTTCATGTTGCGCACACACATGCCCTTAGAGCATGTGTGTGTGCAACATATGTGCACAGATCAATTTCAGGGGTGCAATAGGGTGTCATTTTGACACCCTTGCACCCTTGAAATTGCATGAGCAATTTGCGAGTACCTACTGGTACTCGCAAATTGCTCATGCAATCTCCAATTCATTCCTATGGGCCTGGAGGCCCATAGGAATGAATGGGACGGCATTCCTTAATTGCGCCTTGCAATTTGCGAGTCGCAATTAAGGAATGTGTAGGAATCTTTAGCGATTCCTACATGCATAGGCTTTTGCAATTCCTTAATTGCGATTCCTTAATAATCGCAATTAAGGAATCGCAAAAGCCTACGTTGATGCATGTGCCAGTTAGATACCTGGTTTAGCCGGGCAATCTTTGGATATTCGCCAAACTTCATTCTGGAATTGGATACAAGTTTAACTGGTTGGGGTGCATGCGTTGAATGCTCAGAAAGATAGCATCAATTAAACTATTTGGAATTAAAAGCAGGTCTTTATTCTCACTCGAGTGTCAGACTGTTAGAAATGGGGGTCTCTAGATGGCAGAGGTTGGAACCTTTGTCCAAATAGGGACCCTTGTTTCTGGTCAGGGTAAGGGGATACACTTCTAAATAACCCCTGCTCACCCCCTTGGTAGCTTGGCACGAGCAGACAGGCTTATCTCAGAGGCAGTGTGTAAAGCATTTGTGAACCCATACAGTAATACAGTGAAAACACTACAAACGGACACCACACCAGTTTAGAAAAATAAGTAGTCTTTATCTAAACTAAAACAAGAACAAACAACATAAATCCACACCACAGTAATCAATATATGACTTTCAGATGGTAGAAATAGTTCAGTTCAAAGCAAATTGAAAATGTGACACTTTTCTCACAAAGTACGGGGAAAATATCAGAATGGGCCGCAGGGAAGATGATGCATCAGTTCCTAACAGTCAGGGGAGGTGATGCGTTGGTTCCTTGCTCCGGGGGAGGTGATGCGTTGGTTCCTTACTGCAGTGCAGGGGTGGTGATGTGTCGGTTTCTTACTGCATGGGGAGGTGATGTGTAGGTTTCTTACTGTGTCCCCCAATGATGCGACAAACTTGGCGCCACAATGCGAGGATCAGGAACGATGTGTGAACCCTTGCAGCCCCATAGCAGGCCTTGCGTCGAACTCAGTACTATGATCTTGGACTTCGGAGATCAGTGCACTCGATGCGGAAAGGAAATCTCCTACCCCAACTCTAAATGCAACCCAGGTCTATTCAGCCCAGCCTTGATTAATCAGGTTCACTGGAGCCACTGCTCGTCCCCAGCCCTTGTCATCCAAAGCCAGACATGCAATACACAAACCTAGCAGAGGCTCACTGGATGGTTAAGCAAGAAAATACCTACTTTCTAAAAGTGGTATTTTCAAACACAGAATGTAAAAATCACTCTCACTAAAATATGTATTTTAACATTCTGAGTTCAGGCATACTAAACTTTATTTTCCTAGCTTGGTCCCAGGGGTAGTTATGTTTATAAGATGTTATTAACAAACTCCCTATTCTGTCCTTATGGAAACAGGTAGCCTTGCAATAGGGAAACAGGAAATGTGCAGTAATTCACTATCAGCACATGCCACACACATAAGGGCATGTCCTAACTTTAACATACACTGCACCCTGCCCACAGGGGTACCTTCGGCCTACCCTTAGGGGTGACTACCATGTAAGAAAAGGGAAGGTTAGGGAATGGCAAGTGGGTGCACTTGCCAAGTTGACATGGCAGTACCAGACTGCACACAGGCTCTACAATGGCAGGCCGGAGTTAGATTTACAGGCTGCTTGTGTGGGTGGCACAATCAGTGCTACAAGCCCACTAGCAGCATTTGATTTACAGGCTCGGGCACACACATTGCACTGTAGTAGGGACTGACCAGTAAATCAAATCAGCCAGTCATGGAAACACCAATCCATAACAAAAATGTACAAATGGAGCACTTGCACTTTGACACTGAACAGCAGTGGCAAAGTGCCAAAGCAACCCCCTCCAGGTGGCGACTCACCCCCCCTTTCCTGCCCGCTTACCACCAAACTGCGTTCCTGTTAAACCTTAAATCACCACTGACAAAGTGGTTTGGTGCCTTAAAAGGTTGCAGTTTATTCAGCATCACATGTTTACACATTTGCAACAACGTTCATGGTCACACCATCTGTTCATTTAATTTCCATCCTAGACATTTTCATTTACTGGTTTTTGCCCTCGTTTTTGCTCACAGTATGGACCCAGCCTCCTCAATTTCCCGGGAGGGGAGGGACGCCGCGCCTTGGCCTCTGATTCACAGGTCTAGGCTTCAACTTGCTACCGACTTGGAGGCTGTCCGTCTGGACCTGCCCAGGCTGCAAGTGCCGTCCCACTCGCCCTGTACCCTTTCGGGGGCCCTCCCTGCTCCAAGGTGTCCCTGCCGTGTGGCATCCCAAGGACTTTACTTGAGCATCTACTCTATCTTTCCTGAGGCTGAGTCCTTGCATCTTTCTCCCTCGGTACCCCTGCCGTGAGGCATCCCAAGGGTCCTGCGGGAGCATCACATCTACTCTTTCTATGGCGGCACGCCGCCCCTTGGCTCCCTCAGTGCCCCTGCCATGAGGCATCACAAGGACACTGTGAGAGGCTTCCATATACCTTTTAGTAAGTTCTCTTTTTTTACTACCTTCCTTGTGTTTGTTCTGCCACGCTTCCTATGGTTTCCCGACCGGAGGGAACTCCCCCTACCCGGCCTCCCCTTTGCCCTCAGTTGAACCCCATCTGTTCCAGCACCCCTACAATGTTCAGTAGGACCATGTCCATTCCTAACTCTGTAAGGTGTACCTCGTCCTCCAGGTGATAACCCAGGGACCTCTATTTTATGAAACCATGTCTAACAAACCCCATTCCATTGGCCCTACAAATCTTTGCCATGGTGATATTGAGTTTCCTCTGGATTTCTCCACCGCCCCAAGTCCACTGCCCCTCCCCAGGCCTTCCGCACTATTATTTATGAAAAAATTACTTCCGCTGAGCGTATCAGGCGTGCCAAGGCTGTGATGCTTTTCTGCATACTTTGTCAGGATTATGGGACCAAGAGCGCCTACCTGAATTAAAACTACATCTCCTAGGAGGCATGCGGATGAGGAGGAGTCAGCGTCTACAAGACGACACTGCACTCACACGTGAGCTTGCGTAATTCTGGAGTTTCAGTTGTTGGAATCTTTTGGCGGCGGGAGAAGCGGCGAGCGAGAAGCCGCAGTTACAAGATCGGCAGAGCTAGTTTGCAGTCCCGTGTTTTGAAGCAGATCAAAGGGCGCATCACATCGGAGTGGTGAGTGCTGGCGTCCTGTTCGCACATAGCGAAGACTTTGTTTGACGGCATTTACACCGGACGGTCAACGCGTGTTATTTTTGGCAGAAGGGGCAGCAGTGAAGCTACCGCGGATGTCTCCTTCTATCTGTTATTTTCTTTTCCCCTACAAAGACTGGTTAATCGTTTCTGAGCATAGCGATGCTGAAACCGCATTGGAATTAGTAGGGAAAGATCGACTTTTGAATGGTGAGCCTTTTCATAAGGGTTATTTTTTTGGGGCGCAAATACTGGATTACAGGTAGAAAACAAGCACTGTGTTATTTGATTGGGATTTTCAGATAAGCAACTATTTCATTGGTGCTATCGTTCCCCCATATCCTGAACTAATTAATGTGGGCCTTATGACCTTTTCCTATTCAAGACTTTGTTTGATATTCATATATCTGATGCCCACAAGCAGAAACAGTGAGCAGGCCTGAGACATAGGAAAATAGGGTGTGTTGGGGCACACACATTCTGGGACTGTATAAGACGAAGTGAGAGTTGAAGTGTAATCTGTATGCTCTGTTTTATAGGATTATCCATCAGAACCGGATTGGTTGTTCTTAATTGGAGATATGCAAGGACGTGCCAGGCTTTGGTGGATAAGGTAGTTATGGACTTTAGTGAGACCTTACTGAGAGTAGTCATATATGTGTATATGTGTTTTGATCTATGTTGTTTTGTTTTGTAGGTTCTCATCCCTGCTGTTCCCTACCTTTCCCTTTCCTCACTTGATCGCCCTAACGCTCTGTGACTTTGTAGCCGGAGTTTGGGGATGTCAAGGGGTGGACACCTTATAGCATCATCCGGGCCCCTAGGAATACAGAACCTGATAGAATTACTCACCCAAGAAAGGTTACTCCTCCCGGTCCGGGTGAGGCTAATCATGGCGTCTATGGACAATGTGGTTCAGGCTTTGGCCTTGGTGCAACAGGAACTAGCAGCCTCTAGTCTAGAAACAGCTGCATTACGGGGATGGGGTTGACAAATTAACCAGGAATCCTTTTGATGTATCAGTCACTAGTACTCCCCAAATTCAAGTGACAGTACCCCCCCCCCGATTCCTTTAGGCAGTCCCGAGAGGCATGCCGGTGATCCACTAAAGATACAAGTGTTTTTAACACAAATCTTGCCTCATTTTACTTGTAAACCCATGTCTTTCCCCGACAACCATTCCAGGGTGATTTTTGCAATTTCGTATTTGATAGGTGACGCCGCAAATTGGGCTTTTCCCTTGGTTAGAAACAACGACCCAGTGCTGTCTGATTGGGAGGCTTTTAGGGCTGCGTTTGAAAGTGAATTTAACAGACGGACTACTACGTTCAGCGCAGACCGAGAGTTGTTGGAACTGAGGCAAGGGAGACATGATCTGGTTACTTACCTTACGTCTTTTAACAGGTTGGTGGCTGAAGCCGCATGGCCCGAAGAGAAGAGAATGTCACTTTTCTATCAAGGTCTATGCGACAACCTGAAAGACGTAATAGCAGAAATCGACCCTCAGCCCGTGACCTGTGCTGATCTAGTTAGTTTGACCTTGCAATTAGATGGGCGTATGTCTGAGAGAGGGGGTGAGAAGCATAGTGGGGACAGGTCCTTCTATAGATCAGATAAACCCCCCAGAAAAGAGATTCCTAGTGGTGAACTAACGAGTGAACCCAAGGAAATAGGAGCCATCACGGCACGTCTCTCAAGAACAGAGAGGGAGAGCCGTCAAACACAGAAGTTATGTATGTACTGCAGCAAAAAAGGGCATTATGTACCAAAATGTCCCTCCAAGCCTAAGTCACAGGGTTTTTCCTATAGAAACAAGAAAGCTGCAGTTTCGGTAGTAGGCACAGAGTCTAGTGATTTCTCACCATCTCCTAGTACACAATCAGGGGTCAAGGAGTGGAAGATTCCGTCTTTGTCGACTAATCATGTGAAGGACACGGAATCTCACTTAGTGTTGGCGGTGGGTCTGGAGTACAACCAACAGGTGCATCAAGTTTTAGCCATGTCGGATTCAAGAGCCACAGGTAATTTCATTGACAGTGGGCTAGTGAAGCACTTGGCAGTCGGTAGTATACCCCGTGAGATCCCAGAGGAGGTTTTGGCTGTGGATGAGAAACTGTTGAAATCAGGTCTCCTTACGGAAAAAAACGAAATCCTCACGCTCTCAATTGATGATGGGAGGAGACAACACCTGGAAGAAATAGCTCTGAACATTATAGAGGCACCACAATATGAGGTGATATTGGGAATATTGTAGTTCTGTCACCACAAGCCGACCATAGACTGGAAGGACAAGACAGTGCAGTTTGTGTCCAAAGAAAGTGAAGTACACTGTGTGTGGAACCATACCTCTCAAGCTATAGCCCTGACATACCCTTTTTTTATTGCAACAGCAGCAGAGAAGGAAGTGGTTTTGCCAACCGAGTATTCACAGTTCGAGGATGTATTTAACAAAACTAAGGAAGAACAGCTCCCGCCCCATAGATCTTATGATTCTCAGATAGATCTCATTGAAGGGGCACGCATTCCTGCTTGTAGGGTGTACGCTTTGTCAGAGCCTGAAACCGGACATCTCAGGGAATACCTTGACCATTTCCTGGAGATAGGTTTTATTAGGCCCTCTCCAGCAGCCTCACCTCTGTTCTTCATAGCGAAAGCTAGTGGCGAGTTAAGAGCATGTTGTGATTATAGGATGTTGAATAAAAATACCATTCGTAATAGATATCCATTGCCACTTGTCACTGTTTTATTGGGTCAGGTGCGGGAAGCCACTATTTACACCAGATTAGATTTGAGAGGGGCATATCATTTGGTCCGCATCAGAAAGGGTGATGAGGGGAAGACGGCTTTCAAACGCGTTATGGTCTGTTCGAATATACTGTGATGCCATTTGAGCTGTGCAACGCCCCGGCCGCATTTCAGTATTTCCTGATCGACGTTTATAAGGAGAACGTGGACCACTTTGTGGTCGTGTATACTGATGATATTCTCATCTATTCTGGGGCCACCAAGATGCATAAAAGACATGTGGTGTTGGAAAGATTTAGCGAATATCGTTTGTTTTGCAAACTGAGCAAATGTGAATTTGGGGTGTATGAAGTGGAGTTTCTGGGGGTGATCCTATGTCCCAAAGGATTGAGCATGGCAGAATGCAAGGTGCAAGCAGTACAGGAATGGCCCACTCCAAAGTGCCTGAGGGACATACAATGCTTCTTGGGTTTTACGAATTACTATCGCAGGTTTATCTTGCATTTTTCCCAAGTAGCCATTCCCCTTACCAGACTGCTTCATAAGGGGGTCCCTTTTATCTGGACTGCAGAGGCCTCGACAGCTGTTGACTACTCAAAAAAGGCTTTTACCAGTGCTCCAGTGCTTAGACATCCTCAACTGGGGGCACCTTTCATAGTGGAAGCCGATGCTTCCAACGAGGCTGTAGGAGCCATTTTGTCTCAAAGGGATAAAGATACCGGACAGCTGCATTCAGTGGCATACCTTTCCAAAAAACTCACCGTGTCCGAAAAGAACTACACCAGTGCAGAGAAGGAACTGTTGTCCATAAAAAAGGCTTTCAAGGAATGGCGCCACTATTTATGGGGGCCCCGTTACCCGATCACAGTGTATTCAGATCACCGTAATTTGCAGTACATGAAGACGGCACGACATCTCACATAGAGACAAATGAGATGGACCTTGTTCTTTGCGGAATACGATTTTCTTATAACCTTCAGGCCTGGAGTAGACAATCGCAAGGCAGATTCCTCATCCCTGCAGGAGTCCGTAGTATGGCCCCTCAACAGCATACCCAAGGCAATAATCGATCCAGCAAAGGTCATCTGTGTTCTGAGGGTGGATACATTCTTGGCTGAGGTAAAGAGTAACAAAACAACAGAATGGTGGAGAGATGGGCCCAGGAGAATGCGATGCATAGCGTTAAACAAGGTCTACCTTTCTGGAGCAATAAGTTGTATTCCCACTCGAAAGTGCTACAGAAAAAGGCATATGAGTATTGCCATGTATCCCCATTGACAGGTCACCCAGGAATCAGAAAAACAATACAGTTGGTGCAAAGGCATTTTTGGTGGAATACGCTGGTCAAAGACGTTCGAACATGGGTAAGACAATGAGAGGAATTTACGAGAGGAAAAGTGGAGAACACCAGGAAAAAAGGGATGCTCATGCCTATGCCAACTCCTCATCAGCCTTGGATGAACATCAGTCTCAATTTCATCACAGGTTTGTCTATGGATCAGGGATGTTCAGCCATTCTTGTGGTAGTGGATAGCCTGACAAAAATGGGTCACTTCATTCCATGTAAGAATCTACCAACGACGGGCCAGACAGCACAATTGTTACTGGATCATGTCATCGGACAGCATGGATTTCCCAAAGTGATTGTGTCTGACAGAGGCCCCCAGTTCATTGCAAGTTTCTGGAAAACTTGGTGTAAGGCTCTGTAGATAGAATCTGCACTTTCAACAAGCTTCCATCCACAGACAGATAGTCAGACTGAGAGGCTAAACCAGATATTGAAAAAATATTTGCTGTGTTCGCAATGGAAGCGCAAGACTCCTAGGTGTCTTTGTTATGGATGGCTGAGTTATCCTACAATACTGCTGTACATTGTTCTATAGGTGTATCTCCATTCGAGGCAAGCTACGGATATTGTGCAAGAACCCTGCCCATTAATGTACCGGTTGATATCGCTAATCGGCCCTCTGTTCAGGCTCATATTAAGTCGTTGCACTCTGTCCAGAAGAAGGCAAGGCAACATCTGTTGGTGGCTAAACGGGTGTACAAGAAGTGGGAAGACCGGCACTGGATTGAAGGCCCACGTTATCAAGTTGGTGATCGGGTTTGGCTTTTGACAAAGAACATCAAGTTCTAACTCTGCAGTGTGTTTCATCCTAAATACATCGGCCCGTATACCGTGGTGAGACAAGTGAATTCAGTGGCCTACAGGCTGCGGCTGCCTGGAAGTCTTCGCATCCATCCTGTGTTCCATTGCAATCTCCTGAAGCATGCAGTAGGGGCTAGGAGGAGGGCAGTCCCTCCAGTGGTTTGCCATGACGGGTTGGAGTATGAGGTACGGAGGATACTGGACTCGCAGTATCTATGAGGAGCACTGTGGTATCTTATTTCGTGGAAGAGGTATTCCGCGGAGGAGGATTCGTGGGAACCCAGTTCTAATGTACATGCCCCGGCCGTGGTGAAATCTTTTTATCAAAGGTGTCCGAAGAAGCCTGGATCTAGGAGGCGCCTGTGAGGAGGGCCTACTGTCAGGATTACGGGAACAAGAGCGCCTACCTAAATTAAAACTACATCTTCCAGGAGGCATGCAGATGAGGAGGAGTCAGCGTCTACAAGACGACACTGCGCACACATGTGAGCGTGCGTAATTCTGGAGTTTCAGCTGCTGTATTGTTTTGGCGGCGGGAGAAGCGGGGAGCGAGAAGCCGCAGTTACAAGCTCGGCGGAGCTAGTTTGCCGTCCCGTGTTTTGAAGAAGATCAAAGGGCGCATCACATCAGAGTGGTGAGTGCTGACGTCCTGTTCGCACATAGCGAAGACCTCCTTTGACAGCTTTTACACCGGACGGTGAACAGGTGTCATTTTCGGCAGAAGGAGCAGCTGTGAAGCTACAGCGGATGTCTCCTTCTATCTGTTATTTTCTTTTCCCTTATAAAGACTGGTTTATCGTTTCTGAGCATAGCGGTGCTGAAACCGCATTGGAATTAGTAGGGAAAGATCGACTTTTGAATGGTGAGCGTTTTCATAAGGGTTATTTTGTTTTAGCACAATCACTGTATTACAGGGAGAAAATAAGCGCTGTATTATTTGATTGAGATTTTCAGACAAGCAACTTTTTCATTGGTGCTATAGTTCCCCCCGTATCCTGAACTAATTAATATGGGCTTTATGACCTTTTCCTATTCGAGACTTTGTTTGATATTCATATATGGGATGGCCACAAGCAGAACCGATGAGCAGGCTTGAGAGATAGGAAAATAGGGTGTGTTGGGGCACACACATACTGGGGCTGTGTAAAAGGAAGTGAGAGTTGATGTGTAATCTGTATGCTCTGTTTTATAGGATTATCCATTAGAACCGGATTTGTTGTTCTTAATTGGAGATATGCAAGGATGTGCCAGGCTTTGGTGGATAAGGTAGGTACGGACTTTAGTGAGACCTTACTGAGAGTAGTCATATATCTGTATATGTGTTTTGATCTATGTTGTTTTGTTTTGTAGGTTCTCATCCCTGCTGTACCCATCTTTCCCTTCCCTCACTTGATCGCCCTAACGCTCTGTGACTTTGTAGTTAGAGTTTGAGGATGTCAAGGGGTGGACCCCTTATAGCATCATCCGGACCCTGAGGTGTACAGAACCTCACATACTTTCTAGGAGAGCCCACCTACCCAAGGATGCCAAGTCATTTCCTCCCAGGTGGACCACCACCGCATCCAGTCTGCCATCTGCCTCAATGCTTCCTGCGCCGCAGGTAGCAGTTGGTCCCATTTCATTCCCGAGCGCCCCCCCCCCCCAGAATATTTCGGTGTCCCGCAGCCATATCCTGCCAACTTCACGTCTGGCCATCACCCATTGTTGGGCCCGCATCACGTCGGAGTACCCCATGATCCACACCCTCTTCCGTGAATTGTTTGGAGCTGGATGGGTGCTGGGGGAGGAGAAATTGGACTCAGTACATTGTGGGGTGTACATAACGCTTAAATGCACTGGATGCCCAGCGCCCTATTCCCTTGATCTGCTCACTGTCCAACCCTAATCCTGGAGCCGTAGTGGCTGCCCCTAGTTTGAAAGCGTGGGAACCAAACTCTTTCGCAGGGAGACCCATTGCTTCCAGGGTCTTCCTCATTAATGCTATGAACTGAAAGTGGCTGAGGAATGACCCATTCCTGTGCTATTGAAGAGCGGCCCATTGCTGCCTTCCCCAGGTCCCAAGTATTCTTGCAGCAAGCACACCGGGCAGCAGGCTGCATCCTCTTAATGCAGTGTATTCTGGTCCATTTTCCCCTGCCTGCCTGGTCCGTTTTGGACCGTTGCAGCAGTATGTCCATCCACCCCTTGCCTATCTCTACATCCCTTCTGTGGAGGCATGCTGATCCTGGGTCACTGACTGATGGGGCTACCAGCTCGGTGTTAACCTGTGAGCCCCAAAGAATGCAAGTGCGAATGCTGAGCCAAAGATCGTTGTCTCATGCCTCAAGGCGCATACTCCTGCCAGGGCCCCCAACATTCCTTGCAGCATGCTAAAGTGGATGGGGCGCCTTGCATCTTTCTTTGCTTGCTGTAACCTGCCCCAGCCTCGCATTGCCATCCTGCATTGGAAAGCCCTAGTTGGGTCCTCCCTTGCTGCCATCTTTGTGTAATATGCCACCACATTTCAGTATGCCTGGGCCCGGGTTTTTGTCTTGCCTGACGCGAAATCCCACTCGATGAACTCTAGGACTTCCTCACACGTAGCCCACCGGCCCCCCTCTAAACCTGCCCTGGCCATGAATGTCTCCCAACACATACAGTAACGGGTATCTGTCTTTGGGGCCAGTGCAGTGTTCAGCAATGTCTTCAACCCAGGTCCACACATGACAACGCTTCCAGCGGCACTGGAGTCATCCCTTTGTCTGTGTCTGGAGCAAGCTCTCTGAATTTCGCCCACTGAAAATGAGAAATGGCATCCGCAACTGAGTTGTCTATCCCAGGGATGTGTCTCGCCCTAAGCACGATGTTGCCTCTCAGCTGGCAGCCGACTAGTTTCTGCAGCAGGGTAGCCCCCGCTGGGCATTTTGCTGACCCTGTGTTAATTGCCTGCACCACTGTGTGGTTGTCAGACCATGGCGTTATCAATTAGCTAGCTGCTGGGCCCAAATGTGGAAAGCCACCACTATTGGGAACAACTTCAATAAGGATATGTTTTTGGTGAGCCCAGCGCTCTGCCAGTCTGCTGGCCAGGCCCCTGCTGACCATGCGGACCCTAGGATTGCCCTAAAACGGAACCCCCCCAGCCGAGTCAATTTAGAACTCCTATTCGTTTGCCTGCACCCAGGGATCTCGCCATATTAGGGTGCCATTGAATTCTGACAGGAACTTCTCCCATCGCCCCAGGTCCTCCCTCACCCCTTGCGTGATGCGGACCCTGTGGTGCTTCTGTGTCACGCCCCTGGTCAACGTTGCCAGGCATCTTGCATAGGCGCACCCTGCGGGGATCACCAGAGTGGCAAAATTCAATTTCCCTAGCAGCTGTTGTATCTCGCCCAGCGTCGCCTTTTTTTTGCTGCTTCAATCTCCCTATGGTGTCCCGTAGCTCGGCTACTTTCTCTGGCGGCAACTTGCACGTCCCGGCTACGGAGTCCAGCTCTATCCCAAGGAAGGAAAGTTTTGTGGTTGGGCCCTCTGTTTTATCCTGCGCTAGTGGGATGCCTAACTCTTGGGCCAGTTATGAAATTGTTTAGGAGGTTGTCACACTCCCCTGTGCCTGCTCTCCCAATAAAAAGGAAATCATCTAGGCAGTGGGCCCCCCTGCCCTTCGGAGCGCGCGATCCCAGCTCCCACTCTAGACAACTACTAAAAAGTTTTGAAGTGCGCGCATGATATTGAGCACCCCCTTGGTAAGCATTTGTCATAGTAGTACTGCCCCTCTAGTTTGGAACCCAACAGGTGGTAGCTGTCTGGGTGCACTGGCAATATCCTGAAGGCTGATTCTGTGTCTGATTTTGCCATCAGGGTGCCCTTCCCTTCCTGCCTAATAAGGTCCACTGCACCGTCTACCGATGCGTAGGCCACCGTGCATGCTCCTTGTTCTAACTAGCCATTGATGGACTTTCCCTTGGAGTGGGACAGATGATGGATCAGCCGGAATTTTCCCGGCTCCTTTTTGGGCACCACGCCAAGCGGTGATACCACCATATCCTTCATTGGGGGGAAGTGAACGGGCCTGCCACCCGTCCCAGTTGTACTTCTTTCTCTACCTTCTGTTTCAGGTTCAGGCTCTCCCGGGTGCCCCTAGGTCCTCTGTAAGGGATTAGGAAACCTTGTGTAAAGCCTTCAGCTAAAAGCTGTCTGTCTGTTATTTTATGATAGGCCTTTAACAAATGTAATAGTCTGCTTGTCTTTACGGGTGTTGGTAGTGTCTGTTCCCCGCCCCTTTCCCTCCACCTCATTTCTTTGTGCCTGTTCTGTCCTTGGTGGCCCCTGGCCCTGTGGCCCGTCTACACCGTATGGTCAATGGTTTCCCCTACATGTCCCACAAGTGTTTCTAAACCTGCATGAAGCCCCCCTCTTACACTCGTCTTTGTCAAACTTCCAACATGGCTTCCTTGATTTGCTACCAGCCTGGTTTTTCCCTTTGAAATCTTTTCCTTGCCCCTCAAATATGCCCTTACTCCCGTAGGGCTCTTTTGTGCCGACCCCCTCCCTGGCCACTATCATTGGTTTCGTGAAACCTTCCATGTCCTGACAGTCCCACCCCATTATTGGCCATACTTGCACCTTCTCCCTAAAACCCTTGTCGTATTTTAGCCATGTCTCGCCCTGATACTGTTGCTGCGCCTCATGCACCTTTTGCCTGTATAAGATCAGTGCCGCTGCGCTTTGAGGGAATTTCTCAATGAATACGCATGCTAATGTTCTGAATGCTGATCAGCCAATTTTCTATTGATCTTTCTACTCTGGGTTTACGGGTGGCCCTCCTGTCATCGTCATTCTTTTCTTGTGTTGCTAGGCCTAGACATGCCTGGAGACCTCCAGTAGTGAAAAAATGTCTATGAACTCCTTTTGCCAGATCCTCTCCTTCACTGTTAGTGGGATGAGGTGGGCCAGCCCTAGCAGCTTTGTGATCATGAGGGGTCGCTCGGGGATGGGCGCAAGTACTCGCTGGCCGGCTTTCACTTAGTGGCTTGTCCCTCTCCAGTCTTGCTTGTACTTGAACTATCCCCCCAGACACCCCTTCACCCTCTTGTGTGGTTGCCTTGGTTCTTGTCCCTTCCCCCTGCTATGCCGGGTTTGCTGCCCCAGTTTCCTTGTTTGTCACCCCTTTTGTGTGGCTCCTCTTGTCCGCCCTTTGGTCTGGCATCGGGCTGCCTCCTTGCCCCCCTGCACCCCACGGAGTGTTCCCAGGGAATGGAGCTCCTTCCCCTGGCCATTGCCACCAGGGCACCCATGCTGTTGGATGAGCTGCCCCCACAGGCAAGGCCTCCCCCTGGAAATCCTGATGCCATTGGCCTAACCCGGCCTGCCACGGGGGGTGAATGGGTCATGGTCCTTGCATTGCAACATTGCTAACTCCCAGCTGAGTGCCCATATTTACGTTTTGCCTTTGGCTCCTTTCCGCTCTTTGCCCTCTCCCTCGCCCTCGCTTGCTTAGTGCACCATGCTTCCTACTCTTTCCATCGCCCATGTTGTCTTGTCTCTCACGTTTTTCCTGAGGGGCCACCGTGCTGGCTACAGAACCCTCGTCATAGCTGCTCCCATCCGTCTCCGAGCTAGATACCGGTTCCGGAGACGCAGCTCTCCTCCTGGCCTGGGAGGGGTTCCTTCCCCCTTGGTCTGCTCCCTTTCTGGCCTTCGCAGGGGCCGCCATTTTGGCTGCAGGCTCCTTGCCACCCACCTTCTTAGTGGATGGCCGTGCTGGGGATGCCCGCAGTGGCCTCTTTTCCTTTCCTTGGGCCCCATCCTTGATTTGCTGGTCCACCCAGCTCTGTCCCTTTGGGGCAACCAGTGCCTTGGCTTGTTCCAGCATGGCTTGCAGGTCATCATCCAGCTCAGGCCCCAATGTCTCCTTCGCATCTCTGCTGCCCTTTCTTTGCGGCCTCTGGCAGCGCCTGGGTCTCCCTGAAGCTAGCCTGGGGCTGCGTTTTATTCCTGGCTGCCCCCGCTTTCTGGCCATTCCTGCAAAAAATACTGTGCTGCCCCTTGTTCTTTTGGTGGCTTAGTGCTTAGATGCCCAGCTACTTGTCACCACTGCCGGTCGTGCTCCAGGTTTACTTTTGCAGCAGTGTGTGCTCCAACTGCTCTGCTATTCGATCAAATCCTACTTGCGACAGGTCCTATGTGACAACAGCCCCCAGATACAAGAAAGAAAAATCCAAAATTTTCACCTGTGCTGTTCGCGCCTTTGTCCAATATTCCTGAGGTTCAATTAGTAAAGGAAAAAATGCCCCAGTGCTGTTCAAGCCTTTCCCTGCTTTGTGGCCACTTTGGAACTCCTGCTGGCTCAGGACTCCTGTCCCAGCCGAGAGCAATCCAACTTCCCAACTGCTGCTGGAAGTGCCCAACTGTGGTGCGTGCTTGCTGCCGCTCCTTCTCAGCAACTGGAGACCTCCTGCTGGTCTTGGGTCTCTCGTCCCGTTTCCGCTGCTGGGGGAGCTGAGATTAGTTTAAGTTCGGCCTCCGACACTCCGCTCAGTTACCGGGCCATGTGCCTTTAATCTGCGTGTTGTTTCCTGCCTGGGGTCGTGTGCCTTTAAGGTTTAAGGCTCGTATCGATACCTTGGTTAGGGCCACCCCCCACGCCGATGCAGTCTTCTCTTTCCCATTGCCCAGGTCAGCTGTAGGATGGGTTCTGCCACACAGAAAAGGTGCGAAAGCCGGCTAGAGCCCACCACTCTCGCCGACCTCCACTTGCCCCGTCGATTCACGCTGAACCGGATCATTTGTTTGAGCGGCTGGGATGCAGAGAGGTGAGGTGGAAAATCAGGCCCAGCTCGGCGTCGTATGTAGTTTTCCCGGCTCCGGTCCGGTTCCAGGCAGCAATCCTCTCAAGGCAGTTTCAGGAGGCAGTCTTCCGGTCCTCCGGCTCCTGGTAGGTTCCTCCGGCATCCCGCGTCCACCGACATAATTCTTCACGATTCTTCTAACTTCTCTGCGAGGGGGGTGATTGTGTTTCCCTGTGGCCCACTGGCCCACTTTGTCCCCCCTCACCCTCCTTTGCTCGCCCCCAGATTGGAGGGGCGCTGCGCTCACCCTTGGGGGACCAATCATGGTTGCCCCTGCCTAGTCGTGATGCAAATGGGGGGATGCAGGGAAGGGCTTTCTGCCTCCGGACGGCGTTTGACCCGTGCCCCCATCAGGTCCGCCTTCGTCTTCCTGGCCCGGGTTATATCCAGACCAGCAAAATGGAGTCCAACAAATAGCAGAAACACAGGAGGCACAATCCAAAAAAGCAGCGGAGACCCACGCCAATATTGCCAGGTCTAACACAGACATTGTTTACAAGGCACTGCTGTATTACAGTGAATGGCCTATGTTGAGCAAAATGGGCGAAACTGGACTTGGGTCTTTGGCAGCGAACCATGAGGGCTGCGAAACTTGGGAAGGGCATCTTACAGCAAGTGGCCTGCCCATAGGGTACCGCCCCTTTCAGGGATATGCCACCTGGGGAGGGGTGGGGGGCACCAAAGTCACAACCAGGGACAGGGACCAGCTGATATGATTTTAACAAGGGACTGTGCACTCAATAATATTGCAATTCAACCCTGAGTGCTCGAAATGTGCAGGACTACACCCCCTTGTTAACTGTTAAGGGGCAGGGAATGGATACAACGGCCAGGGTACAGGAGAGTGACAGCAGTATGGGGTAGCCAAGGAGGGCATCAGCAGCAATCTCAGGTCCCGAATGTGGTACAGGGGCCCAGGGAACTGGTGCAAAAGGCTCATTATCTGGTTAACCGTGAGAGGTTAGTAGTATTGGCTATGGTTTTAAGGCCTAGCAGAGGAGGCAAAGTTGTTGCAGGAGTGGGTTTCGTTGGAGTTTGCGCTTAGAGTACAGGGACCCTCGGACACAGAGGTGGATGGGCAATTTGCATTTTGCACAGACAGCGGTGCAGGAGAAATTGCAGAAAGAGGTCTCAGAGGGAAAAATGGCGCGACCCTTTCATGAATGGCCAATTGCAGATCTGATAATGCCACCAATTGGATTGGTGCCAAAGAAAGAAAGGAGACAATTTTGTTTGATAGAGCATTTGCCCTGTCCTGACGGTGGGTCGGTGAATGATTTAATTGCAGAAGAAGTGGCTTCTGTATCCTACTCTTCGGTAAATGTGGCTATGTCACTGGTGGTGACGGCGAGCCCAGGAGTGTTAATGGCCAAATGCAATGTGAATTCAGCTTTTCGGCTGCTTCCAGTACACCCTGAGGACTTCCATTGTTGGATTTGCAATTTGAAGGAAAATGGTACGTGGACAAAGCGTTACCAATGGGTTGCCCCATTTTATGTGCTCTGTTTGAGTGTTTCAGCTCATTTTTGCAATGGCTGTTTACTTATCATATGGGCTATCAGCTTGTAACCTACTTTTTAGATGATTTCTTCACCTTGGGGTTCATTGGACAGCCAGGCTCTCCTGGCATGGTTCCAAGAGCTCATGGGGGAATTAGGGGGACCATTGACAGCAGAAAAAACTGTGGGTCCGCATCAATATTTTTGTTCTTGGGCATTGAGATTGATTTCAAGTGGATAGAGGCCAGACTACAGGAGAAAAGAGAGAACATGTTGACACTGCTAACTGGCATGCTGAAAATGGAGAAGGTGAAAGTGAGGGAGATTAATGTCCTGTTGAATGAACTCAACCTTGTGTGCAGGGTGGTACGGGCATGGAGGATGTTCTGTAGCTGGTTTGGGCAGGCATTTTCCAGGTTTTCACTGCCTCATCACCATGTCCGAAGGATGGTACAACTGGTGGCAGTATCTCCTGCACATCAACACGGAATGCATTTGTTCAGGCATGGAAAGAATTCCTGGAGTCTGGGGTACAGCATCAGTAGTAAGGTCGATTTTGGGTGGATGATGCGATCCATTATATGCTGGACCTCATAAACAAGTGTTTATCGCGGGTTACCATTGCTGGGAAGTTGGCAGGGCTGGCCTTTTTGGGAAGCTGTTATGGGGATACACTCTATTTGAGCCTTTCTAAGTGTCAGAATTGTTGGGGGGGCACAGATGGCGTCAGGTGGGAGGATTTTGATTGAGTGACAGATACATGGGAGAGATGGCTTAGCCACTCCAAAATTAATCAAAGAGAGCAGGGGAAGAGGGTCATCCTAAACACAGTGGGTTCACCAGGCACATGTCCAGTGGAGTCTGGTCCGGTCTTTCAGCACAAAACCAGGGGAAAAGTAACAGCCTATAACCTACCAGGGTTGCTGAGAAAGGCATTGAATGGGCTGGAATGTAGGCAGCAGAGTACAGCACAAACTCTTTTTGCATTAGCTCAGCGTTGATCAGGAAATAGAGGTTTTGCATGCAAAGATATCAAGAAGCTGATCAACGGAAAGCTACAGGCGCTATGTGCGGGCTCGGGGTTGAGGACGTGCAGCGTGTGCTGCATGGTGAATTGCTTACTGCTTGTTTGTTTCTTTTCAGGTGCGGTAGTGGGCCCAGTAACTTTGGAATTGGATATTTGGATGGTGGGCCACTCATTTATCAAGTGGGCAGCTATCCAGGCATGCCTGAGGGGTGTAGGGACTAATGTGAGTTTTAATGACTTTCTTTTTAGGGTTACTAAAAAGAGGGTGTAAGGGAGAAATGCTTTGGAGGGACCTTTTACACACACTGAATGGCATGATGTCTGGGCAAAGGTGTATGAATGTGTTGCTTCTTCACCTCGGGGGGAGTGATTTAGTGAAGGAGAAAGGGGTTGTGTTGTTCAGGAATACGAAAAGGGACTTGTTGGTGATCAAAGAATGTTGGTCAGGGTGTCATGTTTTATGGACCGAGTTTGTGCCATAGCGAGAGTAGCGTGCAAGTCGGCAGCAATAGATAGGGCTCGGAGGAAGTTGAATAGGGAGATGTCAAGGTTTTTGCAGGGACATTGGTTTTGGTGGGATTTGTCATTTGGACATTAAATTTGAAACCACAGAGATCTTCTGGAGAGACAGGGTACATCTGTCTAGGATGGGCATGGACTTTTATTTGCTGGAGATTAGAGAAGTGTTAGCTAAAGCTTTGAATGTTAGGTGGTAGGTGATCGGATTACCCACCACACAAAAGAGGCCGGGCCAGAGAAGGGGGGTAGGTTCCCAATGGTTGTGTACGTTGTCGCTTGGAACAGGTGCTCCGGTGGCATGAAACATCTGCCAGTTGACATAAGTTGATCGGCATTGCCAGCTGGGAAACCACTTGCAAGGGGAGAGTCGCCAGTTATTTCAAGGTTCAGGTTACAACATTTGGCTACTTACAGGTTCATACATATAGTCATGGGATATAGGGGGAATAGAAAGTTGGAAATGTTGAAATGCAATACAGATAAATGAGTTAGCTGCAGGGTGGGTATGTTGGGTGAGGTGACCACAGGAGTGGGGGATGTGGCAGGGGCTAGTTCACTGGATGTATTGCTACATTTTAGTTTTGTAAGGCAGTTTTGCCAGGCAAATTTGGGATATGCATCTGTTTCAATAAAGCTGCCTTTTTCACACACAGCGAGTGGTCAGTTTTCTGTGCTGCCCCTCCCAAGCCACAGAGACTGGTGTATTCGGGGGAGACAGAGGAAAGCTCCCCATCAGAAACAGTCTGAGACAGTCAGTGCCACCAAACAGTGAAAACGCCCATAGAAGCTATACAATAAGAGAGCACAACAGCCTCCACGCAAATGGAAGATGCAGACGGAAGGAGCAAGACACAAGGAGCCAGGGGTAGGGAGCAAGGATAAAGAGGAGAGCAATATGAGAGTTAGCAGCTTCATAGTCAGGAGGTTGGTGATTTGAGGCATTAGGGCTAAAGGCTGCATCAATTGCACCCTGCATTGGCTTGAATTCACCTCACCACAGCCCCCCCCCCATCCAAGTCATCAAGTTGCAAAGCTGAAAGTACAGCAGCCCGCCTCCCGCAATTCCATAGTAGCCCCGCAAAGTTCAAACAGTTAAAAGTCAAGCAGCCAATACAGAAGCGAGACTCAGCAGATCAGGGGACAAAGAGCACTGCAGTCATTGTATTTAAGGCCCTTATAACCGCTGCCAAACTAATTGGAAAATTGCCTGAGGAGACTCGTAAACACTTAGCACGTAACTCCAGCAAGTCACCAAACAGCAACACTGACAACCTATGGCATAACTATAATTATAGTTCTGAGTTGCAATCTAAAAAGATGGCCCCTTTAATACATATTACCCCCAAGTCACCCAATGCTGAGACATTAGACTTACATAATTAGCTTCAGCTCAGAGTTAACAGCTTCAATCATGTGGTCTGGGAAATCAAAGGGTAACTTGGGTCAAAGTAAGAAGAAAGCATGAAAGAGACCCAAAAGTCCTGATGCAATCTCAGCGACATCCTCCGAGGAAGAAGGAAAATCTTAGAAGCAATTAAAAACATCAACCTAAAAAGGGAAAGAACACAGCTGTGTCAAAAGGTGCAGAACACTAGATAACAGATTTTCTGATACAGGAGAGAATCAACAAAGTAGCTACAGCTGATAATACAGCATTTTCAGCAGGAACTCCACAGGGGCTAGATCGTCAAAATATGAACCAGGCAATAACTGATGGACCTCGTAGTTCAAACACATTTATAGTTTAAGCACGGGGGCATATGGTCAATACATTTTCATCGTTTTCAACATTGAACCTGTTGGAAAGTGGGTTATTGGTAGGGGCAAATGTAAGTCTGTCACCGGCAAAAAGGCCACTAGCACATGATAGGACTCGGCATAGGTCTTAGAAAATTATTCCTATGCTCAAATCTTGGTAATGTGGCTGCGAGCAGACAGGCTCAACTTCAAAGATAGGTATGTAAAGCATTTAAAAACACCAATTCAGTAAATAATTAAGACTCAACACATAATAAAACTCTAACACAAATAGGAAATATTTTTATCTTTAAAATGATACCAAAATGACAAAAATCCAATGTAGGGAACCGGAGTTATGAATTTTCAAAGATTTAATAAAATATAGCACTTAGAAGTTTATAGCACCATATTGGGATACCTGCTCGCGATAGATCGGGGCAAAGACCAAAGTTTCAGGCCGACCGCAATGGAGCCCTGGGCGGCCACAGTTTGCGGCAGGTCACGGTCTCAGTTTCTACCTTCACACTTAGAAATTTTTCTGGAGCTTTTCTCCTCGAGGCCCCTCAAAGCTCCCAGCCAGTCCGGATTTGGTGAGTGTTTGCCGGATTGACTTGTGACGAGGTCCCAGTCAACTTCCCTAGAGCAGACTTTGACAAATGTTCAAGATCGGTTCACCGGGGCAACTTAGGAATCCAGGCAGGCGGCTTGACGTTCACGGTTGCTCCCGGTCACTTTTTCTATGAGCTGACTTAGAAACCTTTCTGGAGCTTTTTCTCGCGGGGTCTATCAATGCTCTTCATGTAGCTGGATCCGGTGAGGGTTGGCTGGCTCCAGTTTTCTTGTAGTCCCGGTCAAACTCTGGAAGTTGGACCGATGAAGCTTTTAGCGGGACGAACCTGGATGGCTTGGCTGACTCGTAGTTGAAGGCAGGCGGTCTGGCTGGCCAGGTTGAGTCGGTCCCTCTATGGAGCTTTTTTTTCCAAAGTTGCTCCAAAGTTCTCCAAACTTCTTGAACTTCTTCCTGAAGTTCCTCAAGGGGTCCCAAAGTGTCTCAAACTCACTCCAAGGGTCTGGAAGCTCCAAGATGGACCTTGGAAGTTGAGGACTTCAGTTCCCACAAATCAATGGAACAAAACACTTACAAATCCACTGGTAGTTCTCCAAGGTGTAGATTTAGTTGGTGATGTTCCAGATGAGCTCTTTTAACCTGTAGTTTTCAGGGAGTCCCCTCTTTAGTTTTTTTCAGCAAGATAATACACAGGGCTTTAGTTTCAGATGGTGCAGTCTTCAGAGGTCGGACTTAGAAATCTTTGCACAGCTAAACTTCTCAACAGGGCACTTCTTGCTTCAGTAAATTTCAGTGCAGCAGATCTGGAGGGCTCTGCCCCTCTCAGATACTTATTCCATCTGCTCATTCGTTCCTTAATCCTTCCATCTGCCTAAGGTGGGAAGTTCAGAGTTGTAAAGTACACTGTTCTCTGCTCTCCTCTTTGCCTATAGGGCAGGTCATGCCAATCACAGGGGTACCCCACCATACCATTGTGTACCCTAGTGTATGTAGTTGTTTTAACTATATTCTAATGTGTCTCTTTCAGCAAAGCACTGGGCCTGGGCCTGGTTAAGCAGAGCCCAGGGTCAGTCAGAGTCAGTTACCACCAGTATAAGTCAGCAAAAAGTTGGGGGTGCCCAGGGCACAGGATGACTTTGCAAAATAGCCCCCCCCCCCCCCAAATGAAAGGTGGTGGGTTACTAACCTACACCCTGGTAGTCCTCATCAGCTAAGTGGAACAATCTGGAAAGTCCATCTGCATTTGCATGGGCAACCCCAGGTTTGTGTTCCACTGTAAAGTCCATCCCCAGAAGGGAAATGGACCACCTTAACAGCTTGGGATTCTCCCCTCTCATCTGCATGAACCATCTGAGAGGCCTGTTGTCAGTTTGAACACAAAAGTGAGTCCCAAACAAATATGGTCTCAACTTTTTCAGGGACCAAACCAGAGCAAAAGCCTCCCTCTCAATGGCACTCCACCTCTGCTCTCTGGGAAGTAGCCTCCAGCTAATAAAGGCAACTGGCTGATCAAGGCCCTCTTCATTTAGCTGTGACAACACTGCCCCAATCCCCTGCTCTGAAGCATCTGTCTGAACCACACATTCCTTTGTGTAATCATGGGCCAGTAGCACTGGTGCTGAACACATGGCAGCTTTCAGAGTGTCAAAAGCCTTCTGACACTCTGGGGTCCAAATCACCTTCTTGGGCCTCTTTTTAGAAGTGAGTACTGTTAGGGGCCCCGCAATAGTCCCATAATTTTGAACAAACCTTCTATAGTACCCTGTCAGTCAATTGAATTCAATATTTTATTAAAGATTTGGAACTCCTATGAGGTCCATATAAAAATACATTAATATTATTATAAAAGTATTAAAACATAACAAAACTCATTCTACGGACCATCATAAATTATCAAAGGCCTGCTTTAGCAGGACTAGAATTCCTTTAGATAACATTAATAAACATTGTCAATTATCCCAATAGGCAAAATAACTAAGATTTTCAACAACAATACCATTTAGCTCACGGTAGAAACAGGGGCCCAAAAAACCTCTACTGTAAAAGATAGATTATGTTTAGGACCATATTAAACAATAGCAGGTACATTTAAATATAAAACAATATGCATAACCTCTATGCTTAGAGAAAAATAAATTCAAACATTTGGGCAGCAGCACATAACCCCTTTGGCAGAAAATGGCATTTAAAATTAGCAGCAGAAGGACTGATGTAACAGAGCAGATCCTAGAATGTGCGAAGGGCAGTAAGTAGCAGCCAGTTCTTATACAAAATAGATTCCAGAATTCAGCTTCAGCATAAAGTTCAATTCAGAATTAGCGGCATAAATAGAGGAATAACAGAGCATATCCTAACCTGTGCAGAAATCAATTCAATAGCAACCAGTTCATGTGCAAAATAGAATCCAAAATCCCACTTCAATTGAGTTTTGAAGTTAACAACAAGTTAATAACAAGAGCAAAGTGGGAAACGAGCACAACATATCCTATTGTGCAAATAGCAGTAAATAGCAGACAGTCGATGAGCAAAATACAATCTGACAAGAAGATGACAAACAGAGGGGTTAACAGCCCATTTTAAAGAATATATAAAAGATTTAAAATATATACATAAACTCCTTAAAATAATTAAAAAGTTTTACAAACACTGCTTCGTTTTTTGGGCAAAAGAGAAAATCAAGAGCTGAAGCTACATTTCTAACACAGTTTTGTTGAAACATCGGCGGAAGCAATGACGACTCGAGGCCAATACTGGGCATGCAAACAAGACATGATCCAGGTTCTGAATGCTCAGCTTACACAGATTACAAGTTTTTCCATTTTTCAAATTCTGGGACCAGTTTGCTATTAAGTCGTTTAGCGGTAAGAGATTCATACAACATAAAGTGAGCAAACGTCAAGTTCCATGTTCTAAATACCAAAATAAATTTTTGGGTGAAATTTTTGGTGAGTTTGTCCTGACTATTAGCTTTAATCTCCATTAAAGCTAATTTTGCCACTTAAGGTTTTTAAGAGAGTTTTATATTCTAATGGTGGAAGGGTAATCAATAATTCTTCTTGTACACAAAAGTGTTTTAGTGCCAATGAAAAATCACGATAGAAAGAGTAATTACCTGCCTTATCACCGAAGATTTCATGACACATGAAGCTTCTTAATGAATCTGGCTTGCTATTTTTTAACTGATATCCCCAGCGTAGAACCCTGGATAAACCTTGGATATCGGAATTTATCAAGCAAAATTTCAGTCTAAATGCTGCCGTTGCAACTAATGTGTAAAAATTACATATTTTACATGGTATCTGACCTCCGATCCTATCTAAAAAACTCCAGTCCTTAACAGGGATTGATTCAATCGCATAAAGCAGGGTTGGTGGAATTTTTGCCTTAAAAACCATCAGTAGATGTAAGAAATGTCTTCTTCCCATAGCACTGTAAAAAATAAGCAAACCATTAGCGTGGGATGCAGCTGTACAAGAGCTATGTTCAATATGAAGTTTGTACTTCGTACTACCTGCTATTAATTTCCCTAATAAAGGTATGAGTCTACCTCCTCCAGCTTTTCAGGAGCAATTTGCCACTTAAAGTTACATGATTTTCTACTTTTGTTATATTTCATAATTAAGATTTTACTTTTAGAAACATTTATTTGCAAAAAATGTTCCACTGTATAATTCTGTAGTAATATCAGCTTTCTATTCAACCCAATAGAGGTTAGGTCCATTACTACTATATCATCTGCATATAAAAGACATGCAAAAGGCCGGCTACTTATCTTTGGTGCATCTCCATCTGCTTGAGCAAAGCAATCGCTTAAAACTGCTATATATAAAGAGAATAGCAGAGGAGCTAACAAGCAACCTTGTTGTAAACCATTTTCTGTAGGGATTACACCTGATAAACCTTGATTTCCACTCATTAATATCTGGCACCAGGTCTGCGAATGTAGTGCAATAATTAAGGGGGAACAACCTTTACAACTCAACTTTTACAACGCACTACCATTACAACGAAACTGTTACAACGCAAATGCATTGACAACGCATGCCATTACAACGCAAGTCTTTACATCGACTTGCACTAGATGGCGTGCTAACATTAAAAATAGTGTAGTTTACTATCCAAACACCTTCCCTACTGTTACGTGGACTGGAGTTAGAATAGTAAATAACACTTTTTTAATGTTAGCACGTCATCTAGTGTAAGTCGATGTAAAGACTTGCGTTGTAAAGACTTGCGTTGTCACTGCATTTGCGTTGTAAAAATTTTGTTGTAACAGCATGCGTTGTAAAAGCATGCGTTGTAACATCATACATCCATAATTAAGGATACCAGAGGAGAGGGCAGTCCCATTTTTTGCAATTTTCTCCATAGTGATGGTCGATCTACCTTATGGAAGGCCGTTGAAAAATCTATGAAAGTCATGTATACGTTTGAACTGCGAGAGATTGTGTATTGCTCCTCAATTAGTTTCAACAAGGAGATATTATCTAGGGTGGAAAGATTTTTTCTATAACCTGCTTGTTCTATAGGTAGGACCTTCTTCTCCGTTACCCATTCCGTAAGATGATCGAGGATACTACGGGCAAATATTTTCCCCGCCGCATCCAAAAAGGCTATTCGCCAGTAATTACCTGGATGTGTTCTGGGTCCCTTTTTGTACAGAGGGATTAGAATACTTCCAGACCAAGATAGTGGTGTCTTTCCATGGGAGTAGCAGATATTAAACAGTGGCGCTAGATAAGTGGCTCCTTTTTAATTACCGTCATGGGAATTTCATCAGGGCCCATTGCTCCTGAGGATCTCACTTTTTTAATAGCTCCAGCCACTTCATTAATTGAGTGTACATAGTGGGATACAGGGGTTTTAAACTGATCAGGTGCCACAATAATTGAACTGATGGAATTCAAGTTCACAGAATACAGTTATAACAAATTAAGTTTCCATTCCTCTTCTTTAATAGGTATAGGGAGAGATTTCACTCTTGGGCCACAACAGACGGCGATTATTTCCCAAAACCTTTTGGAATTATTTTTTGAGGCCGCCTCTTTTAGCTGCATCCATACATCATCTTCCTTTATTTGCCTTAGAGAACGTTTTTTTCTCTGTCTTTCCCTCTTTAATAGATTTAATAAATTACTTTGTTCGCATGAAAAATTCAGGAATTGGGATCACACTAATTTATTTATTTCCCTATTTATAGTAAGCAATTGATTGAAGTATGATCTCCGTTTAACTGGAGCATGTGTTAATTTACAGGATTTAGCCAGGGAACCTATATTATGGGAAAAGGCTTTGATTGGTTGGGTCGAATAACACACAACCGTTATTAAGTTCTGCTGATCACTTATTAGAGCCGTTAAGTACTCTTTTAATTTAGCGGTCGCTTGAATATTTCAGTGAATTCTACCATTTGTTGCATTGAACCCTACTGTGATGCCTTTGAAGTTCCAGGGGCCTACCTTAGCACAAGTGAATTCAAATTTAAAGCAAAACACCACATGGTCACTAAAAACATTTCCCAGGAGTTCAGTGTTTATAAGTTTACAGAAAAAGTCTGCAGAGACAATTAAATAATCTGTAATAGATCTCCAAGTTGGCGCCTTATGAGTATAATTTGCTGGAATATCCTTTTCTAACCTCCCATTAGCTATTATAAGATCTAAACTTCTCAAACCTTCGAGTAATAAGACTCCTCTTTTGTCTGTCCTGCTTTTATTCGGAAATTGGGCATTGGGGATATTTAGAGCTTCATTTTTGTCGCTTTTAGAAATGGGATTTCTGGTTGGCTAAGGCTTGCGCCAAAGCCAGGCAGAAACCACCACTCTAGTCAGGGCAAGGGAGTTACACTTTGAAGATAACCCCTGCTTACCCCCTTGGTAGCTTGGCACGAGCAGTCAGGCTTATCCCAGAGGCAATGTGTAAAGTGTTTTGCACAACACACACACACAGCAGCAACACACTAGGCACACTACAAAAGAAACTCCACACAAGGTTATATCAAAAATAGCCTTTGTATTATCATAAACACATTAGGAACATAATCACACATTTACACTGTGCCAACTGGCACTAGGCAATATTCACAGGGGATTATATACAGGACGAGGCCAATCAGGCCCTGGTCAGCACCATCAGAACAGGTAAGTAACTGCGAAACACAACCAGTAACTATTGGTATAATAATGACCACAGCATTATTACGTCAGACATAAAACCCATTAGGCCCAAACCTCCTAAGCATAAAACATATTACGCACTAGGCCCCACCAGCATAAACACAGTATGCAATTGCCTCCTAAGCATAAATCACATTTAGGCAGGTATCACATTTAGACATGAATCACATGAGGCATATACATCACATAAATCACATTATGCATCAGATCACATTAGGGCCCACCTTAGAAACTGACCCCACGCCAACCTGGCGTTCCACTGGGGCTCAAATGCCCCAAGTCCAGCAAAGTCAGGGCTCAGCTGCCAATGCAGAAATTATGAAAAGTGCACAATGCACTGGCATAAACGTAGCAGCTGCCCGCTAATTGCGGTGCAGTTGTGCAGGCAACAAAATGTGGACCCAGGAAAAACGGCGCTGGACTCTGGGGCCGTGCACTGGGGCTCTCCCAATAAATGTAGCCAATGGACACCAGCAATGTGCTCCGATCGGCACCACTGTGCCCTTGTGAGCCCCACTGGGACTCTGACAGAAAAGATGGCCCACACGTTGCAGCTGCCCACTGTCAGACGGGACAGCTGTAAGAACCTGACTCAGGCAACCCGGTGCCACGGAAGCCCCACTCCGGGACTTCACGAACAGAATTGCCCCCAAGCTGCAGCACGGAATGTGCTAGGCTTGTGCGCTCACTTTTACTGTGGTAAAATCACCCTTTACTCAAGCGCGCCAGTCACCAAAAGGATGCTGTCTTTTTAAAGGCCCCTCGCGGCACTTTAAATCAAAGGGGGCGCCGTTCTCTTAAATGCCCCCGCTGCACTTTGGAATCGCTGCAAGGACGCTGTCCACGAATCTCGCCTTTGTGCCAGCTCACTCACAGCCCCCCACCAGCTCTTCCCCACTCCCGGCCTTGCACCAACAAAGCACGTATGGGAGCGTTTTACCTGGGGAGTTGCTCGCAGTGATGCTTCTTCCTCTGCGGGCTTCCGACGAGACTGGAGCCCTTCACCTCCGGTACGGTCTCAGTGGGGACGGGGCCTCTTGCAGCGCGGTGTCTGTGGAGGCAGGACTTCCTGCCTCCGCTCTGCGTCGCGATGACGTGGTCGTGGAAGTCACGGTTGCCAGGCAATGTTCTGGCTTCACTCGGGCTGCAGCACGGCTCTTCCCAGATTACGGACCCGGCCTCTGGCAGGCCGCGGCGGTGATTTTATTAACTGCAGAGGCAATACGGGGTAGGCTCCCGTTTTATATAAATGCACAAGCCAGCTGGGCACCCGCTCTCTCTGGTGAAAACCGTGGGGTGGGCACCCGCTCAGTGTATAGCAATGCGGGGTGGGCTCCCGCCGAAATCGGCAAAACACGGGGTAGGCTCCTGCTGCAGGAAACAGCCGGGATTCCCTTGGGGCACATCACAGCCCCACACTGCCACGTCACACGCTCCTCTCTCCTTGGCAGTCTTGGAGTCCCCTCCTCTGGGGCTCCGGGAAACAAGATATAGCGCGCTCGAGGCGTTAAACTCCTCCAAGACTCCAGCAGGCCCAAGCAGTGTGCAGCTAGGCAGGCCAGCACACAAGGACCCCCAAGAAGCTGCAGCTGAGTCCCACGGTGGTTCCTCCTGGAAGAGTGTCTCCACCAGCCCAAATAAGCACAGAACAGCCTCCTCATTGGGTCACAGCCCCTACCTTTATACTAGCATTTTCTTTGTCTGCCCTGTCACGGGGCTTAGGGGAACCAGTTCCAACAGGTTCTGGGGGGTGTTGAAGCACTTTGCTTACAG
Source organism: Triturus cristatus (assembly GCF_964204655.1). Classification (NCBI taxonomy): domain Eukaryota; kingdom Metazoa; phylum Chordata; class Amphibia; order Caudata; family Salamandridae; genus Triturus; species Triturus cristatus. Next base: position 1,027,025,037 of record NC_140588.1, on the reverse strand, counting down.
TGCTCACACCCTCCTTTCAGAGATGGGGCTCTGCCATCAGACACACCACAGGGGGGCGGAGCCAGCATTGTACAGGCTAGGCACTGACCTATTCAGGGACCAGGGATTACTCCTCCCACTACTCCCAGCACAGATGTCCCATTCAGCCTAGTGCTGACTCACCCTGCCCCTCCTCGAGCAACACAGACCTCCCATTCCCTGTCACTCACAAGCCAGACATGCAATTCACATCAGGCAGGCAGACACACAGCACACAGAAATGCCAACTTCTAAAAGTGGCATTTCTAAAATAGTTATAATAAATCTGCGCACACTATTGCATAGCATTTATTATTACTATTTCAAACATACCAAATTTGACCGCGCTGCACCTCTCATATCAGGAATTACCACTGAAACACTTATCAGGGAATCCCCAATGCATTCCTATGAGAGGTCAGCCCCACAGTAGTGAGAAACCAAAATGGCTGCTTGTCACTACCAGGACTTGTGTGACACACTTAAGGTACATGTCCTATCTTTTACCTACAATGCACCCTGCCCATAGGGCTAGCTAGGGCCTACCTTAGGGGTGTCTGCCATGTAGTAAAAGGGGGGGTCACGGACATGGCGCACACCTTAGGTGCCATGTCACAGCGGCAGTAACACTGCGTTCACAGGCCCTGCAATGGCAGAGGCTTGAGATAGGTTTGAAAGGCTACTTTGGTGGGTGGTGCAACCAGCGCTGCAAGCCCACCAGTACCATTTAATTTACCAGCCCTGGGTATATAAGATACCACTTTACAAGGGACTGACAGGTAAATTAAATAGGCCAAAACAGGTGTAGCATCTTACCACATTTAACACAGAGAGCGCACGCACTTTACACTGGACAGTAGTGCTAAAGTGCCCAGAGGCCTAAAACCACCAACACCATGTCAGAAAAAAGGCTAGGAGAAAGGCAAAACATTTAGGGATGACCCTGCAAAAAGGGCCAAGTCCAAAAGTCGGTATTAGAAAAAGTCCTTATACTGTGAGTTGAGACTTTAGTGTTCAAATCTCCAACTAATAATAGGAACCTGCAGTCTTCACTTTCCAAGGTAGAGGAGATAAAAAAGAATAGATCTTTTAATAGGTAAGAGTTAGATGCATCAGGAGGTAAATATGCATTTATGATCAACAGGGAATCCAAATGATCCTGGCCATCCTTATGATCTAACTTAATCGCCTGAATTAGAGGCATGACAATTTATTTACATGACCAACTAAGGCTTGTACTTAACATAATAGCAATACCTCCTTTAGCGTTACCTCTATTCACAGGAAGAACAGGGCGGCTCAGCACTATATAATCTTCGGTGGACCAGTTCTTTGTGATACAAGTCTCTTGTAGACATATTATATCGGCATTCTGCTCTTTCAAGTTAAGAGTTTGTTTTTATTAGTGCTTAAGCCAGCTGCGTTCCAAGATATCACATTAATATCCTTGCTAGGAAGGGTTCTCACATTTTAGGCCCAAGGGTCTATGTGAATTAAGAGCTCTTGCAACCCAACTCCATTTCTTATCTTCCTCCTCTGCAGGGTGCACATGCTGAGTATTTTTCTCTGTAAGGAGCGAGACCCTTCTACCTTCTTTAACAAGGAAAACCTGCAAAATACTCTCTCTCTCCGAGAAAGGTTTACCTCTTGCGGTGGTTTCTAGATCGATGTTAGACAGCTTATTTTGGGCCACTTTTTTAATGGTAGCTCCTCTTCTGGTATTAAAACATCAATGCCACAACAACGAAGTTTATCACTGTGTGCCATTATCAGGTGGGATATAGCTTTGGATGCAAATGTTACTCTTCCACCCCTAAAATTATTATATTTTTGAACCTCAACCAAAGCAATGTCAGTGCTTTTGATCATTTGGAGGCCTGAAATTTCAGCAAAGCAACTCGAAAGAAAGGTCCTATTCATATATAGTTTGTGATAAAAAATAGACGAAAAATCCAGGATATAAGGGGCAAGATGTGAATTATTGACTAGGCTGGATACCTCAGAAATATTTTAATGAGCATTATAAATAAAAATTTTACCCAAAGAAGAAGTAAATAGAGAAGCATTAGGGTTCAAAATATTCTGAGCAGTAGGGGGAACGTTTATATCTAATACCACTGAATCTTGGGTAGATTTAGTTGGTGCAATTGAGTTCAGAAGAGAGGAACAATGATCAGATAGATTGAACTCTGTTTGTCCATCTTCCTTCCTCAGAACATTTAATTCCAGATTTGGTGGTATATTATGGATAGGGTTAGGATCGAAGCGTAACCATTTTGTCCTTTTTTTATTTATCCTTCAGCGTTTTTCCCTTTTTTCCTTCTTCGTTTTCTTACAGATGTTGTTACTTTTGTTCTTAATAGCCTTTTCCTTAATGGGAGAGGAACCAACTTTTAGTCCTTCCTCTATAAGCTGCTTAGGAGATTTTACACCTGTTTTTAAGAAGATAGGGAAAACCTTTCGAATTGTACTTGAATTTGTATTTTCTGTCTTAGCTTGCGGACAGGACGTAGGTATAGCCACTGTAGCTAAAGACTCAGGATCGAAAAGCTGCTGTAGAGTAGAGGAATATAACTTATCAAGTATATGTTAATTTTCTTTAATTTTGGTTTTATTTTTTCTCCTAAAGAAAGACTTACCAGCTTGGATGCCAAAGTTCCGCCCTTTAGCATATGGAAGAGAGTCTGTTTGGGTAGAATATAGGGGCATATTATCAAGCACGGCGTTAAAATTATCGCCGCTTTAGCGGCAGAAAAATGCCGCTAAAGGGGCAATAATGGGCTTGATAATATGCCCGTGAAAATTCCAATAGAAGCTCATGTTGACACCAGAACATGGGCTTTTATTGGAATTCTCAAGGACATATTGTCAAGCACATTATCGCCGCTTTAGCTGCAGTTTTCTGCCGCTAAAGCGGCGATAATTTTAACTCCGTTTCTTGATAATATACCCCATTGCTTGTCGGAATCTTCCTCCAAAAGTAGGGGAGTGGAAGATCCCTTCCCTAGATTAGGCATATTGAGGGGAAGTATGCACTCTTTGCCAGGCAATAATTTTTTTTCAGAGGCGATAAACTTTGACAGGGCCAAAACAGAGTCCAGAATAGAGTCGGAGTTACTTACTGTTTACTCCATGAAGGCTAAAATGGAAGACTGCACTCTTTCCAGGCAAAGTAAAGATTCCAACGTCAGCATTGTTGGCTCTGGATTATTAATTAGGGGAAAAAAATTCGGGGAAAGTTCAGGAGTTAATGAGCCCCGTAAATCTAATAAGCTCGTTCCGCTTTTGCAGTTGCATTTTAACAGGGCAATCCTTGGCGGGAAGTGAAGTAGCAGGAATAAGTATCCTGGAAGATTCTAAATTATGAACGTAAGACATTTTAGGAGACTGATTTAGATTAATGTCAGGTAGTGTAAAATCTTCCATTATGTGTTCTCCCACTTTTGGCACTAGTTGAGAAGCCCCTTCGGGTTCAAAGACTCCATTTACAAGAGAGTGGATGGTTAAATTTGCCAGCAAGGAGTCAGCCACCCTAGATTCTGAGTGTTGGCGATCTGTAGACTATGATCCCCTAATTTTGGACGGTAGATTGGACGGTACTACTGGCAATGATTTTCCGGGGATTACTTTAGCCTACAGGGAAGGCATGGCTTGGCAGTTCGGGCTGGACTGTTCCCATGAGGCACAGGGTCAGGCTGATTTGCATATGGCCATGTCTGAACTGGGGTGGCAGAGTGGGCTAAAGAACGGTGATGGATCAAACCCAGATCTGTTGACTGGGTGTGAGTGTTTGATTGGTTCTGATGCTCCGTCCATCACCACCCCCTTTTGTACCGCTTTGTTCGCCATAAGTTGGCAGGGTATGCTCAGACGTGAGTCCCTTGCTCACTTTGCCACTGGTTTCAAGCAAGCCTGGCTGAAGACGGCTGAAATGCCAGAAACCGGTCCTAGGAAGCTTGTTTCCGGTCCAGGGAAGGCATGGCTTGGCAGTTCGGGCTGGACTGTTCCCATGAGGCACAGGGTCAGGCTGATTTGCATATGGCCATGTCTGAACTGGGGTGGCAGAGTGGGCTAAAGAACGGTGATGGATCAAACCCAGATCTGTTGACTGGGTGTGAGTGTTTGATTGGTTCTGATGCTCCGTCCATCACCACCCCCTTTTGTACCGCTTTGTTCGCCATAAGTTGGCAGGGTATGCTCAGACGTGAGTCCCTTGCTCACTTTGCCACTGGTTTCAAGCAAGCCTGGCTGAAGACGGCTGAAATGCCAGAAACCGGTCCTAGGAAGCTTGTTTCCGGTCCAGGGAAGGCATGGCTTGGCAGTTCGGGCTGGACTGTTCCCATGAGGCACAGGGTCAGGCTGATTTGCATATGGCCATGTCTGAACTGGGGTGGCAGAGTGGGCTAAAGAATGGTGATGGATCAAACCCAGATCTGTTGACTGGGTGTGAGTGTTTGATTGGTTCTGATGCTCCGTCCATCACCACCCCCTTTTGTACCACTTTAGCCTCTACATGATCTTCATAATCTTTTTGGGAAGACTCCAGCTTCCTTTTGATTTTAAACTTATTTCATTTTTAGGAAAGAAGAAAGAGATGGCATTAAAACTCTTCAAAATGTTTATTTGCAGTCAGTTGCCCTTAGAGAATTAGCTCTAGTTTGTTTGCATGCTCTTGTATACACCAATCTGCCAGAGCGTAGTTCTTTTGCGGTCATATCTTAGTTCCTATATTACAAGTCCCTTAGCCAGGCCGGCCAGCACAGCCAGAGAGGTATAGCTCCAATGCGCTAGTGCGCTAGTGTACCGATGCGCCGCTCATACAACACCAAGCACCGAGCGCCGAGTTTCCACTCTCCAACGCACAGTTCGCAGTCTTGCGATCTCACAGTCTCACGATCTTGGGCAGGAGGTTGAATTACAGACTGCCAGCATAAGGCTCTAGGAGCGCAGAAAGGCGGAAGGCGAGAAGGCGCAGGTAGGGAGCGGTGTTTGTCTCCAATATTCAGCGCACTCATCTTCAATAATCACAAGTCAATACAGGCATAGACGACAGGCACCCTCTGAACCTGCATAGCTCCAATAAATCTTTTCTCTAAGGACAAATTGCAATTGTAGTTTCGGTAATAACACAGTCTGATAAAATATTGACGAAGTTGTGGCAGAGTTGTGTCAAAGTTGTGTCAGGGTTAAACAAGCTCCTAGTATTGCTTGGGAGCTTGGTGGCCTGGGTGCTTGGTAACTTAGTGGCTTTAAACTACTTTAATACAAAGCAAAAATCAGGGCTGAGCTGCAAGGTGGGGCGGGGCGGCAAGCTTTAAAATACCTCCTCGGTTACTCCTATGCCCTGTGCCCGCCCAGGCCCGAGCCCGTCAACCTCCCTATACCACTCCACCTCACCGCTCCGCTTCTGGACAACTGTTCTGTCCCCCTTCACTGTCGCTCCACTGCCACTCTGCAGATCTACGCAGCTCCGCTACGCCATCAGACTGCACTCTTCATTCGCCTCACTTTTGGGTTTTCCTCACCCACCGCACACTCCACCCACTGCACTCTGCACTCCGGCCACCGGCGCCCTCAGGGACCGGAAACTGCCACAACCGAGAGTCTGCAGTCCGGCAACAGCAACGGTAGCGGTAGCCACAGTCTCAGCCCTCAGTCTCAGAGTGTCAGCGGGTCTCCGCGGGCTGTTTCAGACAGATTCAGGCAGATATCAGTGATTTCAGTGATTATCAGCAGCTGGGGCGACGGTCAGGCAAGCTGCAGCGGTACACGGAACAGAGCAAGCAGGGTCCGACTCCTCGGTTGCGTGGATGCGAATCACAGGAAACTCAACCAGCATTATTACTCCTGTTACCCAAGACCTGAGTCTGGGTAACAGGAGCTGTCCAAACCAAAATAGTTTGGATTTTAGCTTGGAGAGGCTGTACAGGGCCCCCACCAACCTGGTGGCCCAGGTACACCACAGAACTCTGCCCTATTTGGCACTTGCTTGCCTTAATAGTCAGGCCTGCCTGCTGCATGGCCTGAAGCACTTCCCTTAGGTGGCTTAAGTGATCCCCCAGGTAAAACTGTATACAGCTATATCATCCAGGTAAGCTACACTGAATTGTTACAACCCAGACAGGACCCTGTACACCAACCTTTCCAGGTGCATTCTTTAATCCAAAGGGCATTACCATGAACTGATAATGTTCCTCTGGTGTGGAGAATGCTGACCTCTCCTTTGCTCCATCAGTGAGGGCAATCTGCCAGTAACATGAATTAAGATCAAATGGACTCATGTACTTAACTTAGAAGCCCCTAACCTATCATTGAGCTCATCAGCTCTAGGTATAGGGTGAGCGTCAGTCTTTGTGACTGCATTCAACCCTTTGTAGTCCACACAGAACCTTAACTCCTTGGGTCCCCCCTGAAGATTAGGTTTAGGTACCAGCACCAATGGACTGGCTCATGGACTCTCAGACGGTTCAATTACCCCCAATTCCAGCATCTTAGCAACCTCAGCTTTAATGCTGGCTCTGTCATGGTCAGACAAGTGTCAATGTGGTGCACACACCACTCAGTGATGCCTGGAGTCAAAGAGAGAAGACCAGCAAACTGCTTCAACACTTGCTTACAGTCTCTGTGCTGCTGGTCTGTCAATTTGGGAAAGAGTACAACTCCCTCCACTGACCCATATTGCAGATTAGTGGAGAGGAGGTTGGGCAGAGGCTCTGTTTCCTCCTCCACACCCTCATCAGTGACCTGTAACATGGTCATGTCTGCCCTGTCATGGTGGGGTTTCAATCTATTCACATGTAGGACCCTATGAGGGTTCCTGGGGGTGCCAAGGCCAACCAACCAGGTAACCTCACCCCTCTTTTCTAAGATTGGATAGGGCCCACTCCACTTGTCATGGAGAGCCCTGGGACCAACAGGCTCCAACACCCAAACCAATTGTCCTGGAGTATACTCAGACATAGTAGCCTATTGATCATACCAGTGCTTCATGGGCTTCTGGCTGGCCTCCAGTTTCCTGTTTGCCTTGTACATGTACTCTGACATTCTAGATCTCAGGCCTAACACATAGTCAAAAACAACAGTTGATGTACAGAATGCAGAACAATGTCATACATTCACCCCAGTACAGAGATCTGGGCCTAAATCGATCGTTTTTTTGCTCACCATGCCATTCCAGTTTGAACACAGCCATGTGCAAATCAGTCTTGACCCTGTGCCCCATGGGAACAGTCCAGCCCGAACTGCCAAGCCAGGTCCTCCCTGGACTGGAACCAAGCATCCTAGGACCGGTTTCGGGGGTTCACCCCTCTTCAGCAAGGATACTTTGATTCCAGTGGCATGGAGAGCACGGGACTCACGTCTGAGCATTCCCATCCCACTCGGGGTGGGAAATGCAAACACACCAGTTGATGGACAGAATGCAGAACAATGTCATACATTCGCCCCAGTACAGAGATCTGGGCCTAAATCCATCATTTTTTTGCTCACCATGCCATTCCAGTTTGAACCCAGCCATGTGCAAATCAGTCTTGACCCTGTGCCCCATGGGAACAGTCCAGCCCGAACTGCCAAGCCAGGTCCTCCCTGGACTGGAACCAAGCATCCCAGGACCGGTTTCGGGGTTTCACCCCTCTTCAGTCAGGATAGCTTGATTCCAGTGGCATGGAGAGCACGGGACTCACGTCTGAGCATACCCATCCCACTCGGGGTGACAAATGGAATGGCATGGTGAACAAAAAAACAATGGATTTAGGCTCAGATCTCTGTATTGGGGTGAATATATGCCATTGTTCTGCATTCTGTCCATCAACTGTTGTTTTTGCATTTGTCACCCCGAGTGGGACGGGTATGCTCAGACATGAGTCCCATGCTCTCCATGCCACTAGAATCAAGCTATCCTGGGTGAAGAGGGGTGAAACCCCGAAACTGGTCCTAGGATGCTTGTTCCAGTGCAGGGAGGACCTGGCTTGGCAGTTCGGGCTGGACTGTTCCCATAGGGCACAGGGTCAAGACTGATTTGCACATGGCTGGGTTCAAACTGGAATGGCATGGTGAACAAGAAAACGATGTATTTAGAATCAGATCTCTGCACTAGGGTGAATGTATGACATTGTTCTGCATTCTGTCCATCAACTGTTGTTTTTGCATTTGTCACCCCGAGTGGGACGGGAATGCTCAGACGTAAGTCCCGTGCTCTCCATGCCACTGGAATCAAGCTATCCTGGCTGAAGAGGGGTGAAACCCCGAAACCGGTCCTAGGATGCTTGGTTCCAGTCCAGGGAGGACCTGGCTTGGCAGTTCGGGCTGGACTGTTCCCATGGGGCACAGGGTCAAACTGGAATGTCATGGTGAGCAAAAAAACAATGGATTTAGGCCCAGATCTCTGTACTGGGGTGAATGTATGACATTGTTCTGCATTCAGTTCATCAATTGTTGTTTTTGCTTTTGTCACCCCGAGTGGGACGGGTATGTTCAGACATGAGTCCCGTGCTCTCCATGCCACTGGAATCAAGCTATCCTGGCTGAAGAGGGGTGAAACCCCGAAACCGGTCCTAGGATGCTTGTTCCAGTCCAGGGAGGACCTGGCTTGGCAGTTCGGGCTGGACTGTTCCCATGAGGCACAGGGTCAAGACTGATTTGCATATGGCTGGGTTCAAACTGGAATGGCATGGTGAGCAAAAAAACAATGGATTTAGGCCCAGATCTCTGTACTGGGGTGAATGTATGACATTGTTCTGCATTCTGTCCATCAATTGTTGTTTTTGCATTTAGAACATAGTCAAGCATATTGTCCTTCGCTTCTTTAAGAGGCGTCTCCAAAGACTCTCTCAGCAGGCTCAATGGCCCCCTCACATGGTGTCTAAACAACAACTCAAAGGAACTGACACCAACCCCTTTCTGTGGCACCTCCCTGTAGGCAAACAGTAGGCATGGGAGGAGAACATCCCATCTCCTCCTGAGTTTCTCTGATAACCCATTTATCATGCCCTTCAGGGTTTTGTTGAATCTCTCAACAAGACCATTTGCTTGTGGGTGATAGGGGGTGGTGAACTTGTAGTGAACACCACACTCATCCCACATAGCAGTCTGATAGCTGGACAGGAAGTTCTTGCCCCTATCTGACACCACCTCTTTTGGAAAAGCTACTCTGGTGAACACACAAAGCAGTGCTCTAGCCACCACAGGAGCATCAATGGTTCTAAGAGGTATGGCTTCAAAGTATCTAGTGGCATGGTCAACTACCACTAAGATATACCTATTCCCTGATGCAGTAGGTGGGTCCAGGGGACCAACAATGTCCATCCCCACCCTTTCAAAAGGAACTTCAACCACTGGCAGTGGTATTAGGGGATTCTTTGTCTTGCCCCCTGCCCTGCCACTGGTCTGACAGGTGAAACAGGAGCTGCAAAACTCCTTTACCTTTTCAGACATATGGGGCCAGTAGAAATGGTTCACCAACAGGTTCCATGTCTTTGTCTGTCCCAAATGTCCTGCCAAGGAGATATCATGACCCAAAGTCAGGATGAACTCTCTGTACTTCTGGAGCACCACCAACCTCCCGGTGGCCCCCTCCTTGAGGTTTGTGGCCTCATTATAAAGCAGTCTGTCTTCCCAGTAGAGTTTGTGAAACCCACTGTCATCCCCCTCCTCTTGCTTAGAAGCAAGCCGCCTCAAGCTCTCAAGGGTGGGACAGTCACAATATCCCCTACTGAACTCCTCTCTGGAGGGTCCACCTACTTCTGTCAGTTCTGCCAAATCTGACAGCTCTGGCAGGGATCCTCCCCATCCAGGTTAGATTCTTCCTGCACCTCTGGAGTTCCCTGGGCTGACTCACCAGGCCCAGTGCCCTTGTCCTTGGATGCTTGGCAGGCACTTTGTTCCTGAGTCCAAGTGTCCAGCCCCTCCTTTCTGGCTAGTCTGTGACCTAGTCACAGCACATACCCACTCAGGGAGCTCCAATGATTTCATATGCAGTCCTCTCTCCACCTCTGACCACACAGAGGCTTCAAGATCATTGCCCAGTAAACACTGGACTGGGAGCACCTTTGACACAGCTACCTTCATAGAGCCTGTCACACCTCCCCATTCCAAATCCACCACAGCCATAGGATGGAGTTTGGTAGTGCTGTCTGCATAAGTCACCTGGTGAAACTCACCAGGCAACAACCTCTCTGTGGGCACCAGTTCATACAGGACCATAGTTACGCTAGCCCCATTGTCTCTGATAGCATCAACCTCAGTCTCATTCACTTGTCCATGTTTGGAGATAAGGCAGCAATGGTTGCAATATTCACCCCACCTAGAGACACTAAGGTTGCTTCCACTATCTGACTACCCCTCTCTGGGGCACCACTCTTTACCCCTACACTGACACTGGCAATCCCTGTGGATGGCCCCTTAATGGGGAGCTTCTTGGTGCAGACAGCATCTACCTGCTTATGCCCTGGCTGGTTACAGTCAAGGGACTTACCCACCTTTGAGGGATCAAAGAACCTACCAGGCTTTCCCTGGAACCCCCTCCCTTTGAATTTGGGTTGGCTCGGGCCCCTGGGCTTTCCCTTGGGAAGGGACCTGTCCTCCTTTCTTCTGGTCACCCCCTGGTGCTGAATGGAAACCCGGGTTCTCACCCACTCATCAGCTGATTCCCCAACTCTCTGGGGTCTGTCAGCTTAGAGTCCACTAGATACTGGCGTAACTTCTCTTCTGCACAATGAGTCAAAATATGTTCCTTCATAAACAAACTATACAATCCCTCATATGTGTCAACTTTGTTACCAACAATCCAACTTCCAGTGCCTTCACTGAAACGTCAACAAAGTCTACCCAAGACTTTGAACTCAATTTCTGGGTGCCTCTAAACTTCACCCTGTACTGTTCTGGAGTCAGACCCATTCTCTTGACTAAGCATGCCTTCATCTGCTGGTGTGATTCTGCATTCTCTCCCGTCAGGGTCAGGAGCATATCCCTCCCAGCTACTAGAATCAACTCCCACAGGAGTGCATCCCAATACCTAGAGTGGACCCTACTCATTTTAAGGGCCCTCTCAAGAGCTGCTAGCCACCTGTCAATGCCATCCCCCTCTGTGTACTTGGGCACTATGCCCTTGGGAAGTTTAGGTTCAAATCTACCACCCCTGGACACCTCAACATCTTCTTCACTTTTGCTGCCAACATTCCTCTTCTCCTCCTCCCTCTCCCATATTCTCTTAGCCAATTCCAATTTCTTCTTCTCCAAGGCAATCAACTCTATTTGAGCCTGAAGCTGTCTCTCTGCAAGGGACGGTAGTTGTTCCTGAGTAAGGGACCCTTCCCCACTCCCACCACCACCTTGATTCACCTGGCTAACACTAGTCACAATGGAAGCGGTCTCATCCTCACCCCCCTCTTGGGTGAGGTTGGGTGGAACATCCTCATACCCCCTGGGTTCTCCTCAGCTGCCCCAGCCCCAGCCTGTAAGGACTCAAGCAACCCTGCCTTCCTCATCTTCTTGGCAGCAGGCAGCCCCCTAAGCATACACTGTTCCCTAAGATCAGCAAGCGTGAAATGGGGCAGTTTAGCCAGGTCCAGCTCCATGGTTCCTTAGTTTTAGGTCACAAAACCTAGGCACAACAGACTTAGAACAATTTGGAAAAATAAAAACAATGGATTAAAAACAGTTTAGTCCAAATTCCAAAAATCAAACTCAAAAGTTTTGTTCTATGGCAATTTAGAGGATTTTTATAATCTTAAATCATTCACTGAAAGGTGTACTTTTTAAACACAAGTCCGTATCCACACCGCTGAGCACCAAATGTTGGAAAGTGGGTTATTGGTAGGGACAAATGTAAGTCTGCCACTGGCCATAAGCCCACTAACACATGATAGGACTCAGCATAGGTCTTAGAAAATTATTCCTATGCTCAACCCTTGGTAACGTGGCTGCAAGCAGACAGGCTTAACTTCAAAGACACATAATGAAAATCCAACACCAATTTATACAAATAGGAAATATTTGTATCTTTAAAATGACACCAAAACGACAAAATTCCAATGTAGGGAACCGGAGATATGAATTTTCAAAGATTTAATAAAATAGAGCACTTAGAAGTTTATAGCACCATATTGGGATATCTGCTCGCGATAGACCGGGGCAAAGTCAAAGTTTCAGGCCGACCACGATGGAGCCCTGCGCGGCTACAGCTTGCGGCAGGTCCCTGTCTCAGTTTCAACCTTCACACTTAGAAACTTTTCTGGAGCTTTTCTCCTTAAGGCCCCTCAAAGCTCCCAGCCAGTCTGGATTGGGTGAGGGTTCGCCGGATTGACTTGTGACGAGGTCCCGGCCAACTTCCCTGGAGCGGACTTAGAAAATCTTTCAAGATCACTTCAGCGGGGAAACCCAGGATACCAGGCCGACACGCGATGGAAGGCAGACGGCTTGGCATTCGCGGTTGCTCCGGGTCACCTTTTCTACAAGCAAACTTAGAAACTTTTCTGGAGCTTTTTCTTGCGGGGTCTCTCGACGCTCCTCATGTAGCCCGATCCAGTTCTATTAGTCCCGGTCAAACTCTAGAAGTTGGACCGATGGAGCTTTTAGCGGGACAAACCTGGATGGCTTGGCCGGCTCGCGGTTGAAGGCAGGCGACATGGCTGGCCAGGTTGAGTTGATCCCTCTATGGAGCTTTTTTTCAAAGTTGCTCCAAAGTTCTCTAAACTTCTTGAACTTCTTCCTGAAGTTCCTCAAGGGGTCCCAAAGTGTCTCAAACTCACTCCAAGGGTCTGGAAGCTCCAAGATGGTCCTTGAAAGTTGAGGATTTCAGTTCCCACAATCTACTGGTACAAAACCCTTACAAATCCACTGGTAGTTCTCCAAGGTGTAGATTTAGTTGGTGATGTTCCAGATGAGCTCTTTTAACCTGGAGCTTTTAGGGAGTCCACTCTTTAGTTCTTTTTCAGCAAGATAATCCACAGGGCTGTAGTTTCAGATGGTGCAGTCTTCAGAGGTCAGGCCTTAAAAATCTTTGCACAGCCAAACTTCTCAACAGGGCACATCTTGCTTCAGTCAGTTTCAAGCAGCAGATCTGGAGAGCTCTGCCCTTATTCCAAGTTCTCTGGGTCAAGCAAGAGGTCACTTCTGACCAATGGGAGCAGGGTAACTCTACCAAGATATGACCACATGCTGTAGAGTGTGGCATTATTTTGTCCCAGAGTGCATCAAATCTTCCAAATCCATAAAGGCTGATTTTCTAGCAAGGAAGTAAGACCTGACTAAACACACCCCTAGGATAGTAAGTGAGTAAATTGATACTTGTATAGCGCACTACTCACCCGCAAGGGTCTCAAGGCGCTTGTACGAATACCGCTGTGGAACCCATCCTGGCTTTTCCCTGTGAGGTGTCCACTCCTGGGCACCCCCAAGGTGGAGGCCAGGCATCCTTAGCGTTGTGGGGGCCGTTGTGGAGATTAAGCAAGCTATTGCCCAGAGTTGCAGAGTGGGACTCCATGATTGGAATAGGCACCGAGGCGAGAATTGTCAGGTCCATGGAATTTTGAACCCAAGACCCGCCGAGGCGGGGAATTGAACCCTGGTCCCGGGCCAGACCTCTGCATCAGGGTCTGCCACTCTAACCATTGAGCCACACTTCTCCACACTTCACCAGGATGGCTAGGATGGCTAATTTACGTAGACTCTACCCCCTGCATCTGCTCATACCTTTCCTAATCCTACCATCTGCCTAAGGTTGGAAGTTCAGAGTTGTAATGACACTGTTCTGTGCTCTCCTCTTTGAAGAACATAGTTTACCACTCCTCCCCCTGGCCTGGCATTCCTATGGAACAGCACACTGCCCTGCCAGCAGAGCTGGTTAACCCCAGGGGCTCTTTATCACCTCTACAAGGCAGCCTGGCTAATCCACTTAGCTCTGACCAATCAGACCAGACCGCTGGAAGGCTGAATTTGGACTTACAAACAAGAAAGTCTTATAATTTCTTGTATGTAAACTTTAGGAGAAATTCAACAATATGATATTGTTGGATTTATTAATACCATTCCGGGAAGTCCTTGAATGGCATTTCTAGCCCTCTCCTATCAAGAGTCATTAATCAATAGCCTCCTACCATGTTAACCTATGTAACATGGAATTTGCAATGGGAAAACTGACTTGGGCCATTTTTTCAGCACCATGACTTACAAAAATATATTTTATATAAGTACTTGTCTTATATCTACAGGAACCCCAGCCCATGTGCAACTAGGGGAGACTTTAGGGGATCTGAATCTGTAGAAATATTGCAGATCCTCCCTCCACAGTGCTCCTAGCATCAAAGTCGAATTTGAGCAGCACTTACCACAATGTGGGGAGTGAACTGTGAAATTTTGCTTAACCCAGCGCATATAAAACTCATTTTATAAGGGTGTACCTTATACATATCTGACCCCCCACGCCTAGGGGAGACCCTGGGGGTTCTTAATAGGTAAAAACATTGTAGGTTATCCCTTTTTAAGTGCCCCAAACCCTAAAGTCGAGATTGGGCACAATTTACTTTTTTAAAGTAGTCCTGGCACCCAGTGCTGCTTTTAAACAGACCCTACGCTTCAGCAGTGCACACATGCAAGTGCAAAAAGAGCTGCTGGCCTCCAAACTGCCATGCCCCAGGGTACTAGGGACTTCTAGTTAGTTTTAATCCCCCTGCCCTATTATATACTAGGGGCCTATAGGGCAGGTCATGTCAATCACAGGGGTACCCCACCATACCATTGTGTACCCTAGTATTTGTAGGTGTTTTAACTGTATTCTAATGCGTCTTTTTCACCAAAGCACTGGCCCTGTGCCTGGTTAGAAAGAGCCCAGGGTCAGTCAGAGTCAGTTACCACCAGTATCAGTCAGCAAAACGTTGGGGGGGTGCCCAGGTCACAGGATGACTTTGCAACAGAACCTCTCAGTGCTTACCAACAGGGACCCCCAATGCCCAGGTCCCAGAAAAGGTTACAGTAAATAACTTCATTTTGGACATCCAGTAATATAGGAACGACCGTTTGATAGAGTTTTTGGAAATTTCAGTTGCCTCACAAGGCGAATAAATAAACTCAGCCAAACAACATTTGTCCTTCACATCGATAGGGAAAAGGCCAGCCGTGACCCGTGCAGGGATGAGCAGTGGGGCCTGGTGGGGGGGATTTTGATGGACGATGATGAGGGAAAACTTTTATTTAATTTTCCCTCGCTATCATCTATTAAAATCGCCGCAACCCGGTCCCACCACTCTTACCTGCACGGGCCGCGGCTCGAAAAGGCTCCATTCTTGATGTCACTACAGTGAGTCTGAGCCCCTTCTTCATCCAAGGCTGCAGCACCCCGCCAGTAAAAGAAAAATCACTTATTAGACCAACCCTCTTTTAAGCCCAATTAAGCTAACAACCTTCAACATGTAACACAAAACCCAGGAACAACGTGATGAGGATTGTGATTCTTTTTATAATAAGAAAGCAATAAGGCTGAAAGCCTTGCAGAAGGGTTAAAATGGTCTAAACCAAGCCAAGAATGGTTCAGGAGTTAGAGGCAATTCCATCAGATTTGGACACTGCATCTGGCCTCTGTAAATATAATGTACCAATAGGTTCTACCTGGATCGCCCTGCTAAGTACGATGGAGGCAATATCATCAGCAATCTACTTCCAATCCGACAAGTAGGAAATGCAGGATGATCTCCTCAACACACTGGCCATCCACATAGCTGGTATTGACAAAAAGTTACAATCATTGAATGATCTGATCCTGAGGGCCCAAAATCCCAATTATATCCAACAAGCTTACTGTCTATGCACAACCCTTATGGACAGATTACAATCACTGCCAACTATTTTGAAGGACATTTTACAGGAAGTTAAAACACAATATAACAATCCACAGGGAACATTTTGGGCAACAGAAAATGAGCCAACCAAAATATCACCCAGTTCTGCTGCACAAGTAAACCCAACTACTCCACCTTTTATTCCCTTCCAAATACCAGCCATAAATACGACTGATATCAAAAACACCAGTAAGCGATCTGGCTTTACATGGAACACCAGGAAAAGATAAGGTCGCCAAAATAGTTTAATCAAAAAATGACCAAGAAACTTTTATTTCTGTAAACACTCATGAGGAAATTAAGAGTGAGGGACTGGGTGGTGAATGGTGACCAGCAAGATGGCAGAGTAGACGTACCGTCCTGTAGCTCACCAGGGCCGGCTGCTATCCTGCCATAATTTGTGGGCTGGAGAGCCCATGAGGCCATCAATATAATCCCCAGCAAATCCTGCTCAATAATCTACACCTTGGAATACGTTTGCAGTGACGAGGTGCTTTTGCCTGATGGACTACGTGAGCGTACGACTGCTTGCAAAATGGCAGCCATAGGGAACAGAAGCGAGTGAAAGGTCCGGAGACGGATTGGCGACTGAGGGTGGTAAGAGTCTACCATGCCCAGATCTCCCTTTGCAGCAACTGCTTGGCTGTTGGGAGTCCTGAAGAGGGTCAGCCTCTGACATGTACGTGGCTGCGGAAAGATGCGCCCTGTTTTACCGAGGTGTGGTGAGCGACACTGTCACAGATAGAGATGCATTGGCTAGCTGAGGGACTTCACTGCAACTACGCTGCAGTGACGATCCAGAGGCCGCAGTGATCGGTAAGTCCCCCCTCCTTCATTGTTACTCTGTGGTGGCCTAGTGAGTTTCCAGTGGTAAGGGGGTGAAGAAAGATAGACAGAGG
This sequence comes from Triturus cristatus, assembly GCF_964204655.1. NCBI lineage: Eukaryota > Metazoa > Chordata > Amphibia > Caudata > Salamandridae > Triturus > Triturus cristatus. The sequence continues at coordinate 1,027,008,290 of NC_140588.1, read as the reverse complement.
GCACCTGACTGCGACCCGGCATTAGGCGAAGGACCGCTGCAGAGATGTGAATGGAGGGAGTCAGTGCAGCGGCAGGCTCACTTGCATTGTGGACCCTGGGTAGAGCGGCAGCCGCTGGGATGGGGAACCAGAATCTCGCTTGGGAGACCGGCCTAGACAACATCGCAGAGCATCTAGGCCCCACTAAGGAGGTTGATGTGCTGGGGGGCAAAGGTGATGATGAGAAGATAGTGATGTAGCACCAGGGAAACCAGCGACTCAGCAACACATCCCCATGTTATTTCCCCATATAACCCCATAGGGCAAAGGTCTTCAAACTGGGGGGCGGGCCCCCCTAGGGGGGCCTCAAGTGATCCCAGGGGGGGCGCCAGTCTGTGGCCAGAAGAAACAGAATGCTTTGTCTTTAGCCCAAAAAAATGAGCGGCAGTAAGCACGTCTGTAATGGGCCCTCATTAACATCCTTTGTCATTCAAATCCTGGCTGGGAGAAGGCGTCAAGAGGGAAGGGACTCCAAATTTTCTCTGAAACCCCCACTACCATTTCGAATAATCACACTGCGGATACTGTTACACATTAGTAAGGCCTGCCTTACCAGAATAGTATGTTTGGAAATCCTGTTCTTGTTTGCATTTCTAAAACAGTGACAGAACTTAGCTGCTATGTTTAAATAAGTCTAGAAATATTTAAACATTGCCAGTTAAATAGAATACTTGTGAAAAATGTTGAGGGGGGCCTGTTGATTTTTTTTCTACACTGGGGGGGCGCGGAATAAAAAAGTTTGAAGACCACTGCCATAGGGTCAACCCCGGAGATATAATGATCCAGCTGTCACTGGAGGGTGAGATTAGACATATTGTGATGTGTGCAAAGACACTCCCCGTTACTGCTTAAACCACTTTATGCCCTCTAGGTATAGGAAGTGCTGATGGGTGGCACGGAGCTGGGAACTCCGTGAGAGTCCCGGGGAACGCAAGCAGCACACTGCAGGCTGAAAACCTCCCAATAATACAGTAGGTAATGCCCAAGAGAGACACTTAATGCAGAATAGTACTGAGTTGCATGTGTTACAATAGGTGCAGGAAATCTTAATCAGTTCCCTAGTGCAACACAGTCAGGGCTGCCCCCATACTTCAGCAGCGAGTTAACCCTAGTGGAAATAGTTGCAGCCGTCACTGCCTCCCACTTGTAGCCCAGTGACACCTCTATAATACATTATAGACTAAATAAGGCGATTGTGAGCCTTTGATTACAAGTAGCACCAATCTGCACATCGAGACAGAGCTGAGAGCGGTGAGACAAGGGTCTGAAACCACCCCGCCGAAGGAAAATAGACAGATATGCTAAGATGGTCGAGACACTGCCGGACTCGTTCGTGCAAGTCAGCTCTTGAGATCAGTACTGGAAACTAAAATTGGGGAAGTACAATCAGAAGTCGGAAGGACAATCAGAATTCTCGCTGCTACGACAAGATCTCTGCAATGTGGAAGACCGAGTGCAAAAACCAAAGGAAAGGATGACTGAATTAGAAGACGTGACACAAGATGTCAGAGATCTGCAAAAGGTGACCAAAGACCTCCTCTAGAGAGTGGACGGCACAGAGAACAGGGAAAGGTGCAATAAGACTGGTGGATTTTCCTGAGGGGGTGGAAGAGAAAGACATGATGGGCCTCAGATAATGGATTCAAACCACATTCACAGAGGAGAGACTATCCAGTTGTTTCATGATTGAAAGGCCTCACAGAGCTTTGGCTGCCAGACCACCACTGGGACGCTCCGTGAGAGCTATCATTGTCCGTCTATTAAACTTTCAGGACAGAGCCTCTATTCTCAGGGAGGCAAGACGAAGGTAATAATCAAATATAAATCATCCACTATCATGACATTTCCCAATTATTCGCGAGAAGTACATAAGCAAAAACAGATATTTAATTCTGTGATAGCGAAACTCAGCTCGCTCTGTCTGAAATACATGTTGTTCTTTCCTGCAAAGTTGGAGGTCATTTACAATAGCAAGTCACACTTCTTCAACACGCAGTAAGAGGCTTGAGGATGGCTCAAAGAAAGACCACAACTTAAGCCATTGCCAGAACTTGACCCTCCGCGCCTGAACAGGAACAGTTTAGGGGTCAGACCTGAACTCTGGTCATCAATCCAAAGGAAGCACAACTGGTCGAGGAGAGAAGGAGAGCCGTTGCAGACACAAATCCTGAATGACAGGGCCAGCGGTAGTGGAATCTCGGCCTCTAATGATGATGCCCGCTGATGGGTAGCCAGCGGCCCCAAATTGATGAGGAAGAAGAGTTGAACTCTGAGAAGATAGGTGACACTGCAATGGGTCGTACTTCTGAAATGGAGTAACCAGAAGTTGACCATAGAGGCGATATACAAGATGAAACTGGTCATCCTACATCCTGAGGGGATGGGATTGAGAATGAGGAAACCGATGAGGGCCTCCAATGGAAAAGTAATGATCTGATGGCCCAGGGAGGGAAACCTGGCAGAAGCCAGACAATTGAGATAAGAGACTTGCTTGTCGCTCTTCCCTCTGCTGGACCAACATATGTGGGAGCGTTTGAGTGTAATGCCAGTGAGAGAATAGTAGTGAGAGTGTGTGGTTGTTGAGTGAGGAAGAGTTTGGATGGACATTAATGGGAGCGAATGGGAATATATGTTGTGAGAATGTATGGCAGTGAGCTTCCCTCAAACAGATTCAGGGCAGAGATAAATTGGAACAACGGACTATATTCTAGGACGTTTGTGCGTGGGGAAGGTAAGGTCACCTGTGAAAGATGCCACAATATAAATATTTCTAGGTCAGTGTGTGAAGGAGTGTTGTGACTGAGGGTTGAGTGAGTGAAGTGAGTGAGTGGAGGGCCTGGGTAGACTTTGCTGAGTTCTGCTACGCAGAACTCTGCGAAGTGACTAGAAAACTCTACTGCGCTGCACAGAGTTTGCAAGCAGCAGAGGGCATTATGCCACTCTGTTCGCGCAGATTTTTAGCACTGGGTGTTTGTCCCAAGCTGTAAAATCAGCATGAGCAGCACCAGACGCAGCGCAAGAGGGCGCTGCTTCTTCCACTCAAGTAGATGCCTAACTTGAGCAGCAGCTTCCTCAACACAAACTGAAGGTTTCTCCATGCGAGTGGCAGCAACCATCTGCGTTGAGAAATCTCACCCGAGGTGGTCTGGAGTAAGATTTTCAGAACTCTTCGTGCTTATCGGAGAGCAGAGTGGGAAAAACTCCACGAGCGGGGCAGAATTGCAATGCCCAGGCCTAGTGAGTGGTGTTTGTGTTACATGTAGTTATAGATATTTTTTGTTGAATTGTTTGAGAGGGAGGGCTACAGACCTCTCTTGGTCATCCCCTTGGTGTAATTGTTTCATTGGGCATGAAGGTGTTTGTAGTCGGGGGTGGTGGAGGGTGAGTAGGATGGGGCTGGGGGTGGATTATTGAATGATTGTTGTATTGTTCTAAGAGTTGTTTATTATTTAGTCCCATTGATAGAGCTATGTTAGATGAAAAGGCATCCTAGTAGTAGCCATGGCAGGTGGTCAGGAATGGTCAATATGCTGAGGTGACAGACAGTGAGACACCTGATCAGGGAGTGATCTCCATTCTGTCATGGAATGTCAATAGAGCAGGAAATAAGGTCCAGTGAGAGCTGGTGACTACCTATATAAGGTGGTTGAAACCAGATGAGGTCTTGCTACAGGAGACACAACCAATAGGGTCTCAGGATCGATTTCTAAATTGAGGGGCCTATAGCACACTGACGCAAGCTAGCTTCCATTCTGGTTCTCGGGGAGTAGTGATATTGATTGGAAAGATGCCTCCCCTCAGAATGCAAAGGCAATGGGTAGACCAACACAGGCAATATGTGTCTGTCTGGGGTATGTGGGGGCAGGCAGGATGTCACTCTCATAAGCATATATGCCCCCCATGCCAACAGGAAAATACCCTGGCAAAGACTGCAGAGATACTGCTTGACACAATCTCCTCCTTACAAACAGTGGGGGGATGGTTTTAAGGATTTCATGCTCACTGACTTCAATAGACTTGGGCTCTCTCCAAACACGCTAAGGAAAACACAGCTAGCTAGCTTCACACATACATTGGGACTAGTGGACCTTCCCTGAAATGCCATCTAGGTAGTCACTAATACTCAGATTTATTTGATACTCATAACGTTTTCTCTAGACTACATTACATATTGTCTCCAGCGGGGGAGGCAGCCATGGTAATGAACACCGAGTACCGAGCTAGGTTAATCTTCAACCAATAGCGCTCTGGATTACTTTGGGGTTACAACCCCGTACACCTGGAACAGGCTGGTGTCTAAACGCCTGGGAACGAAGGGGCTCTCATATTTCAAGAAAAGTGCGAGTTGAGAAAGAGTTCTACTTGGAGGAAAATAAAGATTCCGTAGATTCAGCAGTTGCCCTATGGGAAGCATACAAGGCCGTACTCAGGGACAGAGTGCATAATATTCTAGCACATAACAGAAAGTAGAGAAACAAAGGACATGGAGGGCATAGAGGGTCGCCTGCTGGCTCTTGAGAAGCATGTGGAATCCGAATGAGATACCCTGACTCTTCGTGCTATGACAAATAAGGAAGTAAGAACCCAGATACTGGCTGCGCAGCATAGACTTTATGATGCTGGAGACAAGGCTGATAGATTGCTGGCCTGGCTGAGACATAGAGAACAGGAGGCCCGGTGGGTACACACATTTACAGATGAAGCGAGCAAGGAATATAAAATCGATGTAGCAATTGCTCAGGTATTTCCTCTGTATTGTGCAGCTTTTTGCGAGTCACACCCGCTTGCCAAAACCTCACAGATCGTAACCTATTTGTCAGCAATCAGGATGCTGACCCTACCGCTGTAAGATAATAACACTTTGAAAGAGGGCATTTCCCTTTCAGAGATAAAAGAGGCCATAACCCAGCTTAAACCTGGCAAAGTCTCTGGATCCAGAATGACACTGGCTGGATTATTTAAAAGAATGCCCAAAGCCTTGGGCCTCATCTGTTGCTGCTCTATCAAGAGCCCAAACAAGAAGCAAAGCTACTGCTGGATCTGCAGAAAGCCAATATAGTGGTGATCCACAAGCCAGGGAAACCGCTCACTCACTGTGGCTTCTACTGCCTAATCTCTCTCCCTAATGTTGAGACAACAATCCTGGCGTCAATGATGGCTTTAAGACTGGTATAAGTTGTCTCTCCCTTGATCCTTGATGATCAATACGGCTTTATGCCTAAAAGATCTCCTAGGCTACATAACTGGCTGGAGACTGTCTGAACCAGAAAAAAGCCACTTGTTTTTCTCACACTAGATGCTGAGAAAGCATTTGATGTGGTTCACTGGCCTTTTTAACAGAAGGTTTTAACCAAATTTGGCTTTGGCCCCAAATTCTAGTCATGGATAAGCTTACTATATGGAGACCCAATAGTGCCGGTATGGGTCAATGGCGTCCTGTTGCGGGAATTCAACATAGGGCGGGGGACCAGACAGAGGTGTTCCTTGTCTCCCCTTCTGTTTGCTTTGGTCCTGTAACCCTTGGCCTGCTTAATTTGGCCACACCCCGATATTAGAAAACTTCAAGAAGAGAGGGATTTGGATGAAGATGAGAGGATATCGCTATATGCAGACGATATCCTCCTTTACATTACCAAGCCAGGCGAGACTATCCCTGTACTATTGCAGGTGTTTGATGAATTTGGTATGTATTCAGGATACTCAATCCATTGGGATAAATCAAGCCTCTACCAAACAGGAATAATGCAAGACTTCGACACCCTGCCTCAACAATTATTCTTAGAAAGGGAGGGTTTCAATTATCTAGTCATTTTTGCCACCTTAGATAGAATATGATACTTATATTGAAACCTCCATAAAATTATAATAGAATTCCAGTTCGATTTAAATGGATAAAGGAGACCGCCCCTGAACCTGCACGGCCGAGCTGCGATGTTCAAGATGATCACCCTGCCCAAAATCTTGTACATGCTTCAAAAGATGAGGCCTATTTCACTAAGATAAATGCGGAGATCCGCAAATTACTATGTGGTGGAGGCCATCCCAGGATAGGACTAGCAACGCTGCAGAGAACCAGTACGATGGAGGGATCTCTCTACCAGATGTCAGGGCATACTACTGGGCTGCCCCGTTAGTGGTCATTACCGACTATGAAAGCCATTCCACTTATTCACTTGAATGCACCCAATTCCACTCCAAATCATACCTACATTATTTATATGGGGGAAGTGGAGTCTGGAAACTCTTATCAGCAACCCAGGTAACTATTGACGCCTGGAACAGTACCCAGAGATGCATGGGGTGGGCGACAAAACACACCTGGGAGACTCTACTGTTGCTGGGTAAGAGATTTACAGAGATAGGCAAAGTGAGAGTCTTTGGATCCTGGGATCTATTAGGGATTTCTAAGTTATGTAACCTTTTAGAAAGTGGAGGGTTTACTCCTTGTTGCTCCTTCCAATGTGAACATCACCTTAATGCCACACAATACGATAAATACATACAATTGAAACATGCATAGGATGCAGAGGGACTGGATACAATTGAAATCCCTGAATAGGCCCTATGGAAGGAAGACTACTCCTTGGGTTAATACAGGACAAGGCGGTATCCTGCACCTATAAGACCATCAATAACATGACTAATACTTTAAGGAAACTGAGGAAGCGATGGGGAAGAGTTTGGGCAAATTTGACAATGAAGACTGGGAAGAGGCTAAGGTGCACCCGCTAAGGTGCACCCGAGAATTGTGGAGATCAGCTCACCAATGTGCTTAGTGCAATACAAGATTCTCCACAGGGTCTATTACCATCGTGCCCGCTTACACAAAATCGGTAGGGACGAGTCTCCAAATTGCCGGAGCTGTGGGCAACAAGATGGCATATTCTTTCACATACTGTGGAATTGACCCGACATTCAAGTATATTTGGGAAACGTTCTAGATGAGCTAAAAAAGATTCTCTCGGCGCCCCTCGTAGCAGACTCTAAATACATCCTTCTTTGCATCCCCACAGAGGTAGATCTCCCGAGAGCCCAACTTCTTTTCTGCAACCTAAGTTTTGCCAAACACTGGGGAGCACCCGAGCCCCCCATGAAGGTGGAATGGGGAATTGGAAAGGGACCTTTATATGGCGGTGGAGAAAGTTACATATAGGATTAGAGGTTGCCTAAAAATGTTTGCTAAGATCTGGGGTCCTTGGCGAAAATACAAGGGGATGGATATAGTTGATGTGGATAATGTGCTCTCAATGGAGTGATTATAGTCTCAACTGTGTAATCCTGTGCATAGCTACACATTTTTATTGCTTTTTTAGAATAATTGTGATTTGTGTGCACTGCACCGTACTGTCTTGTGTACTTATGGTTTACTACTGACACACTACGACTGTTTGTTATGGTTAAAAAACTAAAATATTTTTTTTCTTTTTAAAGTGAGGAACTGACCCTAACCAAAAAGAGAATGGAAAAGACAAAGGAAAACATGGAATAACAGCACAAGATCAAGCATATTCCAACTACACCCCCATAAAAAATCAGGAGTAAACAATCAGTGGATGTAAGCCAGAGATACTAGTAACACATGTTTAAGACTAAGATAAATGCCAGGAAAAAGAGCCCTCGCCAACTAGAATTCAAACCCCTCATATAGTGGCGAAAGCACAAAGAACCCCAACACAAGCCACGATAGTGCACAGAGAGCAGCGGAAACAGGGATACTGCCAGGAGCCAAGTCAAATGAAAACACAGAGTCAATGAACAACTTCAATACCTGTCGACTAACTGTTGGAAGAAAATCATCAGACCCTAAAAGAGAACCAAGAATCCAAGTCCGACAAAAGTAAATGTTTAGTTACCACCTGGTAACTAAGTCACGTGCAAAAAGGGTGATTTGACCTTGATGCAGGCTAGGACACACGCACAGTACAACAAACAGGGTGATCCCCCCCGGGAACAAATCCAGGCATGGCCCAAAACACGGGAAACCATCTAGGGGGCATTTACAGGAACAACAACTCACAAAAACCTATGCTGATTCCCAACAACACATCCAAGGGAGCATTTGAGACCTTAAATAGAGGTGCAGCCATTAAATTAATCAAGGAAATAAGCCTGCTGGCGCATATCGATTTATCACACTTAACATCAATAGAATGTCAATGTCACCCCATCAAATAAATAGAGAAGCAACCCTAGCTATATGGCCACAAGTAAAATTGCAAATCGACTGTTTGAACAGAAGAAATGTTTTTAATATTGGGGGATTGAGTTAAGGAAGGTAGAACCACCACGTTATCTGGGTCCATTGTTCCCCTCTAATATGTTTGCCATCCACCCAAGCTCACTTTTGCTCTGGTCAACAAGTTTAGAAAACAGGCACATGGTTTTAAGGGGAGACCTGGGGACAGAAGTTCCATTGACAAAGTTGCCAAAACGAACTATAGTGAAATCAGCACCTAACGGTGTAGTGTCGCGGTCTAGTTGACCGGGCACTACGCCATCACGCGAATGCGCGAGACGGCCGATTCGGCACGTCTGCGCATGCGCGAGTGAGCGCGAAGAACACGAGGGTGAAACGAAGCGTTCGGAGGCGGCTGCCCGGCGCTCTTAGGTGTACTACATGTAAAATGAATAAAACATAGGGTAAAACCTGCATTGGCTGCTGTTTATCACTGGGGAAAAAGGAATACATTACAGTGGCGACGAGGCTGGGACACAGAGGACCGTGAAGGTCACCCAGGACAGAGGAAGCCCCCCAACAGCAGGAACACCAGGAGGTCGCAGGAAAGACTCCAGGACACCGAGAGAGCGCGGCAGTGGCAGACGCAAGCCAGCGGGAGGCAAGAGAACACGCAAGAGGGCCAGCCAAGTGCAAGAGAGCGGGGTAAGCGAGACAGGGGCGAAAGTTAGAAGAGGCCCTGGCGGAATCAGGAAGGGAAGGCGCAGAAGGGACTGAAGAAGCCCAGACAACCCAAAGAAAGGGACAAGGGACGGAGGCACCAGGTAGTCCCAGGAAACAGGCGGAAACCAAGATGTGCGCACAGGCATCAGCGCTAACGACGCCGGTCCCGTTCCTACCAAGACCAGGGGAGCCTCAAATGAAATGGGAGGATTGGAGAGAATATTTCAAAAATTACCTCGAAGCACTGGAAGACGAGAATGAAGAGGCGTTCTCCAGCAGCCGGAGGAAAAGGATACTCTTGCACAATCTGGGACCAGAGGGCATACGAGTATTCCAAAACCTAACGCCGGTCACCCATCCAGCAGTGGACAATGATGTGTTCAAACACGCTATTGAAGACTTGGATAACCATTATCGCCCTGCAGTCTGCACATCTATCGAACGCTACAATTTCCAGCAGAGGAAGCAAGAAGCGGGGGAAACGATAGACAACTACGTGGCAGCACTAAGGAAGCTGGCGATAACGTGTAAGTGCGGAGCTCTACACGACGACTTTATAAAGGACCAAATTGTCATGCACACGACAAGCAAAACGGTGCAGGATAAATTGTGGGCAAGCGGAGACGCAACGTGAAAAGACGTGATAGTCATCGTGAAAAGAGCAGAACTGACCAAGCGCTGCGCAGACGTAGCGAAGAGAGACCAGACCCCGAGACCAACGGTAAACAAGGTGGAAGACGCCGACCAATATGGTAGAGTAAAACCGACGCCAGGAGAAAATAAGGGAACGTACAAAGGGAAAGGAAAGCCGGGACAGACGTGGAAACAGGACAAAGAAGGAACGTCGAAGTGCTACAGGTGCGGAAACCCAAGCCACGCGGCGCACGACAAGCGTTGTCCTGCCTTCAGAGCTAAGTGCGCGTTCTGCGGCCTGGTCGGCCATTATGAGAAGGTGTGTCGCAGGAAATGGAAACAGCGCGCGGTGAAGTATGTAGCACAAGACCCAGGAGAAGATGAAGAGGGCCAGGAAGAATATGACGAAGTGCTGTGCATGGAAGACCAAGTATTAGGTATTGACGGCAGAAGAGCTCGAAAACCCCAGTGCGACATCCACATCGGAGGAGTAGAAATCACCATTGTAGCGGATTCAGGGTCCCCCTATACGATCGTCCAAAGGTCGGTGTGGGAAGCGAAATTCGAACCGACAGTGGGTCCACATCTGGAACCACCGGACATACGGCCTGTCACCTACACGGGGGAGCCTATCCCAATGGTGGGATTTAGGAAACTGCTCTTCCAGTTCAAAGAACGCAGCGCTCAGTGCAAATTGTACGTTGCGGAGAAGGGACCCTCGGTCCTGGGGTGGATGGACCAAGGGGAATTGGGCATACAACTGCATCCGGAAGGAGACACACAAGTGTTAGTAGCGCTGGAAGGAAGATGGTCAAAGGCAGCGGGACTGCGAAGAGCGCACCCGAAGATATTTGGGGACAAAATAGGGAAATTGGAAAAGTTTACTCACAAAATCGTGCTAAAGGAGAACGTCCAACTGGTCACACACAAAGTGAGGAACGTACCGATCGCCGTGAGAGAGGCAGTGCAACAGAAGTTACACCGACTGGAAAAAGAAGGGATCATTGAACTCATTGATAGCGCGGAATGGTTGGCGCCATTAGTGGTGGCCATGAAACCGTCGGGCAAGGTACGCTTATGTGTGGACCTCAGAGAACTCAACAAATGCATAGTGGTGGAGAAGTACCCGCTACCACGTATAGAGGAGATGCTGGCACAAACAAGAGGAGTGAAGTGGTTCTCTACCATCGATCTAAAGTCTGCTTACCATCAGGTAGTCCTGCACCACACGAGTAAGAAACTGACGTCCTTCATAACTCCCTTTGGGTGCTATCAGTTCTGCCGCATGCCCTTTGGGCTGGCATCGGCAGCGGCGGTCTTCCAAAAGCTAATGGCCCGACTGTTCAAGGACATAGAGGGAGTACAATACTTCCAGGATGATATCCTAGTGATGGGGAAGGAACAAGAAGACCACGACGAAAAGCTGGGGGTGGTGCTCAGGATCCTGGAGGACAACGGACTAACGGCAGAATGGGAGAAGTGCCATTTCAGCATGTCGTCGGTCACCTACCTAGGGCACGAAATTGGAGAGAGTGGGATAACACCAAAGAAGGGGAACGTGACAGCCATATGTGATGCTCCTCCACCCGCCACCAAGGAGGAAGTACGATCCTTTCTAGGGATGGCGGAATACTATAGTAAGTTCGTCCAACATTTTGCCACGAAAATGCACCACATGAGGCAGCTCACGAGGGAGAAAACAGCATTCGCATGGACGGAAGTAGAGCAAGAAGAGTTCGACATAGTCAAACGAGAAATAAGCCAAGCTATGCCGCTACAAGGGTACGATCCCCTAGGGAAGTCGATCCTGATGACAGATGCCAGTGAAAAGGGGTTGGGAGCAGTGCTCATGCAAGAGAGGTAAGATGGCAAGAAGGAGACGATCAGCTTTGCATCGAGATCATTGACGAATTCCGAACAAAAGTTCAGCGTGATCAAGAAAGAGATGCTGGCAGCAGTATGGGCCATGGGGAAATATCGCCAGTTCTTGTGGGGCACGCGATTCCTGCTGAAGACAGACTACAAACCCCTGGTGAAGGTATTAACGTCCAGTGGTCATGCCGTCGCGACTCCCCGAATAGCGAAGATGACACTGAAACTATTGGAATATCGCTATGACGTGGAATATATACCAGGATCGAGGAACAAGATAGCGGATTATCTCAGCCGGGCGGCGGCAAAGGAGAGTGCCACAACGGGCACAGAAGAAGATGAGGAGATGGTAGCCTTGATGGAGGATCCGGAAAGGGCGATAAACAGGAGAGAATGGAAGGACGCCTACGGAGCAGATGGAGATCTGGAGGAAGTCAAGAAATACATAATGCGAGGGTGGCCTGATGGGAGACACCAGAAGCCCCAAATCCGGCAATTTTATGAAGTCAGGGACGAGTTGTCAGTGGGAAATGATGGGGTGTTCGTATACCGAGGAAACCGGGTGGTACCACCAGCAGAGATAATACCACACCTTCTGAAAATAATACATGAGGGACACTTGGGAATCGTGAAAACGAAAGCTCTAACTAAACAAACATATTGGTGGCCGGGCATGGACCTCCAGGTGGAGAGGCATGTCAGAGACTGTGTACAGTGCCAAGGAGCTGACAAAATTCTGAAACCCATGAGACCAGCTCTAGGGAAGTTCACGAACCCTTGTAATCCCTGGGAAGAAGTGGCGGTAGACATCTTGGGGCCGGTCCTCGACAACATGGGCATTCCGAAGTACATATGTGTGATAGTGGACAAATACTCAAAGTGGCCAGAGGTTCACATTCAAGAAGAAATGGACACAAGCACGATCATTCGATTCCTTACAACGGTATTCCTCAGGGAAGGCATCCCCAGAGCCATTATAAGCGACAACGGACCCCAGTTTACCTCGGACAAATGGAACCGATTCGCAGAAAGAAATGGCATACGACTTAAACACACGGCAGTATATCACCCAGCCAGCAACGGCCAAGTGGAAAGATTCAATAGGGTGATAATGGGCTCTATACAGGTGGCTATCTCCGGAGGCAAGGACTGGGAAAAGGAGGTACTAAGCACCCTATGGGCATACCGCATTACCCCCACTAGCACGGGGTACAGCCCGTTTCAAATTTTACGCGGAAGGCAACCCTTCACGAAAGACAATGTCGCATGGCAGGAGAAGACAATGACAAGCAAGTGGTCCCCTGCAGTGGTGCAACATAACCTGGAGAAAGCGTGGAGTATATATACTGACCATTACAACAACAGAAAGAACGTGAAGGAGACAGCTTTGGAAAAAGGGGAGTGGGTCCGAGTAAAGCTGGCAATCCTCAAGAGGAAGGGAGACAGCAAATACTCCCCACCCCTGAGAGGGGAAGAGGTGTATGACAGAGCGGCGCTACTCAGTGATGGGAATGTATGGTCCCAAGACCGCATGGCCAAGTGCAACAAAATCTTACAGTGGCCCCGAGAGGACAATGAAGGAGTGACAGCCCCAGAGAACATGAGGGAGGAAGAAGGAACATCGAACGGAGAAAAGGGAGAGAGTAGGCAGGAAGATCAGATCAACGAAGAGGATGAACGAGAAAGACTACATAGGGAAGAAAGGACCCGGGAAGAGGATGAGAAAGGAGGAAGAGAAGGGAAAGGAACCCCAGAAGGAAGAAGGGGAAGTCCTGTCGCAGCAGAGAGTCGAGAAGGACACGCTACCCCGGTAAGGTACACCCGAGTGGGGAGAGCGGTGGTGAGACCAGCCAGGCTTAAGGACTATGAACTGGAGTAATAGACTATGGACGGTAACCCATTCTCAGTTATGTATATAGTTTTGTGTGTGGTGTAAAAAGGGGAGATATGTAGTGTCGCGGTCTAGTTGACCGGGCACTACGTCATCACGCGAATGCGCGAGACGGCCGATTCGGCACGTCTGCGCATGCGCGAGTGAGCGCGAAGAACACGAGGGTGAAACGAAGCGTTCGGAGGCGGCTGCCCGGCGTTCTTAGGTGTACTACATGTAAAACGAATAAAACATAGGGTAAAACCTGCATTGGCTGCTGTTTATCACTGGGGAAAAAGGAATACATTACAAACGGTCTCCCAAGAAATGCTCATCTTTTTCCAACAGTGAAGAAAAACACAAGGATGGTCCTGGCTCCTACCAGCCTTAGATCCTAGATGGACCTGATGTAAATAAAGTTCTGCAAGATCACATCAAAATATGCTCCTGGAATGTACACGGCTTTGGAAAATTGCCTTATGTCAGTGATAGGCAAGATCGAACATCATACTCCCACTCGAAGGACCTCAAGCTCTGGACATTCAAAGGGGATCTTTCCACAAACATTTCACCAAAATACAACTGGTCACAAGCAAAGAAAGTAAAACCTTTAAAGGCACTACCCCTCCAGAAGATATATGTTAATCCATGCACAGCTAAGGAGGCAGAGAGGATTGTAACCCTGGTAGAAATATTAAAATAAGTTCAAAAATGTCATATGAATTCACATTTTATATTCTCAGGGGACTTCATTACCCCATTCATCCAGATTTCGATGCCTATCATACACTCCACTCATCCAGAAGTGTAAAAGTCTAAGCAGTCAATCCATCATCGTAAACCTACAGCAAAAGCTAGAAGCTCAAGGTGAATTTATTTTGAATGGCACATCAAAGGAGGAACACTAGCAGCAAAAAACATTTTTAGCAGCAGGATTCAATCAACCATTGATTACAACAAATGGCGAAGCATTTACTTGGGTCAACTCATTTCAACTTATCCACCATTCGGAAAGCAACCATTTCCCCCAAGTTTTCAGATTAGAACATAGCCCCCCCCCTAAAAAGAGTGCAACGAATGGTCTATCCACATTGCCCCCCAGATATAAAATGGCGTGGCTCAGACATTGAACAAATAACGGCTGTGGTTTACACCAATGCATAAAAATCGAAAGTGACATATATAGCAGCAGAGCATTATGATAAGGACTGGGTGAATTTGATAAGGACCCTACTTTCAAAGTTCCCAACCAAACCAGTTACCTACGCAAACAATGAAGAAAGTCAAGTCATTTAGGGACCAGAAAGACAGAGTTGGTATGCCCAGTAGTTGATGGAATAAAAAAAACAAATTACAGGATAAGTAAGACCTGTAATGAAATGAAATGAAATGAAAATTGGTTTTTGTAAAGAGCATGTTTGCCTTGGCGTCTTAGCGCTTACTGCCATACATCCGGATAAAGAAAACTTATGGCCTTTTGGGGATACATGTAAATAGCCACGTTTTTAAACCCTTTCTAAACTGTAGTAGATCACTTTGCATTCTCAGATGCAACAGCATAGTGTTCCAAAATTTAGGAGCCAAGTGCCGAAAACTTCTACCACCCCAGTTCAAAGTCCTTACTTTTGGCACCACAAGCAGGTGGGCTGACGCAGAACGTAGACTTCTCAGTGGGGTATACTGCTTGCAGTATTGACCTATCTGAGATGGTCCTAGCCTGTGCAAGCTCTTATGTAATATACACATTGATTTAAATTGAATCCTCGCGGATATGGGTAAACAATGTAATTGTTCGCGAGTAATTTGGCTAATTGAGCTAAATTTAGGTAGCTCCAGCAACAGCCAAGCTGCCGCGTTCTTCAGGATCTGAAGTTTTTGGATTACACTTTTTTTTGATCCAATATAAAGTGAGTTGCAATAGTCAATTTTTTACAGGATCAGTGCCGTTACAGCCAACTTCCTAAAAGACATGGGAATAAAAGAAAGGATTTTCCTAAGGATTTTAATAGTGAAAAAACAGGAAGAAGTGATACTGTTTACCTGGTCAGTTTGGGAGAGTTGGTCATCAATAAGAATTCCAAGGTTTTTTACCTTCTTTACTGGCTGAGGGCAGAGTCCTGCTGCTTCAGGCCACCAATTTGAGTTCCAGAGAGACATGTCTCCTCCAAACATAACTACCTCAGTCTTCCCTGTATTCAATTTTAGGCAGTTATTCTGCATCCAGCAGATGATCTGATTCATGCATAGCTTAAAACGCTCGGCCACAGTCTCTGGATTTGTGGCTAAAGAGATGACAATTTGTGTGTCATCTCCATAGCAAATGGCCTTAAAGCCATGGGAGCGAATAAATTTGGCCAAAGGGGAAACATATATGTTGAATAAGGTAGGTGAGAGTGCCGATCCCTGGGGCACTCCACACGGCATTACAAAATGAGGGATGTATGTTCATCCAGTACCACAGCTTGCTTCCTATTTTCCAAATAGGAACGAAGAACATCTGCGGCTCTATCTTTTATACCTATATCCGCCAAACGCTGGAGGAGAATATGATGTTCCACCGTATCAAACGCGGCGGATAAGTCAAGCATTACCAATATAGCTTTTCCACCCTGATCTAATTGTAGTCGTATGCTTTCAGTAGCTGCAATTAATGCCGACTCAGTGCTGTGGTGTGGCCTGAAACCATGTTGCGCTATATCTAGTTTATTATTGTGTTCTATGAAGGACCGAAGTTCCTCATTTAAAACTTTTTCGAAAACTTTAGAAGGAAATTATAGGCTAGTGATAGGACGATAATTGGCCACTTCGAGTGGATCAAGAGTGTTTTTTTTTATAATACGCCTAATTAGAGAATTTTTCCATTCTACTGGAAATGCCCAGATGTAAGGATATTGTTCAAAATAGGTGTTAAAATTTTTGCTATTGTGTTAGGGACTATGTGGAGAACCATAGCCGGACATGGGTCCAAGGAGGAGCCTGATTTAATTTCAAGAATGGCTTTCTCAACTCTATCCTGTGTAAGGGAGGAGAAATTTTTTAACGAGACTGCGTTATCTGATTCATCCATCACGGACACGGCCTGTCTACTGTCATTTCTACCTATGGAGAATTCATCATACACTTTAATCACCTCTTCATAAAAGAAATTGGCAAGTTTGTCACAGAATTGTTTGGTTGTCTTTACTGACTTTATATTGCCGAATGTGGCCAGTTTTGTGACTATCTTGAATAATTCTCCAGAAATATTTTTGGCAGCCATAATTTTCTCCGGAAAATATCTGTATTTAGCTTCAAAAATAGCCTCTTTGTATATTGTCAATGCCTCTCTATAGCGCAATTTATCGATCTCTGAATATTCCTTCCTCCAGAGTCGTTCTTTGGCCCTGCAGATTCTCTTTAAGTTTTTTAAGTCGGGATTATACCAGAGGGCTGAATTCCGCTTAGTAATAGCCCGTGTCCGCGTTTCCAGACCTAGGTTTAGAAGCGCTTGTTCAATCCATTGGTAATAGAGTGTTACTGCTTGATCCAAGTCAGTATCGGTCTCAAATATCATTTTGGGTTTTTATGAGAGCAAACTGGTTTTAAAGTCAGAACCATTTATCTGTTTCCAGGCATACACAATCCCTGTTTACTTTGATCCTACAGTTCTATCTTGGAGACCTTTCACAGCAATTTAAAAAAAGATAGCGCTGTGATCAGTCCAAGGCAGAGCTAGTGCTTTAATCAGTTTAATTTGGCGGTGGTTAGTGAAAATGCCATCTAGGGTGTGATTTGCCGTGTGTGTGTGACAGGTGACAATTTGCTTCAGATCTAAACTAAAGAATCGGTCTAATAGTTCCTTAGTATCTGTGTTATCTGATGCCTCCAAGTGAAAATTAAAATCACCCAACACCGAGAAATTGGATTGTCCCATGCAAGATTCTATTACCCTCATTATGGCCTCAATGAACGTGTTTCTGGGCCCAGGTGGCCTGTAAATTAAAAGTCCATTGAAGACATCCGTATTTGAGGCTTTAAAACTGAAAAGAATAGCCTCCTCTTTAAGTTGAGGTATAGTTGAGAAGGTAGCTTTGAGGTGGGAGCGATGCACAATAGCCACACCTCCACCTCTGCGACCTATTCTGTCAATTCAAAATATGTTGTAGCCCGGAGGTATCGCCACGTTTAGGTCCGGTTCGGACGCACTATGGGTCCAAGTCTCGGTGAGGAACATTATGTCCGGCATATGAAGATCTAAAAAATATGCTAATTCATGGCTATGTTTAGGGAGGGATCTAACGTTCAGAAGGACAGCACATGTACATGATGTATAAAAAGGAAAAGGACTGATAAAACCTCTGTCTGACATATAAGGTTATCCTATCACAAAGAATGCTGGGAGGAAAAAAAGAAGGAATATGGAGCAAGCTCCTACTTACCCGCAAGCTACCAATAGTAAGAGTTTGGGGTGTAATATCTTGGGACAGGCTCGCCACCAAAATGCACGGATTCTGGAGGAGTCTTGGGTGTCCCACATCTGCACAATGTAATCCTTACCAGTCAGTGGATCAACGAGTAGGAACAACAACAAAAAACACAAAGTCAGTGACAGCATTGTCGGAGGCTGTCAGGGGCACACAGGAAGCAAAACAGTGCATTGCAATTCACAACAATAATTTCAACTATCTTGCAATTTGACAACGAGGAGTCCTTAACCGGCGTCAAGCGCTTAGAGAAGGTATGAAAGAAGCTGAGGACAGAGGGAGCACCGGGCCCAAATGGTCGCCCAGATGAGCAATTCAAGCATAATGTAAACTTTTGGGCTGGTTATGTAACTCACCTTCCAACCAAATTTACTGCACGAATGTCATTCCAATCTCATGGAAAATGAACTTACTTCACCCCAACTGTAAGAAAGGCAATCATTTATCTCCAATTAAATACAGGCTAATAGCTTTAATTGATGTAGAAGCCAAATTATATGCCCCCTGGACACTCTAAAATCTCCAAGCCTAGCTTAACAAAAGAAATATAATACCAAAAACATAAATATGGGTTTAAATCTGGCATGGGGACAATTACAAACCTATCAGTACTCACCATCTTAATGGAAAAGGCAATACAGCAAAAAATCGGCCTAGTCACATGATTCCTTGATCTTTTTACAGAGTGAGTAGTGGCCTCTGGGCAGAAATGGCAGAACTGGGCATCCCTGTTAGAGGTGATTACAGCACAGCGGAACAGCACATGGGCTCATGTCAAAGTCGGAAATAGCTGCAGAGTACCGTATAAAGTCTATACAAATAATGGCTTGAAACTGGAGTGTGTCTTAGCCCCACGTTTATTCAATCTAAACCTGGCCAATTAAGACAGTTCCACCCAAAAATTAATCGGAAGGAGGAGAACTCCTACTTCGACCTCCTCTACCATAGACTTATAACACACAGAGAAGTAGGAGAATGGAAATGTCGCTGTTGTCAAGTGGTCCAATGGCAAACATAAAATGTTACAAAAACTGCCCTCACCCACAAAGGTTTGTGACATGCTTCATTATAGGGCTGCTAAACACAACTCTGGGCAAACCAGCGCTCGAGGTACAGCAATAGGGTGGGGGAAACAATACAAACACATAGAAGAATCGGGATCAAAGAAAAAAGCAGATATACAATGTTAAAACTAACTCGGGGATCTCGAAATACCTATTTTTTCAGGGACTCCCAAGTACATATACGGGGGCTGGGGGTACGGCGCGTACATACGGGGGGCTGGGGGGGTGTTCGGCGCGTACCGGGCACCTGTTTGGACGTCTCCATGGTTGCTATAGGAGTTCGCTCCGGACGGTCTTTTTTCCATACGGTTGTACATTCGGACGGACGGTACGGATCGTACTTGCGCGCTCGGACTTCAGTTTTCCGATTCATACGTAAAACTGTTCGGGACGTGTTGTACACTTTTCCTGACCCGAGGACGTGTCGGGGAATTTACCCAATGCGATTCGTATGGACTTTTTCACATACGAATCGTACTTGCCAGTTTGTACGGGACTTGTACGATTCATTCGGAAAAAAAATCCAGATACGATTCGTACGTGGAATATTTTTCCAGGATCGGAATCGGCCCCTTAGTGTCTTCCTGTCTTCCCTTAGGACTACTAAATCCCTGTATTTCTACCCTTATCTCCTGCCTTAATAAGTAGTTCGGATTTTGAGCCTGTGCTAATACACAGGTCATGTAGCTCATGTAATCACACTTTGAATAAAATCGAGTTTCACTGTAGTTCATGTTCGAAATGGTGGGGGAGCGAGGACAGCTTCCTGTAGTCACACTTTTGTCAAGGTCAGTCTGTCTCTGGAGCTGTGTCCCTTCCAACGCCATAAAGCTACTCAATTGATTAGACAGTTACCTGACACAAGTGGAAAGTTTCCCACCTAAATTGGCAACAGAGAAAATTGTGTGCATGCAATATGTTGATGATATTGTCATCTTGAATCAAACACCCATTGTGCTTCAATGGTCAATCAACGCATCAGTAGGATACATAGAGAGTTACAAGGCTTAGAGCTGAACTTAAGTAAAATAAAAGTGGTCTACATTGGCGAATAAAAGGTCAAGTTATTTATTTGATCCATTAAGGGCAATCGTGTAGAAGTTCTTGTCTTAACTGCAGGACAAGAATACATTCGCAAGGAGATGACCTGCTTGGACAGTTGTCAACACATACCATAGTTTGAAGCCCCAAGAATAATTGATAACCAATTTTCCAACGGTTCTAAAAGGCTTGTTTATGCTATTCCGCTTTGTACAGTTTGACACAAAAGACCTCACACCGACATGGAAGTGTAGTACGCCACAACCAATCTGTTGTTTATGTGGATATAAATTAGAGACAGCACTTATGGGACAAAGAAGGAAGCTATCCAAACCACATTCTTTGCAACTCTGTATCCCTTCCTGCAGACCAGCTGTCACCTCCTGGCTGAGTAGAGCCTCAAAACCCGTACCCTGGAAGGGAGCGAAATTTCTGAGTCTGGTGAAGAATCAGCTTGCTAACATTTTGGATTAGGGATTGATATGCACGGTTGCTTCAGGAAAATGAGGTTATATTCATATTATGATGCACCCGCGCTTAAGGAGTGGGTACCAGCGTGCATCAATCTGAATACAATGGCCAGACTGAGATCAAAACACACTTTAAAGTAAATGATGACATTTATTCGCACAATTCATGTGCACCTTTACAGCACGCTGGTGGAGAATAATTAGTCAAAAGAAACTATTGTGTCAGAGACTGATAGACAATGCGCTTTATGTAACTCTCATGTCTCATGCCTTAAGCACTTTGACCCCTCAAGGTCCTTGGGTAATTGATCTATTTTAATTATCTAAATGTAGCAATCATAATCTTTTTATTAAAATTAATTAGCAGAATGTTTGTATGTCAAAATAGTGTGAACTATCAGCACTTTTAGTGTCTTTTTATGTAATGGTTTCTATTAACAATAAACTTACTTGCTTACCCCGGTATGTGTTTACAAAGGTTTTACAAATGGCTTGATCTGGATCACTAAACTAAGAATGGTTTTGCGAAACCTTGCAGTTCAGATCACCCTTGCCTCTTGTGTCCTTCTTCAGGTAGAACTAAGGGACGTGCAGGCTGCTCAACTTGTACGTCTCGCTGGCAGCGTCTAGTTGTGTGATGTGGGTATACTCAAGCCGGTCAATCAGACATCAGTCTGTAGATGTTCTTTCCTGGCCCTTCCTGCTCTGTGAGTTGTCTGACCAGCATGTTTAGGGACATTTTTTCACAGTCTTAAGATGAGGGACTCTACTTCTCAGGTCCCAGTTAACTTGAACATCCGGCTTGTAATCTCCAGCTGCTTTAAATTCTGAGGGCACTTACCGCACCTCCAATTAGTAGTGTGAGGACTGCCGTCTTAACATTTGGTAATGTAAGGTAGTTGCATGATTGCTCACTGGTTGTTATTCAATTGTACACAGTTGTAAGACTGTGCGACTTTCCACAACCAGCATGCTGCTTCATTGTTGCTTTACTCGAGAGTCTAGGGGTCTGCTGCGCTTAACCATGCACGCTCTTAGTACTAGATATATTTGGCACTGTTGTACTGCTGTGCTTCTGTCGTGTAGGTGTGGGGCTTACACAGGTAGCAATGAGCTGTGAGCATGCTTATGCAGTTAGCATGGTATGTCAGTGATAATTGTTGTGCTCTATGATACATGTGATTACCTGGGACCCTATTACACATAGGACACATTTTTATGTTTGCAGTGCACATGGTGCATCTTTAAGGAGGCATGCATGCACAAACAGACATATTGCACCCTATTACAGTGAATGTGCTGCCCTAAGGGCAGCCGTGAACTTGTGCTGCCCTGGTGGAAGTGCATTCAAGTGAAATACGGAGCGGCTGCCTCGAAGCCTCTCCTTGTTTCACTGTGCAGGCAGCAACCAGCCTGCGCTTTAGAGAGATCCCTTTGCAGGCGGGTGCAGTGAGTGACTGCACCAACCTGCAAGGAGATATCTAGGGGGGTTCCATGACACCCCCTTCCTCCCCTCCAAAGGGCTGCCATCAGGGGTGCACCGACAGTGCACCACCTTTTTATGGTGCACTTTCAGTGCACCTGCTGACAGCTTCTTCGTCTTTGCGCCCACGTCCCTAGTACAATTCTAAACAGAGTCTCCTATTTGCATTGGACCACATCCCCATGCAAATTAGGCATCACACTCTTGACATAGTGCAGTCAATACATGTGCACCAGGGCTTTCTTTCTTACAGAAGGGGCCGTGCAAGTTTCTGCAGCCCCTTCTGTAATACCATAGTGCCCGGCGGGCACACAAAGAGGGCGTACATGCCTGTTGCACCCCTGAGGCACTTTCTATAAGACAGATGTAAGGAAGTTCAGGTGGAGATCATGGCCCCATCATTGATGCATATTAAAGAAGCGTCCACATACATTGGCGTTGGAACTGATTGATACCTTGTAAATGAGACATTGGGGCGGATTCAGAAAACGTTTGATGAATATAGACAGTAGTATTACAGGAGTCCTCTTTGACTTACTCTTACGGGCCTCCGTGAATTGGTCTCAACATTGTCACCTCCTTCTCAGTAAATGTGCAAGGAAGGAAACAATGTGCAGTACCAATTAACCTCCTCTTAATTCATTCATTTTATCGCCTGTGTCTACGTGAATTCCTGTAAATCCAGCCACCATTTCTTATAATGTGTATTTCATGTTTACCATGGTGGCATGTGAATGGTTGTTGATTTGTCCTTGTAAATTGAATGGGAGCCATGTCTTCTGAATGACATATAAATGCAGGATAGCAGTGTAAAAAAATCACACTGTGCTTCTCTGCATACAATTACATACAGTTCTCTCTCGTTGAGCATCACTGGAGGCCTGTTGTTGGAAATGTCAGTTTGCATGGAACAGAATGATGCTTAATTTATGTCACCCGAATATCAGTCGTAATTTCATGCGGGAACACAATGTGGCTCCAACTTTAATATCTAAAGAGCAAAGGTCGTGCATGAAAAACAAGGCCACATGGTCAAAAAGCCAGCAAAACACCTTCACATACTGTGAATAACATTAGTTTAATCCCAGAGAGTGGACACATTACTTATTGTGAATTATTTCTAATGTTTTCATAAGATTGTCTGTCTGACTTCACTTTAATTCTTCTTCTTTGAATGGTTCACTCCTACGTTTGATTATTCAAAATATATTATGCAAATTATTGAGATACAAGTATATAATCAATGAACTAGGAAGCTGTTCCAGGAAAATCTTTTAAAGCATTAATGGAATCACTTAACAAAAGAAAAACACATTTGGGCTGATTATGATGTCGGCCAGCCTCGGCTCCGCCGTCAGGATTATGAAGTCATTTTCCGACGCCTTTCCATGTTCGCCTTTCGACATGGAAAGGCTGTCGGAAAATGACTTTGGGGGTGGCCCTTTGCTATGCGGTCTGGAGGGCCCCTATGGTGCTCCCTAAACGTCCCTGCATAGTGTGGCAGGCATCTCACGATGCCTGCCACATGGTGCAAGGATGTTTCAAAACATCTGTCTTGAAATGGCAGCTTGCGCTGAGGGCCTTTACCGCCTGCCGCACAAGCTGCCATTATTAAATGGATGTTTCTGACTGCCCATAGGGCGGTTGCATCCTAATACTGAGGTTGGAATCTATGACCTACGTTCGGGTGGTTACAGACCACTACGGTGTCGGGCTGACATCATAATGATCCCCAGTATGTTTTATAGCTTAAACCTAGCCAAAGGGCACCCAAGCACTAAATGGAGTCAAAAACAAGAATAGAGTTAATGGGTGATTGTAGAGGTAACTGTTTTTTGAGAGCAGAACTATAATATTACTAAATCATGACACAATGCTCTCAAAAGAGGTGTGTCATAAACTCCTTCCTCAATTAGAGCAACTTTTGGACAGTGCTAATAGTTATCAGGATGTTGTTCCGGATTCTGAGTGTATAGATGGAGAAGGCTTTGTGAGAAAGCGGATTATTAGTTGAAGTGGACAGTAGTTCTCTCCAAGTAATATTGTCACTTTTAGCTTAGCAGGCCCAGTTACGGCTCAGTAATTTAAACAAGACCTCAACCCTTGGTAGCTGCATCACCAAAGCAAACAGGTGTAATTTAGGAGAAGCATGTGGAAAGCATTTATCATTACCAAACTAGTTAATAAGTAGAAAATACAATACAATAAAATTCCCACACCAATAAAAACAAAATAGGGAAAATGTTAATTTTCAAATAGACACCAAAACAACAATGATCGCATGTACGTAACTGGAGATTCGATTATTCTAAGCTTTAGATGTTTCTAGCACCAAAACAATGTAAGTTCGCCAAACACGGAATCAAAGTCAAAAGTTAAGACAAACCGCGTTGAAGGGCTGGTAGGATACAGGGACCAGGTTCATTCCACTTGAAAGTTTACCTTCTGACTTAGGGCCTGATTACGACATTTGGCGATAGAGTGACTGCTGCCAAAACAGCATTGGAATCACGGCCGCCAAGTTGGTGGTCCAACCGCTCGGCGGCAGGATAGGCTAATGCATCTGTTGAAGACTATTGTTTTTGCATTTGTCACCCCGAGTGGGACGGGTATGCTCAGACGTGAGTCCCATGCTCTCCATGCCACTGGAATCAAGCTATCCTGGCTGAAAAGGGGTGAAACCCCAAAACCGGTCCTAGGATGCTTGTTTCCAGTCCAGGGAGGACCTGGCTTGGCAATTCAGGCTGGACTGTTCCCATGAGGCACAGGGTCAAGACTGATTTGCATATGGCTGGGTTCAAACTGGAATGGAATGGTGAGCAAAAAACGATGGATTGAGGCCCAGATCTCTGTACTGGGGTGAATGTATGACATTGTTCTGCATTCTGTCCATCTACTGTTGTTTTTGCATTTGTCACACCGAGTGGGACGGGTATGCTCAGACATGAGTCCCGTGCTCTCCATGCCACTGGAATCAAGCTATCCTGGCTGAATAGGGGTGAAACCCCAAAACCGGTCCTAGGATGCTTGTTTCCAGTCCAGGGAGGACCTGGCTTGGCAGTTCGGGCTGGACTGTTTCCATGAGGCACAGGGTCAAGACTGATTTGCATATGGCTGGGTTCAAACTGGAATGGCATGGTGAGCAAAAAAACGATGGATTTAGGTGCAGATCTCTGTACTGGGGTGAATGTATGACATTGTTCTGCATTCTGTCCATCAACTGTTGTTTTTGCATTTGTCACCCCGAGTGGGACGGGTATGCTCAGACGTGAGTCCCGTGCTCTCCATGCCACTGGAATCAAGCTATCCTGGCTGAAGAGGGGTGATACCCCGAAACCGGTCCTAGGATTCTTGTTTCCAGTCCAGGGAGGACCTGGCTTGGCAGTTCGGGCTGGACTGTTCCCATGAGGCACAGGGTCAAGACTGATTTGCATATGGCTGGGTTCAAACTGGAATGTCATGGTGAGCAAAAAAACAAGGGATTTAGGCGCAGATCTCTGTACTGGGGTGAATGTATGACATTGTTCTGCATTCCGTCCATCAACTGTTGTTTTTCCATTTGTAACCCCGAGTGGGACGGGTATGCTCAGACGTGAGTCCCGTGCTCTCCATGCCACTGGAATCAAGCTATCCTGGCTGAAGAGGGGTGATACCCCGAAACCGGTCCTAGGATGCTTGTTTCCAGTCCAGGGAGGACCTGGCTTGGCAGTTCGGGCTGGACTGTTCCCATGAGGCACAGGGTCAAGACTGATTTGCATATGGCTGGGTTCAAACTGTAATTACATGGTGAGCAAAAAAACGATGGTTTAGGCCCAGATCTCTGTACTGGGGTGAATGTATGACATTGTTCTGCATTCTGTCCATCAACTGTTGTTTTTGCATTTGTCACCCCGAGTGGGACGGGTATGCTCAGACGTGAGTTCCGTGCTCTCCATGCCACTGGAATGAAGCTATGCTGGCTGAAGAGGGGTGAAACCCCGAAACCGGTCCTAGGATGCTTGTTTCCAGTCCAGGGAAGACCTGGCTTGGCAGTTCGGGCTGGACTGTTCCCATGAGGCACAGGGTCAAGACTGATTTGCATATGGCTGGGTTCAAACTGGAATGGCATGGTGAGCAAAACAATGATGGATTTAGGCCCAGATCTCTGTTCTGCGGTGAATGTATGACATTGTTCTGCATTCTGGCCATCAACTGTTGTTTTTGCGAAGGCTAGACCACCAGTTTCCCCACCTGCCTAGTCATGATGTGCCTTACCGCCGACGTGACTGTGGCAGTTAAGCCTCCACACCTGAGCTTGTTCAAAGCGAAGAATATAAGGCACAAACTCACCTTCACATGTCCCTTACCGCCAATGAGCCGGGCTTTAACATCCTGCCGCTGCTGCTTGATGACTACCAACACCATTGTGGATGCAATGGACAGTAGGCCATATACCTACCCATTCTCATTGACTCCACAGCAAATAGTTGTTCCGGTATGGAAATGGAAAGGTGTATGGGTTCATGTCATGAGGCCCCGTGTTCCCAGTAAATCAGAATGTATATCCCCTTTTCTGCACATAAACAATCATTTAAAAGAAATGCATTAAGCAGCACACTTGAAGTTACAAATGGCATTTAAAATTGTTTATGTGCAGGAAGGTGTACCTTCCTGCACATAAACAATCTTCCCCTCAACACAGGCACCCTTGTACTATGGTGAAAGGGTGCCTGCGTTGGCACTAGGCAGCTAAATTTACCGCCAGCCCAGGGGGAAACGCAGGTCTGCACCATATTCATGTAAATATGGAGCAGCCCTGCGTTTCTAAAGTGACGAAGCATGTTTTTAGCCTTCTTGGCTTAACGACATGCTTCGCCACTTTATTGTTAATGTGCCCTTCAGTTTTATGGACACAAAAACACAACAGACCACAAGGTGCCCTATTGAGGGAGCCTTATGGGTGCTTCAACAAAGAATATGCCGAGCACAAGTTCAGCAATCAACATTCATTTATCCCTTTCTTTTTGTGCTCTTTTTTTTTTTTTTTTTTTTATCCTCATATCACCTCGAGTAAATAAACACCGTCCAGATTGGTCTATCCCCATACTTACTTCCGGGTCCATTTTCAGTCTATGTGTCAGCCAGGTATCGTCCAGCTTCACTCATCAAAAGAACTGGCCAAGAGGTATGATCATTGCACATCATGGCCTTCCTTCGATTCCAACAGGTTCCAAAATGACCCAGGTTCTGCATTACTCATATTCTTCTGAACCTTAACATAAACTTCCCTAAAATATCTCAAAGAATTCCACCATTCCTTCCAAGTCGGGAATATGGGTTGGCACCACCCTTTACATATCTCCCTACTTCCCAAAAAGATCAAATAGAAAATCAACATTCTTTACAGTTTTGAGGGGGCCCTTGAAGCAGCTTCTTGCTGTATAATGCCATAAATAATAGGGTGGGCCTTTCCTCCACTTCAAATCCCAGGATGTCCGAAATTGTCTACCAACATTCCTCCCAAACATTTCCAGGGCATGGCAGGTAGCAAACATATGGACATCGTCTGCATCCAAGGATACACACCACTTACATTTACCTTCCCCATCTCCTCTTATTTCGGGCTGCTTCCACTGGGTCGCGTACACTCTTTGTAAAGTAAAGAAGTGATTTCTTCTTAATCTTAATGCAGAAGATTTAACCACAGAAAAAAGCATGCTTAAAGATACTTATCATAACTCTTCCAACTCTGCTCTTGGCAAGTATCCTTCCCAGACTAGATGAGGGGGTCTCATGCTTTCTTCTGCAGCTGCCACAAGATGTCCATATCTGCATGATACTTCATTCTTTCATGATTTTGGATCCTGAAGATCCTTTTCCATGGAGTTTGAATCCACTTCCATTTTTCCCGAGCCAGGTAGATATCTGATAAAACTTAAACCTGGAAAGTGCTCATATTGGTCCGCTCCTTCCACATGTCCCTAGAAAGGCTCTTCCCCTCTTCCACCATCTGCCCCCAATATTATATTCAGGACTCCCTCAAAGGTCCCTCAAAGGTCTGGCCAAACTGTCCAACAAGCATTCTGGAGTTCATGGTGAATCCCATACTGGAGACCACTTGCTATAATATGAAATCCCCAGGAGTGACCAAACCCCATACCATGTTTTGGCCTCTGCCTTCAAACATTTCAGTAGCACTTTCTTAAAAAATGTAACAGCCCCAAATTTATACATGAAGCCAACCTCAGATATGTCGTTCTACTTGGACCCACTAATCCACTGCAGGATGGTGCAATCACATCCTGCTATTCTTGATACGCCTAACAACACAGTTGAAACTCTGGCAGCCCTAGCCCTCTGCTTCCGATCCTCCTCCTCAACTTCTTCCAACTTCTTGTTGACCCAAATAAAAGATGTAATTCCCCCCTGTATTTTGAACATATTTCTTTTTTTTATCAAACTCTAGAGAGAAATTATAAAATAAATATGAGAGCTTAGGTAGAAAAGACATCTTTACCAGGTTCACTCACCCTCACAGAGTAAGTGGCAGACTCTGCCACCTTTTTAAGGGTATATCAACCTCCTTAAACACCTTCTGCAAATTTAGCGCAGGTATCTTTTCTAGCTCCTGCAGCATTGTCATGCCCAGATAGCTGATTTCCTTTGAGGTCTGAATAGTCTGGTTCCATTGATGCAGATCGGGTTTCTCGATTCCCCTAGGCTTCCACGGACAGGATGATTTCACAGTCACACGCACACACACACATCACACGCTGGTGGGGCCCATAACACCAACATTCATTCTCATCAAGCTATCCGTATTGTACCTAAGGGAAATTCTTTCTCAGGTTCTTTCCCGATCTACACTTTGTCTTGAGGATGGAAATAAAACACCTTTCCCTAATTTACCTTCATATTATTTCCATCTATCCTGGCGATAGATCATTTAGTTGAGATGGTTTAATTACCACTTAACACTCTAATATATACAAATATACATTTCATTGAAATAACAACCCGACACTTGAATTTTAAATCAATATTTCATTTTATCTAAATCAAAAGCATGTTAAATCCTAATAAGTCAAATTCATCTTTGTCATATTTACCTATTCTGGCTATTTGTCATTTTCTAAGTCAGAACCGTCCTCAATGGAAATCGACAGAGTCTCGTTCTATCCGTCAGTCACCGTCCTCTCTGTCAGCATGATGTTCAGTAGTGACGTGTCAGGAAGCTCTCGAAATGACAACCCTAGACCTCTCTAGTCTACCAATATTTATACTAAAATTTACATATACAAAGTTTAATTCAGTGGTTTCTCGGATTCTAATTGGTCCATCGATGATACATTTTAATTTTATTAGGGTACATGGGGAAGTTTTCCCATCTTGGAAAAGTATCTATTAATCAGGAAAGTTCATGTGCAACTAAAGTTCGATACTTTTCTTCCTCATTCAGGGGCCTTGGCATGTTTCTCAGATGACCTTCACACGCATAGCTTCTCCGGTCACACAGGGGACATGGTCGCTGAAGTCATTGCAGGCACCCTTCTCCATTGTTTCATTAGTGTCGTCATAAATCTAGTTAGGCTTCAGTCAGCAGCCATCTTGTGGCAGGCCCAAATGGTCAACTTAAGCAAAGAAAACACAAAAACGTAATTAATACATCGAAATGATTATAACAGTGTTATTCCCTTGCTAAAACCCATATGTGTATGCATTTATCTAGCCATATGCGACGTCCAAAGCCATTAATACTTGATTATTTAAGCGAAAATCACAAATAACATCACTTTAAGCAACGTTTATCATTTTAATATGCGTACAACTTAGTACACTAGTTATTTTAGCCATGCAATTGCATTCCCACGTGTATTCTTTCTGTTAATAAGGTTGGTTAATATCAAACCATCAAACCATTAATCATTATAATTATTCATAAGTAATTTTGATAAAGACATGCGAAAATGGATTGGGTATATAAAAAGAAAACAAATTACCCGCTCCATCAATCCCCCCTTTGGTGATTTTATCACCACAAAACAAAACCCACAAATTCAATTTGTGTTTCCCCTTTTACGGAAATTCAAAATGATTTCTTGCTCAATTATAGTCTGGTTTCTCCTTCATCATTTCTTTTAGCTTTGTCATACATATTCTCCTTCCACTCCTCCAACTCAATTTCTTCAAATTCTCTTTCTTGTTTCTTTTCTTTCTTTTTAATTATTTCTCTTTTAACTTTCTTTTTATTTCTTCTATGTCTACAACACATACACCCTAGTCTAAATATTAATAATACGAAAATCACACAAGTTAGTGGAAATAATATTTTCCCTAGTATATTACTACCTAGTCTAGCTAAAAAATTCTTAATAGCAGCCATTTTATTACTCATTTTAGTCCAGATAGTTTCAGCTTCCAGTGGTACTATTTCATCATGCAATTCTGTAATATTCTTGATATAAACTTTTAGATCTTTGCTTTCGTCTGGAATGTAAGTGCAACAATGTTGAACTTTCAGCATTCCACAGACTCCACCCTCTTTTGCCAATAAGATATCAAGGGCAAGTCGATTTTGCATAATCATAGCACGCATAGCAACCATTTCAGTATTCACCAAAAGGAAACCTCCAGTGGTGCTTGTTGACAAGCGATTCACTATGGTTGACAATTTCCGAATATTATTTGCATTCAAAGATATTCCCACTGCTGGTATTAATGCTCCAAAAATATCACCTACTATTTCTAACCAAGTTTCTCTTCTACTGCGCATTAGTAAATTATTTGGTCTACCATTTTCTACTCTATCCATATGAAAGATTTTTGGAAAGACCAGGCCAACATAACATTAAGGGTGGGCGTAGTTCGCGAAGTAGCACTTCGCGAAGCTACGCAAAGTGAAGTTCGCACTACGCGAGCTACGCGTAGCACTTCGCGAACTGCGAAGTAACATGTTCGCACTGTGCAAGATGTTGTTTTCAATGATTGCACAGTGCGGACAAGCAACCGGCACTGTGCAATCATTGAAAATGGCATCTTGCACAGTGCGAGCTGTAGTTTTCTGCTGCTCGAGTAGATTTTTACTCGAGCTGCAGCTTTCTCAACGCGAACTGGTAGTTTCTCATCGCGAGCGGTCGCGAGCATACGCGACCCCTCGCAATGAGAAACCTGACCTTCTCGCGTTGGGAATCTCGCCGGGAGGTTTATTTTCCATGCTCGCGATCGCGAACAAGGAAAAAGTCTCGCCAGGATGTCATTTTGCTTGCTCGCGGTCGCCAACTTGACGTTGAGGACCGCGAGCAAGCAAAAAATGACCGCAGCACTACGCAACACTACGCTACGCGTGTTCGCACTGTGCTACGTGCAGTTCGCGTAGCGCGAAGTAGCGCGAACTTCGCAAACTACGCGAGCGTAGCGTAGTGCTTCGCCCAGGCCTACATAACATGTGCCATACCAATGGTCAGGCAACCTGTAATAAGCCTTATTCCCACAAATGTAATATAATCCAGGAAAGACTGGATATTCTCCACCTCTGAATCCCCATCCGGTTGCAATAAAATATGTATCATGGCACTTACTAGTCCCTATATAATAATAATCATATTGAGACCTTTCCCTCATAATACATAATTTTCCTTTCTGTGGAGTGTCTGTAGCCACTGTCGGACTAGCACCATTTTTCAGTTCTTGTCCTTCATTTATGTCCCACATAGTTTCACTCCATTTACTTTCTTTTACTTTCTCGTGCATTTTTAACCTTCTTTCCTCCACCATATCCAAGAACGTTCTCTCTTCCTTCTTCAAACTGCAAGTTAAATTATTTCTAAAAATGTAATCTAATGTTAGCTCTTTAGTTTCTAGAAAAAATTCACCCAACACATTAGCAGTTTTAGCTGGATTTAGCTCATTATTCATAGGCAATTGTCCAAGAATGTTATCTATGTTTGACAGATTATATTCTAATTTCCCTCATTGATAAAATACACTTGTTAGCACACTACATGTTATTCCATAAGTTGCTGGGAGGTGATGATAAGTCACTCCTTCTGAAACAGAGGCAGGTAACTGCATACATACGTAGCAATCCCTTACATCCATTGTTTTTACATATTCATACAATAATTTTGAAAACACATTACTAGAAAAATCAGTTATAAACCTATCCTTATGTAAATGTTCTGTGGTAGTTCTTATCGGAACTATCTTTTGTGAACTCTTCCCTATGTTAGTCACATTCTCAGTATGACCTTCTAATGTATCTAAAGTTACTTTGAAAGAGATCAGTAGAGCCAGCACGCTCCAAAGAAGCATTAATAATCCTGTACAGCAACAGCACATTTTACACCATCTTTTCAAAAAGATGCATCTACTCTTGTTATCTTCTATGTTAGCCATTTCGTTAAATAGACCGTGTCTTTTGACTTAGCCTCTGTTACTCCACTACTGAGCTCTTCTACTTTAAGACACTTAACACCTAGCAGGTTATTCCAGTTCTTCAGCTTCTAGTGTTAGTTTCTTTACTCTCCTCTTCACAATGCTTTCACAGGATTACTCAGCTTGGCATCTCATTGTTTTTCACTTCCTTCTCGTCAGGCAAAAACAGAAATTCCTGATTCTCCGCTTCTTCTCCAATATCGGACAAGATAACTCTCAGGATTCCTTCAGCTTCTTCTTCTTCAATCACTTTCAGCAAAGTCTCCTCTGGATTTCCTTGACCATCTACCTCTTCTCCTTGCTCAGGTAGTGCCACATACGTCCATTCAGGTGATTTATACTTCTGGTTTGGCTTTCTTGTTCTTTTGTTTCCTTCAGACACTTTTGTCTCTCCCTCTTTTGCTTGGTTTTGACTTGTCACTTCATTCACTTGTTCAGCTTTTGAGGGATTAACTTGTGTCAATCGATATCTCAGTCTTTTTATCTTGTTGGGCCAAAGATCTCCTTTAGCACTTCTTCTTGGTTTACTTTCTTTGTTGTTTTTCTCCTCGATCCAAGTTCTCTTTCTCAGAACTCGACTTTCTGGTATTCCACTTTCACTGTCCTCAGATTCTGTCTCAACTTGCTTTTCACCTTCAACAGTTTCTTTTTCCACCTCTTGTGTTTTCCCTACTTCTGTCCCTCCTCGGGTCTCCGACACGCAATCTTCCTGCTGGCTACTTGTCCCTTCACCTAACTCAGTGCTAGTTGTCCCTATACCTCCTCGAGGGGTTTCCGCAATCTGTCCCTCTCTCTCTGTACCTGTCCCTTCTTCTTCTTCAAGAATTATTTCAGGTGGATTTTCTCCTACTCCCTCATCTGGTGTAGAAATCACTTCTGTTGAGGTGTTCTTTTCTCTCTTCTTCTTCTTTTTGTGTTCATCACTGGTACTTGGTACCACCTGCTCGTCTTCAGAATCTGAACTTATATCTGAAATTTGTAGTCTTTTCCTCAGAATCTCCTCTCATGGGGTTTGAACTGGGTTTGGCCTTTTCTCCTCCCTTTCAGGATTTTCTTTTGCTCTTATTTTCTCATCATCTGAATCAGCACTTGATTCTGAATCAAAATATTCTTTGCCAATGCTGTCACCTGGACTTGGAACTCTCAATGTGTGACTTACATGTATCCAGTTCTTCAAACCAGTGCACTTCACAGCAGTTGTTGTTATTAGAACAACTTGCCTTGGTCTTCCCCACCTTGGGACCAAGCAATTCCTTCTTCTATGGATTTTTATTCTTACCCAGTCCCCTGGGCTCAGATCATGGGCTGGTTTTCTCTCAAGGGTGGT
The DNA here is from genome assembly GCF_964204655.1 of Triturus cristatus. NCBI lineage: Eukaryota > Metazoa > Chordata > Amphibia > Caudata > Salamandridae > Triturus > Triturus cristatus. The sequence goes on along the minus strand of NC_140588.1, from coordinate 1,026,974,716 downwards.
GGCATCCGCTCCAACCTGGTGAAACACAGAATGGACTGCGTCAGCCAGGCCTTTACAGTAATCCAAAATCATGTCATCAGTTATAGTCATCAGCTTGTTGACTGGAACAAACGCATGCCTCATGGCGCGTCCCATGATAATTTCATGAGGACTCAAACCTGTAGCTCTGTCTGGAGTAGACCTAATCGTCATTAGGACTAGAGGCAAGACATCAGGCCATTTCATTCCTGTGGCTAACACATTTTCCCTATTCTGTTTTTGATTGTACCATTCATTTGTTCAGCCACCCCAGAAGCCTCTGGTCGGTAGGCACAATGTAGTTTTTGCTGTACACTCAATGCTTCACAGATCAATTTCATTAGTTCATTATGGAAATGTTTTCCTCTGTCTGATTCAATGGTCACTGGGAACCCGAACCTTGGGATGAATTCTCTTAACAATAGCTTGGCCACTGTTAATCCATCATTTCTCCTTGTTGGAAATGCGTCCACCCATCTGGAGAACAGACAGACTACCACCAAGACATACCTCAATCTATTACAGAGAGGCATTTCAATGAAATCAATCTGCATTCTGGTGAAGGGTCCTCCCTCTCGGCCTATTGTGCCTAGGCTCACCACTGTTTTCCTTCCAGGATTGTATTGCTGACATATCAGGCATCTTTGACAGAGACTTTCTGCTATTAACCTGAATTTTGCATTGTACCAGGTCTGCTTAAAGGCCCTTATCATAGCATCTCTTCCCAGGTGTCCATGGCCATGATACATCCTTGCCATTGTTGACATCATGCTATCTGGCATTACTGGTCTTCCATCCCTGTAGACCCAAACATGGTCTTTCTCTCTTGGGGCACAACCTGCTTTTACCCACTGTTTCATTTCTTCATCTCCTGCTTCGTCCTGCAACTGCCTCACTTCTTCCCATGTTCCTACAACGTTAGTAAACATTAAGGAGCAAGAAACTACCTCTTTTTCCTTTCCCCGATTAATTGAATATCTGTTGCGTGCACAATACTGAGCCATGTCATTTGCGTATCGGTTCCCTGTAGTGATATAATCACTACCTTGACCATGAGCAGCGCATTTTACAACTGCTAGTTCTTTTGGCAACTGTATGGCTTCAATCAATTTTCCAACCACTTCTGCATTCTTTATTGGAGTTCCACTAGAGGTCAGGAAACCTCTTTGCAGCCAAAGTTGGCCAAAGTCGTGGACAACTCCGAAGCCATATTGGCTATCAGTTACCACAGTCACTCTCACATTCTTCCCAATTTTGCATGCCTTTGTCAATGCCATTAATTCTGCTACTTGAGCGGATTTAACTCCTTTCAATTGGGGGAACAACCTTTACAACGCAACTTTTACAACGCACTACCATTACAATGAAACTGTTACAACGCAAATGCATTGACAACGCATGCCATTACAACGCAAGTCTTTACATCGACTTGCACTAGATGGCGTGCTAACATTAAAAATAGTGTAGTTTACTATCCAAACACCTTCCCTACTGTTCGTGGACTGGAGTTAGAATAGTAAATTACACTTTTTTAATGTTAGCACGCCATCTAGTGCAAGTCGATGTAAAGACTTGCGTTGTTAAGACTTGCGTTGTCACTGCATTTGCGTTGTAAAAATTTAGTTGTAACAGCATGCGTTGTAAAAGCATGCGTTGTAACATCATACATCCTTCAATTGTGTTGCTTCCAAAACTTCTGAAACTGTACAAATTGCATATGCTGCACTCAGCATTCCTTCATCTGTTCTTAGACATGATCCATCCACAAACAACACTTGATCACTTTCTGATAATGGCAAATCTTTTATGTCAGGTCTGGGTTTTGTACAGAAACCAAGCACATCCAAACAATCTTGATCAACCTCATCTCTTACCTCCACTCTTTCAGCATCTGGCAATAGTGTGGCTGGATTCACATTCACACATCTCTCAAGACTCACATTTGTTGCACCCAGTATGACTTTTTCATACTTAGTCTGCCGACTATGTGACATGAACTGTGTTCGACTCCTTGTTAAAAGGATCGCCACATCATGAGGTAGATACACTATTACTGGATATCCCATCACAATTCCTTCACTTTGCTCCAGACTGCGACATGTAGCAGCTACTGCTTTCAAACATCCTGGCAACCCTACAGCCACTGGATCCAGCATGGATGAAAAATAGGCAACGGGTTTCCGAAGTCTTCCATGTTTCTGTATTAACACTGAGAGTGCACATCCATTCCTCTCACTACAGTACAACTCGAACTCCTTCTCATAGTCTGGCATACCCAGTGCAGGTGCTTCACAAAGACTGTCTTTCAATTGTTTAAATGCTGCCAATTATTCCTTGTTTAATTCAAGAGGGTCTTTCACCTCACTCTTTGTCAATTTTACCAATGGTTTGGCAATCAGGGAGAAATTACTTATCCACTGACGACAATAACCAACCATTCCTAGGAACATTCTCACCTCTCTTTGGGCCATATGTAGGTAGCCCAATACCGGTCGGTAACGGCCGATTTTCGGTAAATATACCGTTACCGACCGGTATTTAGGCTTTTGAGATGTAGGGGGATCATTTCTGTATTCGGTAATTTACTGAATCGGTAAAATTACCGAATCGGTAATTTTACCGATTCGGTAAATACCGAATACAGAAATGAGATGTAGGGGGAGTGTGTGGTGGGTGTGGGGAGTCGTTATTTACCACCAACTGAAAGTTGGTGCTAAATGACGAATGTCTCTGTTGATGCATCATTTGGCCCTTAGATGTGTGCAATGTGGCAGACACACATGCCCTCAGGGCATGTATGTGTGCCACATGTACACACATGCAGGAATCAGGGGTGCAACAGGGTGTCAATGTGACACCCTGCCACCCTTGATTGAGCTCCCCCCATTACCGATTCGGTATTTACCGATTCGGTAATGGTAACTGGCTTCCCATTGATTCCTATGGGCCTCCTGGCCCATAGGAATCAATGAGATACAGGTTACCATTACCGAATCGGTAAATACCGATTCTAAAATACCGACACTTACCGAATCGGTATTTTTTTACCTACATTACATTTACCGATTCATAAATACCGAATCGGTAAAATTCGGTATTTAAGAATCGGTAAATGTAATTTACCTACATAAGGCCCTTTGTGTCATAGGGGCTCTCATTCCTTTAATTATTCTGATTCTGTCTATGGTTATTTTCCTCTGCCCTTTCTCAATATTATGTCCTAGGTATTGTACTTCTTTCTTGCAGAATTGCAATTTTGCTGGGGACACTTTCAGTCCACCATCTGCCAAATGATTCAGTAAAGCTATAGTGTCTGCTTCGCAAGCCTCGCGAGTTTTCGATGCCACAAGTAGGTCATCGATGTACTGAACCAAGACTGAATTTTCAGGCATTGTTAAACTTTCCAGAGATTTCTTCAACAACTGATTAAATATTGAGGGGCTCTCTGTGTACCCCTGTGGGATTCTGCACCATGCCAAAATACGGTTTCCAAACCGAAATGCAAAAATTGGCTGGCTGTCATGATGTAACGGGATTGAAAAGAATGCATGACACAAATCAATTACAGTATACCATTCTGCATCATGGGGAATCTGATACAAAATCACTGATGGATTTGGTACAATGGGACAACATGACACAACAATTTTGTTAACTTTTCTCAAATCTTGTACTACTCTGAACTTCCCATTAGGCTTCTTCAGTCCCATTATAGGTGAATTACATGGACTACTCATGATTTCCCTTAGAACTCCTTGCTGAATCATTTTCTCAATTATCGGAGTTACTCCTTCAATTATTTCAGGTGTCAATCTGTACTGGGGAATGTTTGGATAAACTATTCCTTCTTTTACAGTAATCTTTACTGGATCCACATTTCTCATAAGTCCTACATCTTCTCCAGTAAAATCCCAAACTCCTGCCTTCACTGTCTGTTTTAATTCTGGGGGTAATTCATCTGGATTGAATATGGCATATGTTTCAGAAACATCATTCTCGCTGTTAGCTATAGTCATTTTATACAGGACATCCTCATCCGGTGTCTCAAAAGCTATTCCATCTGGAGTACAGAATATCGTGCAATTCATCTTGCACAACAGGTCCCTTCCTAACAAATTCACGGGACTGGTATCACACACCACAAAGCGGTGCATCTCTGTAAATTTCCCTATCTTAACATTTACTGGTTCGGTGAGGTATGTTCTAATCTGTGTATTTGACACACCAACTACTTGGATTGTTTCATGCGAGAGAGGAAGATTCTTTACATCAGCTGACCTGACAGTTGATCGTGTAGCCCCAGTGTCGACTAGAAAAGTAATGTTCTCGTCATTAATCTTTCCATCCACAAATGGTCCTGTCTGGTCTATTTCTAGAGATGCGCCAAGCACGCACTCTTCTTCCTCCCTTCGGCACCATCAGAAATTCTCCTCTGAATCACTTTCGTCATTTCGCAACCAATATTGTGAAACAGCGCTTGCGCTATGTGGTTTGTTTACCTGCTCTTCATCGTAGAATCCTGTCTCCGCACTATACCTCTGCTTACTTCTGCTTTGCGGTAAAGGTGGTTTAGGCACCTGATTCTGTGGTTTAACAGCCTTCTGCTGTCGCTGCTGTTGGCCACTCCCCTCACACTGCACCTGTGGATTCAATGAGGGATTTTCATTGTCAGTACTTGGAGGGTCCTTACACTCGGATTTCCAATGCCCTAACCTACCGCAATTGTGGCAGGGGAACTTCTTTTTGGCTTATTCAATATTACCTTTCCCCTTTCCTGGGCCAAATCTCTGCTTGTTTCCTGGGTTATTTGCTTGTTCGACTAACTGAGCTTCTTGTCTTTCTGCAACTTTCACCTGTGCCCACATTGCCTTTTCTTTCAACTTCCGTTGCTTTGCTTTAATCTCATCACTAAAGTACTTAGCATGTCTCAGAATCTCATCGATCTTTTTACTCTGCCAGTCTACAGTATGCTGCTTTATCATCTCACTAATTTCAGGACGTAAACCATAAACAAATCTATACACAAAATGACTCAGGTCCTTTTCACCAAGATGCTCATCTCCACTAAACTGCTTGAAAGCTAGTATTAGCCTTTCATAATAAGCATGAACTGATTTTTTCGTTTCCTGATGTGTTCGGTCTATCTTTACCCAATCTGTTTCTTTGGGAGGTACTTTATTTTTCAAAAATACCATAACCTGTTCATATTTCTTCATTACCTCGGGGTCTGGTGCTCCTGTTTTGGGATCTCTCGGGTATTCTTTAGTAGGCCAATCTATGACAATTTTAAATTCTGCCCATAAATCTGCTGGCACTATTATATCAAATAGGCTGTTCAGATCAATCCACAGTACTTTTGACAATTTCACAAATCTGTCTACCCGTCTGTACCACTCAACGGGTTCCTCTCGTAAACGAGGGAAATCATTGGTAAATAACAAAATGTCCTGTCTCGTCCATGGGACATGCACATATCCTCCTCCTGGTATCTCTCTCATGGGGAATTCTGTCACTACCTTCTCTTTTTCTCTCACAGGAAATGCTGGGAAAGTTCTGTCTGAGGTATCATCTCGTTTCCTGTACCACCTACTTTTCCATTTATTTACATCTTCCCATTTTCTCAGCAACGTGATTATGTCTCTGATCTGTCCTATCCGTCCGGTAGTATTCATGTTTTCAATATCTTTATCCGTGAAATCCACTCGTTAAGGCTTTTGTAAAGCTTTTACCCTGTCTATGTCAATTCCCATCTCACTTGCTATTTCTTCTAACCTATCAAGTAGGTTCTTTGCTCTCCAAGTGACACTCTTGCACAAAAATAGCAACTCCTCGTCCTGGTAATTTTTCAGCTTCTCTATGGGATCGTTCCTACTATTAACTCTTCTCGTACCATGCGTAATTTAGCCACATCAATCGTCTGTGATTCTTTTTCTTTTTCTTTTCCCTGTAAGCCCTTCAACCATTCACTTAATTCATCTGCAGTGTTTACTGTTGATTTCTCTACATTCCCATGTTCTGTTACTCTTTGTGGTTCTAATATTGTTTCTCCTGTCATTCTGCTCCTTTCTATGAACTCAGGATTTAAAAACGGATTATTTGTCACATTCAATTCACCTTCACACATTGTATGTCTCCACGGGTTTTCTATTGCTTTCATTGGGGTTTGTTCTGGCTGAACCATCTGTCTATTGTTCACATACGGAACTGTTAAACCATGTTCGCTCTCTTTCTGCTTCTCAAAAATGGGCATTACGGGACCTATTGTTACAGGGACTGTAACTGCTTCTAGGTTTTTAGTCAATTCCCTGATTTTCTCAGTTAATTCCAGTATGGTTTTTGCTAATTCCATTGACTTTTCACTATCAGCTTTATCTTCCATTTCTTTTTCCCTCTCCCTAATGGAAATACTTCTTTTCACTTCTGGGGTCGGGATCTCTGTTTTAATGATTCGCATAGTATCTCTCATGGGTGTACTTTGGGTAGATGAATCTGGTTCCTGTCTGTATGGCGGCGGATTTTTGTAAAACATGTCATCTAGGATATCATCCTCAACTTCATTCACTCCATATCTCCTAGGTTCTATATGGTTTTTCTTTTCATCACACTTTCTCCCTTCCGTCTCCCCTGCAGTTCTTACGGGAAACAGTCCTTCAGTAATACTTGCGTCTCGCCATCTCCTCATTCGGTCACTATGAGTTTCACGATCATACTGTCGCCCAAATGTATATCGGTACCTGTTACCACTTCTCTGTTTCTCTCGCTCATGCATCTCATCTTCCCTCTCAGTCAACGCCTCAAACTGTGTAGGTCTCGGACGCGACTCTAGGCACAACATCCGTTCTCGTAAATTCCTCAGTATGGCCAGATTAAATGAGCCATGTTCTGGGAAAACTAAAACTCCGTCTTCCTTTGTATATTTTACCCAGTTGTCTAACCAGATACAAGTATGATATCCATATTTCGCAACCATGAAGGATGCGGGTGATTTCGCCGGAGGAAGTAACTGTCCTTCCCTTGTCACAATCTCTTTGTCTTTCACAAACCACCCCTTGATCCTACTGAATAAGGATCTTTTCTTCTTTTCGCCTGAATAATACATTTTCTATTCTCCATAAGTCTCTAGTCTCTCTTTTCAACTGTACGGTCTTTTAGTCCAATAGCAGCGCGACTCACACTAACGCACCAATCCTGGAGCGTCTACGTCACTGTAACAAACTCCAATCCCAGCGCAACTCACACTAACGCACCAATCCTGGAGCGTCTACGTCACCCTGTACTTCTTCCAATCCGTGCGCGGCACACGCTAACGCACCAATCAGGGCGTTTCTGCTGTTCTAACCCACTATCCAATCACAGCGCGGTCTTTCTGACATCAGCAGTCGCTGCAGCAGCTCCTGCTCCTGACTTCTGTCTCCCGTCTACCCCTCCTTTACAAAACTACTCGGTAGACTTTGTTTCAATTTCCACAATCCTGTTAGTTACAACATATAAACATCTCCATTGTCCGCTTCGCTAACCAAAGAATAGCAATAGACCTTTCCCACGAGAATTCTGCCTTTCCCGAGAGCAGCGCTCACTTCTGCCCTACTACAGAATCGTTACTTCCATTGATAAAGTAGCACATTCCTCTACTTCACCCTTCTATCAAGCATCAATTAACTGTTTCTCCAGAATTAAGACACATGGTTGGAAACGCAATGCTCCTGAGAAATAAAACCAGAGTTTCGCAATTAACCGAAATGCCTTTTCATTCACGCACTTTCACACAAGAAAAATGTAGTACATTCACACAGAATCCTGTCTTTCCCGAGAACAGCGAACAGTCTGTCCTACTACAGAATTATGACATACGTTAACAAAGCAGCGCTTACCTCTGCCCTGTCCTTCTAACAAGCTCAGAGAATACCTATTACCTTTCCAGTGATAAGCGTTATCGGAATGCCAGTTGGATCCCTGGTACCTAAGACCAGAACTTCACAGGTAACCTTCGCTATCATACACACGTCTCTCATACAGAAAATGTCTCTAATGGCAACACACGATGATGTCACCGAATCGAACCCAAACAATGCGACACGCAACTTCAATTGTTACACGTTTTTCCCTGTGTACCTACAGGGCAACAACAATTCCGCCTTTCCGAGAGCAGCGCTTACCTCTGCCCTACTACAGAACTGTTTACCGACTTCCTACATCCCAGAAGCCGCACAGACTACATAGAACTCAACAGGACTTCAACATATAGGGTTAGTACACATATCAATACCAATCAATAATCAATAAGCTATATATACAGGCAAATCATTAAACCAAAACAATAAAAACCATCATACTGCTACCAAGAAAAACTGATGCAGATCGGGCTTTTCGATTCCCCTAGGCTTCCACGGACAGGATGATTTCACAGTCACACGCACACACACACACACGCTGGTGGGGCCCATAACACCAACATTCATTCTCATCAAGCTATCCGTATTGTACCTAAGGGAAATTCTTTCTCAGGTTCTTTCCCGATCTACACTTTGTCTTGAGGATGGAAATAAAACACCTTTCCCTAATTTACCTTCTTATTATTTCCATCTATTCTGGCGATAGATCATTTAGTTTAGATGGTTTAATTTCCACTTAACACTCTAATATATACAAATATACATTTCATTGAAATAACAACCCGACACTTGAATTTTAAATCAATATTTCATTTTATCTAAATCAAAAGCATGTTAAATCCTAATAAGTCAAATTCATCTTTGTCATATTTACCTATTCTGGCTATTTGTAGTTTTCTAAGTCAGAACCGTCCTCAATGGAAATCGACAGAGTCTCGTTCTATCCGTCAGTCACCGTCCTCTCTGTCAGCATGACCTTTAGTAGTGACGCGTCAGGAAGCTCTCGAAATGACGACCCTAGACCCTCTCTAGTCTACCAATATTTATACTATAAATTTACATATACAAAGTTTCATTCAATGGTTTCTCTGATTCTAATTGGTCCATCGATGATACATTTTAATTTTATTAGGTTACATGGGGAAGTTTTCCCATCTGGGAAAAGTATCTATTAATCAGGAAAGTTCATGTGCAACTAAAGTTCGATACTTTTCTTCCTCATTCAGGGGCCTTGGCATGTTTCCCAGATGACCTTCACACGCATTGCTTCTCCGGTCACACAGGGGACATGGTCGCTGAAGTCATTGCAGGCACCCTTCTCCCTTGTTTCATTAGTGTCGTCATAAATCTAGTTAGGCTTCAGTCAGCAGCCATCTTGTGGCAGGCCCAAATGGTCAACTTAAGCAAAGAAAACACAAAAACGTAAGTAATACATCGAAATGATTATAACAGTGTTATTCCCTTGCTAAAACCCATATGTGTATGCATTTATCTTGCCATATGCGACGTCCAAAGCCATTAATACTTGATTATTTAAGCGAAAATCACAAATAACATCACTTTAAGCAACGTTTATCATTTTAATATGCGTACAACTTAGTACACTAGTTATTTTAGCCATGCAATTGCATTCCCACGTGTATTCTTTCTGTTAATAAGGTTGGTTAATATCAAACCTTCAAACCATTAATCATTATAATTAATCATAAGTAATTTTAATAAAGACATACGAAAATGGATTGGGTATATAAAAAGAAAACAAATTACCCGCTGCATCACCATCTCATTGTCTCTGGTTTCTTTTAATTTATTTTGTAACCGGATAAGTTCCTGAAAGATCTCCCCTGCCATTAAACATGGTAAAGCGCTTTAAATATTTGAGGTTTCAGAATATCAGCATATAAGGCAATTTTCCTTGATGATACTGTCACCACAAATAGCCTTATTGCACTGCTTAACCTCAAGCTCTGCGCCTGTGGTTTCTATATAGAGATCAAAAAGGATGGGAGAGAGGGAACATCCCTGTCTTGTCCCTCAGCTTATCTTTACTGGAGAAGTAAGACTGTCATTAACTAGAACCTGAGCACATGGTGTACTAAAGGTCCTGGTTAGCACATGCCGAAACTCTTCATCCATTCCAAACATATTTAGAGGAACCGCCAAATACTTTCAATTGACATAGTCGAAGGCTTTGGACACATCCAGAGTTACTACTGCCAGGGGGGTTCCCTTAGCTATAGTAAATCTATTGAGCCCATTAGGGAGTGTATAAAGTCTCTCATCTACCTCTCTGGTGGGAAGTCCTTCTGGTCATCATTTATTAAACTGACTAATACCTTACCCAAACGATTTGCTGGAATACTCATTAAAACCTTATAATCGCAGTGCAACAGCGATATCGGTCGATATGATTGACACTGCATAGGGTTCTTACCCGGTTTTAAAATAATTGAAATAACTGCCTTGTCCCAGGACTTTGGTAAAGGGGAACCTTTCAGACGTACTGCATTAAACAACTCAAGCAAAATAGGGATTACTACTTCTGGCAACAAGATATAACATTTGTTTAGGATCCCATCTTGCCCTGCTGCTTTCCCTCTTGTCAGTTAACTAAACTCCTCCTGCTTTCCCATTGTGCCTGAGATGTCCTCAATTCATTTTCCACTAAGGCTATCTTCTCTTCCAACTGCAACATCTGCCTGTTTTCTCTCCTAAGCCAGGCGGCCAAGGAATTCTTCAAGGCCCCAGTTAACCACGCCTTAAAAACATCCAAGACCAAACATGCGGGTGCCGAACCAATTTTCCATTTGAAAAAAACAACTGAATCTCCCTCTATTTCATTCATAATTCCCAACTAGAGGAACAGTCTTCTGTTTACAGTTCACCTTCATAGGGTCCGACTAGCTGGCATTTGGAGTTTTAATAATAGTGTTGCATGGTCGGAGATGTGAATACGAAGATACACTATATCTATGATTCTTTCAGCTTCCCTCTCATCTATAAATAGGTCATCAATCCTGGAGTAATGAGCAGGATTACTCCCCTCCCCTTCTTCTTTCTGTAAAAGGAGTAGTTCCTATTTGCCACCTTACTCTCCGCCAGCCATCGTAAACGTTCAAATTTTCCAGCATTGAAAGACGGTAAGCCTTCATCTTTGGTGAGCTACTTTGTGTGCAAACCAAGGATCTATCTAAATTATTATTCAATAAGACATTAGAATCCC